>NW_006159948.1:3564007-3634895 GCF_000334495.1 Tupaia belangeri chinensis
CCTGGACCTGGTGGCTTAAACTCACGCCGGGTGCATGTGCATGCGTGCCCAAGATCCCCAGAGAGAAGAGGATAAAGACAGCAGTGAATCAATAGAGAGGCAGGATGTTAATGAGAAATAGATATGGTTTATTACCTGTTGATGATGACATGTATAGTATTCTCAACTGAAACGGTATGGGAAGTATTTCATGATGGGTGAAGTCTTTTTAATAAGCAAAAATGAGAAATAGTGATTGATTGTTTAAAAAAATAATAATAACAATTATTGGGAAAAGCATGGAAAAGATATTGAATGATAAAGCGGGGAGATTGATATCTCTGTATTGACTGACATGCATGGCATCCCATTTTGAAAAAGCAATGGAAGTCAATGTAAAGTTATATGTAATCTAGTGTAATAGAAAGAAGATTATGATGATAATAAAATAAAAAAAAAAAAAAAAAAGATCAAAAGGAAGTTCTTAATGGAAGCAAGACAGACAAAGGCATTTATTTATTTATTTATTTATTTATTTATTTATTGACCCCATGTACCTAGATCAGCAAGTATTTTTGACCCGTTCCATTAACTTCTGCTTTTCCTTTAGACCAGTGGTTCCCAGCCCTGACTGTCCATTAGAATCACCAGGGGAGCATTCTAACCCTACCAGTTCTTTCCCCAATTAGAACTCAGTATTTGGAGCTGATTCCAGGCTTGGGGATGCCTATTGTTGTCAATAGCCTTGTCTCAAAGCTCCCAAGGCAATGCTAAATGCAGTCAGGTTGCAAAACTGTATGAAATTTTTAAACTTATCTCAAATCAAAATGTCTAAGATTTACATCAATCCTTTTAACATGTTCATCAAAAATCATGAAATTTACCTCTTAAATTATTGTTTACAGGTTTATTGCTGTTCAAATGGGATGCGTTAAATCTTGCAATCAAAGAATATTCAGTGATGGGGCCTGCATGTCACATGGTGATGAAAGCCTGGATCCCACATGGCCAACTCTGCAGTTCGAGTACCAGATACAGTGGCCTGAAAAACACACCACATATGTGTGAATGGAGAATGGAGAAGGGATTGCAATGTGGCCGTCCACTCAAGGTGATTTCTCAATCGCCCTCTTTCTATCTCAGTCAGGTGAGCACACATGTCCTATGGCAAAAAAAAAAAAAAAAGAAAAAAAAGAAAAACAAACCTAAAAAAAATACACAATGAACAGATTTTCAATTTTATAATGAAGTTCCAGTAAAAATATAATTTTATGTATGGGAATTGTTTTCCTTTAATTAGTAAAACGCAAATACATATATTTAGGGAATTTCGAAAAGTTTGTAGGAAAAATGGAATTAACGTACAAATTTATTAGTATGAAAATATTTTGAAATCTAGGCATAGTTTTTTTATAGCACATTTTTCATGAAACATTTGAAGACCCCTTGTATATGTTATGCATTTAAATATGTATAATATAAATTCCATCGTATTAGCTAAGTTATTTAAATCTACAACCTGGTCACTAGAGGATGAACAAAAGACTTATTTTCCTACACCCCTTTCCTACTGAACTCTCTCCTTGGCCTTCTTTGGCAGTACAGAAATCAGCTATGATAAGTGGAGGCATGTGCTTTGGTATTGGGCCAGCTTGGCTCAAGTACTCACTCTGCCCCTCACTCTATAGTGCAAATTGCTGAACTTCTCTGCGCCCCAGTTTTTTTTTTTATCAACAAATGGGGATGATATCATATTTTTCCTATTCTTCTTCTTCTTTTCTTTTTTCTTTTTTTGAGAGGCTTTTGCTATAGGGCGTGTGCACTCACCAGAAAGACAAAGAGAGACAGAGAGACAGAAAGCGAGCAATCATCCCCAGGAGGGATGGCCACACAGCAATCCCTTCTCCTCCACTCTCCTCTTGGGATCTTGGGCACACACGCACACGCGCCCGGTGTGAGTTTTAAGCCACTGGGTCCGGGACACGAACCGCAGTCGACTACGTGGGAGTCCAGTGACATAGCCATTAAGCTAACCGCTGGTTCCTCTTTCCTATTATTCTTCTGAAGAGTAGATGTGATAATAATTACAAATGATCCAGCAAAGCACTCAGCATATGGCAAAGATAAACACCTCTACTGCTAACAATAAGAGCAGAAAATGTCCACTGATCATTTTCTGTTTGCCAGCACTGGGCTATGTGCCCATTTCATTGTAATACAACACAACCCTGTCATGCATAGTAGGCGATGAAAAGAAGAACGGGATTATAAAGAGAGGCGAGGTTTATTTCACATTTCTTGGCCTACTAAGGTCAGGGATGCACTTACCTGCCCGATGTGAAACTGCAATATTTGTAACATATCACTCAGTTTAAAAATAGGTATGAATAAATAGCCCTATACACCATAGACTCCCATTAAATGTGTATCTGTCATAAATGATGATATCTATAAAATGAAATATGTTTTCTCACTCGATAGGCTTGGTTTTATGAGAAGAATATTAGAGAAGTTGGAAGCATTCTTTAAATTACTGACTTGCAGGAGAACCCAGACCCAGGCCATCTGACTCAAACTTCACTGCCTCATGGGAAGGGCAAGAATACCTACTTGTTGTTCCTGTAGCTGGTGTTACGTTGAACACAGCCTGCAAAGTCAAAGAAGCTGCTTCCTACAGACAAGTCACTAAGTGCAGGAAAGTGTAAGAGAGAATGATTTTCATTTAGCTAATGTTGTTTTTCTAAAACAAGTATAGAAATGTTAAAGATTACATTGCAAACATGCAATATCGTTAATACTGTTACCTAGATAGAGTTACTAATACGTTACAGTTCAGAGTCACTGTTTAATCTAATCCTGGTTTATCCTCTGGTTTAAACATTTTCATTCATGGTGAGTTCCTTAATCTGGAGATTGCGCGTTGCAAGCTTATCTGGCTTCTCAGCATCTCTGTGTCCAACAATCCTGCAGCATTTTCATCCAACCTTTGATTTCCTTTAAGAAGCATGATTTATTCTACTTCTTATAATTTATGATAAAAAACAGCCCTTCCAAGTTTCTCTACTCAATCATTTCAGATCCTACTAAAAAGAGAAATATTATTCCTACTACCACTTTTGACTAACGGGACACAATTATCTTTCTCTAAGTGACAGGCTCCCTGGCAGTTGTCTTCTAATCTCAGTGTTTTCTCTTTTAAAAAATTATTTAGTTTCTATTTACTTTCTACTCACTTTCTGATCAGTATCTGAAATACAGTGTTTAGAGAAAAATTGCTAGTTAGTATTCCTCTGTCATCAAAATTGTGTGATTGAAAATTCAGCCTACAATAAATCTTAATTCCTTCAAATATATTTAACCAGCAATATTAAAACTTTCAAGCAAAGTTAATGAGGTATCTTCTCCACTATTATAATATTAGATTATATTGTAAGAAAGCTTTATTACACATAGCTAAAATAATTTATGTTGTTGTAGAAACCCAGCATTTTGAAAATCAATTCTTGTGAATTCCTAGGAGTTGACCATTCCTGACAAACCATGCCAAATGCTATTCTTCTGCCTTTGCTCTGAATGGCCAGATGAATATTAAGCAATAATAACAATAGCTAACACTTGGTGAAACTGTTTCATGTTCAGTTATCATTTGAACTGTTTACGTCTATTAACATTTCATCAATATAATTATCTGAAGAGAAGTTTACTAACATTATCTCCATTTTATCAGGTAAGACACATAGGCAGGGCTAGCTCTACAGCAAAGCACTGCGCAGAGAAAGCCAGATCCTGTATGACCAACCAAAATGCAAGTCCTGGCCCCTGCACCTTGGAAAACATGCCAGATGTGCCCACCTGGGTCCTGACAGGATGGAGAACTGAAGGAGAAAGGATTGCAGAATGAGCAGACTTCACTGGGGAAAGGGAGGCTGCTCTCTGCTCCCCTTCTCTCTCTGTTATTGGGGGGAAAAAGAAGAAAAGAAAAGAAAGAAGCTGAGGTGAGGTAACTTCCCAGAGATCACACAGCTACCTAGGAGTCGAGCTGGGATCCAGACCCAGATCATCATTCCAACTTCCTTTAACCAATTCGTAATACTGCCCCAAGGCAGCATCTCCAGTCCCTCACTTGCTCATTTAACAAATATTTATTTGTTATTCCTATTTGCTGTGTCTATCATGATACCATACTTTTTATAAACTATTCCCCTGAAGGGGAAGCCCAATAGTTTATAAAAAGTATGGTATCATGGTAGACACAGCAAATAGGAATAACAAGAGAGCACACAACCTAGTCTAGGGGATGTTAGGAAGGCTCCTAGCAAGAAGTCATGTCTAAGATATGTCTAGTTACTGGTTGAGTGTTTGTCCTCTCCAAAGCTCATATTGAAATTCAGTTGTCATTGTAACACTATTAAGAGGTGAGAACATTAAGAGGTGATTAGACCATGGAGTCTACACCCTTATGAATGGTTTAAGTTGTTGCTGCAGAAGTAGATTCATTATAAAAGGATGCGTTCAACTCCCTCTGTCTTCCTCCGTCTCTGCCTCTCTCTCTCTCTTGCTCTTCCACCAGCCATGTGAGAGTACAGCAAGAAGGCCTTCATCAGATGCTGGCAACTAATCTTAGACTGCTCAGCCTCCAGACATATGATAAATTCATTTCAGTTCCCAGTCTGTGATATTCTATTATAACAGCACAAAACAGACTAAGACAGTTCCTAAACAACTTGTGGGGATTAAACAGGCAAAACGAAGCTATGGAACAGAACACAATTTCTAAGGCAGGGAGAATAACAAGTGTAGAGGGCAGGAAGGAAGAGAGGGAATAAAGTTCTTTAGGCAACTTACAAGCCAACCTATGACAGAGATGTAGAACAGGGTAGGAGTGCACAATGGCTGGAGGGATGAGGAAGGGCCAGAGTGTGCCACCCTGAATTTGATGCCACCTTTGCAAGGTATTTAGCAGCTATGATTAGCTTTTCTCTTTAGAAGGGTATTTCTCTGGCTTCAGTGTGTTGGAAGACTGGAAGATGAACAAGTGCAGTATCAGTGATGTCAGAAAGGAGGCTGGTCTGGTCATTGGAGCAAGATATTCTAATGGTCTAGGTTGAACTGACCATGCTCTGGTAAGAATATCAAGATGTCGGCTGCGCTCGAGTGAGTGTGCTCTGTGAGGCGTCCCCTCTCCTGTGTGGCTGTGGCTCAGTGGTGGTACTCAGCGAGACCATGGCTTCGACTGTGGAAGAGCTACCGAAAGATCTAGAAGAAGTAAAGGTGTTATTGGAAAAGGCCACTAGGAAAAGAATACATGATGCCCTTACAGCTGAAAAATCCAAAATTGAGACAGAAATCAAGAACAAGATGCAACAGAAATTGCAAAACAAAACAAAACAGCAGAACTTCTTGACAATGAGAAGCCAGCTGCTGTGGTTGCTCCCATTACAACAGGATATACAGTGAAAATCAGTAATTATGGGTGGGATCAGTCAGATAAGTTTGTGAAAATCTACATTACCTTAACTGGAGTTCATCAAGTTCCTACTGAGAAACGTGCAGGTGCATTCCACACAGAGGTCATTTGAACTTTCTGTAAAGAACCTAAATGGCAAGAGTCACTCCATGATTGTGAACAATCTTTTGAAACCCATCTCTGTTGAAGGCAGTTCAAAAAAAGTTAAGACCGATACAGTTCTCATATTATGTAGAAAGAAAACAGAAAACACATGATGGCACTACCTAACCCAGGTTGAAAAAGAATGCAAAGAGAAAGAAAAGCCTTCATACGACACTGAAACAGATCCTAGTGAGGGACTGATGAATGTTCTAAAGAAAATTTATGAAGATGGAGATGATGATATGAAGCAAACCATTAATAAAGCCTGGGTGGAATTAAGAGAGAAACAAGCCGAAGGAAAACCAGAATTTTAAGACTTAAAGTCCTTTCAAGAACTGCGATGTGGAAATTCTGATGTTTTCAATAAGGGAATGTTGGCGAGCAGCACATATAAACTGACAGATAACTATTTACTCAGCCTTCTAAGTAAAGACAGCGAATTCTCCGTGTCCTCCTGGAGAACTTATTTAAATAAAGTATGCTTATTAAACACTTCCTCCAAAGATGATTTCATTAGCGTCCTGACCATTTTGTTCAAAAAAAGATTATATCGTATTATTTGAAATAATGAAAATGCTATGTATTTTTGTTCAGCTAAGTGATAGGAAACAAAAGTATTTGTTTACCTTTAAGTTAGTGACATCAATTCTAGTGTAAGAACATGAAAGGGTAAAACTTGAATTTTTACATAAAATACAAGTTTGTACTTGTACTTGGAAGCTGATTTCTTACTACCAGCTGCAATGCATTACCATGTACCAGGAATTCAGTTATAGATGAGCCTGTGTATTTAAATATATTTGTTTATGCACCTGTAGAACTGAAACTAAATAGAAATTTGACAAGAATAGACAAGCATTTTTGTATATACCAGTTAGAAAGTTTTGCCATGGGTCAGAGGGCTTTTAAAAGTAATAATCATAAAACTAAAATAATTAACGTGAAAATTCATCCATTCCTATATTCCATAAAGTTAGATTTTTTAATTAAAAAAAGAATATCGAGATGTCACATATTATTATCATATTGCATAAAGCTTTGATGCACAAATACCATATGGGAGATAAAAACTATACATGAAATATTTTAATAGGTACTATGTATATGTACAATATCCTAAATATTTTGGAGTGGTTTTAGAAAGAAGACATAGAAGCAAAAAATATATATATGTATATATATATAAAATAATTATTTATTTTATTTGCTGTTATTATTATTATTTTAATTTGCCTTAGGGCACATCTCTTACCAGAGGGAAAGTGAGCAAGCAAGCCACTAGATTCAAGAGACAAAGCATGACTGGCCATGTGGGAGTCCAGTGCCTTGGTCACTATGACGCCTCCTGGCCTCAATGTACAGTTTTTATAAGTCAAACTTTCAAGAGAAAAATAGCCAAAAATAAATGCACATCTAAGAATGAAAAGGATGATTCCAGAAGAAATCCTCAAAAATTCATTAAATTGTAGTTGCTGTAAATAATTATGGCCCAGAGGAAATCTTAAGGGATAAGTTTTTCCTACCAGAGATAAAGGGAAGGAAATCCTCACAAAAGCAAGCAAAAAGAGGATTGCACAATTTGCTATAATTTTTTAAAGAGAGATGACTGATTTGAGGTATTCAACAGGCAAAGTCATGTAGGCATAGCCTAGAGAACTTGGAAGTACAGAATCACCGCTTGCCAGAGACTGCACCTAAATTCCAACTCCTCTTATTACATGAATTTTCTTCTCCCTTCTCTTGACTCATTCCAGCAGAAATCAGAATTCTTTTTCTTTTCTTCTTTCCTTTCTTTTTTCTTTCTTTTGTTTTTCTTTTTTTTCTTTTTTTTTTTTTGAGAGAGATTTTTTGCTATAGTGCCCATGCACTCGCCAGAGAGACAGAGACAGAAACCAAGAAATCAACCACCAGGGAGAATGGCCATGCCACTGGGACCAGCAGTTAGCATAATGGCTATGTCACTGAACTCCCATGTAGTCGACTGTGATTAAAGTCCCGGACCTGGTGGCTTAAACTCACGCCGGGTGCATGTGCATGCCTAAGGTCCTGAGAGGAGAATGGAGGAGAAGGGATTGTGGCGTGGCCATCCCCCCTGGGGAGTGATTTCTCGCTTTCTGTCTCTCTGTCTCTCTCTGTCTTTCTGGCAAGTGCACGCGCCCTAGAGCAAAAACCTCTAAAAAAAAAAAAAGAATGGCCATCCCACGATCCCTTCTCCTCCAATCTCTTCTTTGGATTCTGGGCATGCGTGCACAAACACCTAGTGTGAGTTTCTAGCCACTGGATCCGGAACTGAAACTGCAGTTGACCTTATGGGAGTCCAGCTCCTCAACCATGCACCACCTGCTGGCCTTGGGAATCAGAATTCTTGTGATCAGTCTTCACTCCTAGGTTTGGCCCATCTTGTATCATCTATGTCTCTTCATGATCCTCTTCTTCTAAACATTTGGAATTGTGGTTTAAATAGCCAGAAAACCATACTGATTTGGGATGTCTACATTTGCAAGTAGCCCTGCACATCATCGCTTTGTGTATAGTCAAATTACCTCAAAACAGTACTAGCCTTAGCACCTTTTTACTTTTTTAGGAGAGGTTCTTGCTATAGGGCGCGTGTGCTCGCCAGAAAGACAAGAGAGAGACAGAGAGACAGAAAGCAAAAAATCACCTCCCGGGGGGATGACCACTCCGCAATCCCTTCTCCTCCATTCTCCTCTTGGGATCTTGGGCATGCATGCACACATGCCTGGCATGAGTTTGAGCCACTGGGTCCAGGACTCGAACCGCAGTCAACTACGTGGGAGTCCAGCGACATAGCCATTACGCCAACAGCTGGTCCCAGCCTTAGCATCTTTTCTATGTGGTTTATACTTAGTCTGACTTGGATGTCTTACAGAATAAAAGGAAAAAAGGAATAAGGACTAAAACTTAATATCTCTTGTGAACAAGGCCAAGATAGATGTTCTTCATATGTTATCTTATTGTTTTAATTATTGTATTCCTTGAAAGAGGTGGTAGAGTTTTCACTTTACAGGTGAGGGCACTGTTTAGAAACTTCTGCAAAATTACTTAGACCTTTATCATCATAGTTAGGATTCAAATTAGAGCCTTGGACTGACTCCAAAGTATATACATTTTCTACTTCTTCACATTCTAAAGTCTCTAAAATATTTGGGGGAAAAGACACTGTCTTCCTTTATAAATAATAAGGACATCATAAGAATTATTGAAAAGTTTGAAAGAAATAGACCTCAACAAAAATGGAAAAATAGAAAATATTTTATGAAAGTCATTTTTTTGGAAAAATCTCAGAAACTGATTTCATTGAGAATTACATATTAACATTCTTGAACAAAGAGGCAGGTGAAATACAGAAATGATCATGGGTTTCATGAGCACACAGAAGTCTTACAGTCCTGACCTTGCACCTTGAGCAGGTTATTCAACCTACCAGACAGCCAAAGTTCTGCTCTGAAAGAACAGAAGTTTGTATTTCTGTTGTGATGATTAAATAATAGAGGTAGAGCCTAAAGTAACGCTCAGCACATTTTAGGTGTTCTTATATTAGAGGCATAAGTTGAATCATTAGATTTTTACTAGATTCCAGGTGATTTGAATGAGGAGCCAAGTTAAAAAGTGGTAGTCTTCCTCAGTGGTTTTGAAAAATGCTAATGCAGGGGCCAGGAGGTAGTGTGGTGGTTAAGGCGCTGGACTCCCACCTGGACAGCCACGATTCAAATCCCAAATCCAATGGCATGAAAATCGCACCAGGTGCATTTCTCACTGTCCTTCTGTCTGTCTCTGTTTCTCTTCAGGGAGCATACATGCCATATGGCCAAAAAAAAAAAATTTTTTTTAAATACTAATGCAAGGCTGGGATGGTGGTGCAGCAATAAAACATGACTGCCTCCAAGGCTTACCCAATATGGCATGTTTCCAGGTTCATGTCTAGAGACTTCCCTAGTACACAGAGCACATGCGTGCCCATTACAGCACTGGCTGAAGCTGGGAGTGGATCATGGTGCCAAGACTCTGCTGGGGATACTGACTGCCTCTTTCTCTGTCTCTCTGTGTCTCTCTCGCTCAAATAAGAAATCAATAAGCTTTAAAAAAAAAAAAAAGAAAAAGAAACTGATTTAGCCAGAGCCAGGAAGAAGGTATAAGGTAAGGTTTGCACCTGATAGTCGAAATTTTAAATTGACCTCGTAAGACAGGAAGTATAGTGGTTACTAGAGGTAGGGAAGTCAAAGGAACAGGAAGGTGGACAGAGAGACATTGGTTGACAGAATACAAGTTTTCTTTTTGGCATGATGAAAATGCTTTGGAATTACATAGTAGTGATTGTACATTTTGAATGTATTAAATGCCATTTACTATAACAATTCACAAAAGTTGAAATAGTAAATTTAACGTTATGTAAGTTTTATGTCATAAAAATATGTTTTCACTACATTCCCAGGATCCCGAAAGGAAAAGGCAATCACAGCATGAGACCCTGCTGAGAGAGCTTCTTTCTCTCTCCCATACATGCACATGCGCTCTCTTTCTTTCAAAATTAAAAAAAAAAAAAAAAGATAGGACCAGCAGATGATGTAATGGTTACATCGCTGGACTCCCATGTAGTCATCTGTGGTTTGAGTCCCGGTCCCAGTGGATTAAAACTCATGTTGGGTGTGTGTGCGTGCATGCCCAAAATCCCAAGAGGAGAATGGAGGAGAGGGGATTGTGGTATGGTCATTCCCCCTGGGAATGTTTCTGTTTCTATGTCTCTCTGGCGAGCACATGCACCCTATAACAAAAATCTCTCCTAAAAAAATAAAAATGAATTAAAAATATTTTGCATTTCTTATCTTTTCAAACTTTCAATAAAGGGGATCTATACTGGCTAAGAATTTTTTATTAGCTATCCCCTTATAAACTTGTTAGTACAATCCTACATATTGTGATGTGTTAGCATAATTTATCCCATTTCGCAAGTTTTGAAAAATGAAATTTAGGAAAAAATGTATATCACTCAAGATCACAAAATTAACTGAAGTAAGTCTTATTTTAGCATATTCCTAAGACTCCTAAGGCAGATGTTACTTACAGAGCAATGACTACTTTCTGGAATAATATATCTTGTTAAAAATCATTCTGAATACTGAGGACCAGCAGGTGTGTGGTTACGGCACTGGATTCCCACGTGGCCAGTTTCGATTTGAGTCCTGGATGTGAAGGCTTAATAATCATGCCAGGCATGTGTGTGCATGTCCAAAATCCTGAAAGGAGAATGAAGGAAAAGGGATTGTGGTATGCCCATTCTCCCTGGGGGTGATTTCTCACTTTCCCTCTCTCAGTCTGTCTTTGGTGAGTGCAAGTGGAGGAGAAGGGATTGCGGCATGGCCATCCCCCTGGGGGGTGATTTCTCGCTTTCTATCTCCCTGTCTCTCTCTGTCTTTCTGGCAAGCACACACGCCCTATAGCAAAAACCTCACCAAAAGAAGAAGGGAAAAAAAAAAGAAAAGAGGCCTCGCCTCAGCTAAGTGTGTGGGAAGAACAACAACTCACCTGTATAAGAACATTAATTTCCCCTAAACACAGCCCCAGTGAAGGATCAAGTAGGCAACTCAACTATACCCAGGATCATGTGTGCGCACGGTGAGATGGGGCAAGGGTAGGAGATAGGAGAAATCATTGCTCGTAGGTCAGCATCCACCTAGCTTAAAAACTTGTGGAGGATGGGAGGAAAATGGAAGCTCACACCCACTGACTAGAATGCAAAATGTTTCAGCCACTTTGGAGAACAGTTTTTCCATTTCTTCCTCTCTCTCTCTCTCTTTTAAGGTGTTTGCCAAAAGGCATGTGCACACACCAGAGAGGAAAAAAACATGAGAGGGAAAGTGAGAAATCACCTACCAGGAAGGATGGCCATGCCACAATCCCTTCTCCATTTTCTTGGGATTTTAGGCATGCACACTCATGTACCCATGATTTTTAAGCCACCAGATCCAGGACTTGAATCACAGTCAATCATGTGGAACCAAATGCCTGAACCAACATGATACCTGCTGGCTCCAGTCCTTCAGTTTCTTAAAAAGTTGAGCATACTCTTACCATAGCCTTTGGGATTGGACTTTAAGTATTTGCCCAAGAGGAACTAATACTTCTCTGACTGTTCATAGCAGAATGGCTCATATTTCAGAACTGAAAATAACCCAAAAGTCCTCTACATGGTAAATGAGTAAACCAAATATGATACATTTATATGAAGGCATGCTACTCAGTAATAAATGGAATGAACTTCTGATATGTGAAAAATAGATTAACTTCAAAAATATGCTAAGTAAAGTGAAATTCTTAGTAAAGGCAAAATTGTAAAACAGAAGGTAGACCAGCTATTGTTTGGGGCTCAGAGTGGAATTGGGAAACGGTTGCAAATGGGCAAGAGTAAATTGTTCTGTTTTGTTTTGTTCTGAATTGTCAGAGGGAATGTGTGCACACCAGAGAGAGAGAAAGAAAGCAACTTCACCCTCCCTTAGTCGGGCATGATTATGCTACAATCTTTTTTCCTCCACGTCTCCATCCTTCCAGGATTTGGGACACACACATGTTCTCAACAGGGTTTTCAAACTGTATAGGCTAGGATTCAAACCATGGTTTGCTGTGTTGAATCCAGCTTCCCATATACATCGCTTAATTGCTGTGCTATGGGACTGGCCCACTTTTTTGAGGCTCCATGAAAGTGTTGTAAGTGTTAAGGCTTTAATCAGAAATGACTGTCATGTCTAGAACCAGGGAGACCTCAAACTGAATGAAAAAGGCAAGCAGTAAATGACAACACTGAGGTGACAGAGTCCAAAACTTACTTTAAAGATTTCAAAAATATCTTATAAATATCTTTAGAGTCTATTTTCATTTTTTGACTCTTTTTATGAGTGTGGGATATACACACGTGCTCACGGATAGCACCCCAACAGAATCTCTATACCATGATCCACCCCCAGCAACAGCTGGCCAGGATCACAGGCATGGAAGCACATGCCTTGTGTGTACAGAAAGCCCTCAGATTACAACCCAGGACCTTCCCACACAGGCCCAGCATCACAGAGCATTGTTTTACTGCTATGCCACCACTGCCGGTGCTACTTATATATTTTCTTTTCTCTTTTCTTTTCTTTTATTTTTTGGAGAGGTTTTTGCCATAGGGCATGTGCTCTCGCCAGACAGACAGAGAGAGACAGAGAGACAGAAAGCGAGAAATCACCCCCCAGGAGAGATGGCCACACCACAATCCCTTCTCCTCCATTCTCCTCTCGGGATCTTGGACACGCATGCAGAGGTGCCTGGCGTGAGTTTTAAGTCACTGGGTCTGGGACTTGAACCGCGGTCGACTACATGGGAGTCCAGCGACATAGCCATTACGCTAACTGCTGGTCCCTATATTTTCATATGAGAAATTTAATAGAATATTGGTTTTGGAAATATAGATGTTACTAAATCACTTTGTATATATACCTCATTAATATCACATTTCTACTGCAACTTAGTCAAGACAGTACAGTACTAATATAAGGAAAGACATTCTACACTTAATTATTTACTCAAAAAAATAAAACCATGTATATATATATATATACACACACACAATGTTCACAATAGCTGTATTTATAATACTTGAAAACTCGAAGCCACCAAGTGTTCATGAATAGGTGAATGGATAAACAAATTGTGGTTAATCCATACAGTGGGATACTATCTAGCAATGAAAAGGAACAAACTAGTGCTACATGCAACAACAATATAAATGAATCTGAAAAAAAAAGCACAATAAATAAAGAAGCCATGTATAAAAGAATACATACTATGTGATTCTATTTGTATGAAAGTTCAGGAAAACTAATCTACAGTAAGAGAACATCAGTGGTTGCCTGCAGCCATGCATAAAAGGGAACTGATTACATAAAGACTGGAAGACACTTTCTGTTTTAATGGAAATATTCTATTTCTTTCTCTCTTTTTTTTTCCCCCCTTTGGAGAGATTTTTGCTATAGGGTGCATGTGCTCACCAGAAAGACAAAGAGAGAGAGAGAGAAAAGGAGAGAAATCACCCCCCAGGGGGAATGGCTACATCACAATCCCTTTTCATTCTCCTCTCAGGATCTTGGGCATGTGGCACACGAGCCCGGAGCCCGGCATGAGTTTAAGCCACCAGGTCCAGGACTCGAACCATGGCCGGCTACATGCGAGTTCAGCAACATAGCCATTACACTAACTGCTGGTCCCCCCAATTTTTTTGAGGCCTACCTCTTCCATAGAAAAATAAATACTTGATAGATCTAAATACTAGAGTTAGACATGAGATTTTTAACAGTTATTATCCACAGACAGAAAGGCTTTTTAAAAAAAGATTATTTGGCTTTATAAAGTGCTTGAGTTTACATATTTTTTCATGAGAGAGAAAGACGAACACTCTCAACAGGCTCTCCTACCACAGTCCTCCCCCCAGTTTTCCCAGCCAGTCGGGATTACAGGCATACTATGCACCCCTGCAAATTACAGGTCAATCCAAGAGACAAACCCCGGTCTTCCATACAACTTCTGACAGTCCCGAGCAGCATACTATTGTTGAGCTATGTCATTATGGCTGGGCTAGGGAAGGTTTGTCTTAACCTGAAGCAAAAACCAGAAGCCATGAAAGAAACGTTTAATATCATTTACCTATGTAAAAACTCTTAAACTTAGGTGGGCACTGCGGTTCAGTGGTTAGGTGCTGTGCATCAGGAGCTGGATTCCACATGGCTGATAATAGTTTTGGTTTTGTGTTTTTGTTTGTTTGTTTGTTTGTTTTTGAGAGTTTTTTGCTATAGGGCATGTGCACTCGCCAGACAGAGAGAGACAGAGAGACAGAAAGTGAGAAATCACCCCCCAGGGGGGATGGCCACACCGCAATCCCTTCTCCTCCATTCTCCTCTCGGGATCTTGGGCACGCATGCACACGCACCCAGCATGAGTTAAGCCACCAGGTCCAGGACTCCAACTGTAGTCGACTACATGGGGGTCCAGCAACATAGCCATTACGCTAACTGCTGGTCCCAAGTTCTGATTTCTTAATTTTATTCTTTACTGTACAACAAATCAGATTAAAAAAAAAATTGAAGGCTGAAAGTGTTGACTTAAAATTGGAGAATAGATACAATTTTAAATAAATAAAATTTTAGTCTTGGCTCAAGCTGAACAAAGATTCTTCAGTTAGTCTAAAAATCTCTATGCATAGCCTTCTTATAAGGAGAGGTGGATATAAATGACATGATTTCAGGAACTTGAATGGAACGCCAGACTTCTAGATTGAGGAGCAAGAGAAAGACAAAGGAGTGCTTGTATTTTTTTTTAAGTGAGGCTGATTCCTACCCACACAGCTCTCTACACAGAACGGAAGCCATACTGTAATAAATTCTGTTTCTCATCTGTAACTAAATGAAGCAGTGGCTGTACAACAGAACTTTTAAAGGAAGGTTAGTCAGTTTTCTTCTTGGAAGAAGAAATGAAATCATCCAAAAAAAGGACTTTGGGAACTATGATAAAATGGGGAAATAAGTCCTTCCTCTTGTGAATAAAGATTCAGTGTGACTATATCTAATAGAAAATAAACTGAAAATAGGAAATGTTTAATAGTGAGCCTAATGCCTATTAATAAAGTTAAAAATTTTTTTTCTGATTACCCATGGACTAAAAGACAAAAGTTCTATTAGTCAAAAATAATCACCCAACAATATGTATTCCCATTTTTGCTATTTTCTATATGTAAACAAGATACTCGGTGGGAATTGACCACTGCATCAAATAACATTGGACAATTTTTTTTTAATTAGCTCAAGAAATTTAGAGTCATAAGGAATTGAGATGTATAGTATAAGCCAGTTTTTTAATTTAGCACCGAGCATGAGATTTAAGCCATTGGGTCCAGGTCTCGAACTGCGGTTGACTATGTGGGAGTCCAGCAATGTAACCATTACACCATCTGCTGGTCCTGAGACTCTCTCTCTCTCTCTCTCTCTCTTTAAAATAAAAAAAGGAAAAGAGTAAGAGGCCACCCACTCTGCCTTGCCCACCTGTCTCACCCCACCCACCTTGTTGGAGGGAGGAAAGAGGCAGCTGCCGTCTCCCCAGAAGGAAGAAAGAGGACTCTTCTACCCACCCGTATGTGACGCTACCTTGTGTTCCACCTCCCCAGCTCAGCCCTTGGTGCCATCAGGCAGAACCAGAGAGGTTGGGGTAAGTTAAGGGAGCATGGCCACTGACTGACAAGAGGGCTAACTGAGGAAAAGGTTACGAATGATACCCAATTAGACTAACATATCAGACTCTCAACTGAAACAGTACAGGCAAAGAAAATCTGGAAAGACATATTTGAAATTCCAAAAGAAGAAAAATTTTAGTCAAGAATACCATATCTGGCAAGATTATTCTTTAAATGAAAAAGAGAAGTAAAATTATCCTCAGACAAACAAAAGCTGAAAGAATTTACCAACACTGTACCAGCTCTTTAAGAAATACATAAAGGAATCCTACATCAAGAAAATGAAAGGGAGGGAACCAGAAGTTAGCATAATGGCTGTGTCGCTGGATTCTCACAGTCGACAGCGGTTCACGTCCCAGACCCAGTGGCTTAAAACTCACGCCCGGCACGTGTGCATGCGTGCCCAAGATCCCGAGAGGAGAATGGAGGAGAAGGGATTGCAACGTGACCATCCCTCCCTGGGGGGTGATTTCTCGCTTTCTGTCTCTATGTCTCTCTCTGTCGTGCCCCGCCCCCTAAGGGAAAAATTTCTAAAAAAAAAAAAAAAGAAAATGAAAGGGAGACAAACAGAATGTGAGCGTGAAAAAGACTAACAAAAAGACAGGGATAAGTTCACACAAATCTATAATAATGTTAATTGTTAATGGATTACTCAATTAAAAGATGCAGATTAACTGAATGGATAAAAACAAAAACCCTCTATATATTGCTTATAATAAACATAACTCATTGATAAAAAAAACATATAGATTGAAAGTGAAATGAAAATGAAAAAAGCATTTTAAGTAAATGGAAACCCCCCAAAAGGTCAAAGTTCTGATACTGATTCAGACAAATTAGACTTCAAGAAAAAAACAGTGAAAGAGAAAGAAAGACACTATATAGTACTAAAAGGATCAATTCACCAGAAGATACAATTATAACTATCTATGCACCCAACACTGGAGCACTCAAACACATGAACAAAAGACTCCTATATGTGAAGGGGGGCATAGACAGTAACACACTAAATTTTTGGTCATTTCAACCCACTGTCACCATTGGAAAAGTCATCTATATGAAAGATAAACAGAAACTCGGAACCTAATTGATACCATAAACCAAATGGGCCTGACATTTACAGAACATTTCACTCAACAACTACAAAATACACATTTTTCTCAGTCCTACACAGATTATTTTTAAGATTGACCACATAATAGGGCATAAAACAAGCATCTACAAGTGTAAAAATGTAGAAACTATATCTTGCATCTTCTCTGACAATGGGATTGAACTTGAAATCAACAACAGAAAGTTTTTAAAATATATACAGAAACATAGGAACTAAATAACCTATTCCTTTTTTTTTTTTTTTTGGAGAGATTTTCACTGTAGGGCGCGTGCGCTCGCCAGACAGACAGAGAGAGACATAGAGACAGAAAGCGAGAAATCACCCCCCAGGGGGGATGGTCACGCCGCAATCCCTTCTCCTCCATTCTCCTCTCGGGATCTTGGGCACGCACGCACACGCGCCCGGCGTGAGTTTTAAGCCACCGGGTCCAGGACGCGAACTGCGGTCGACTACGTGGGAGTCCAGCGACATAGCCATTACGCTAACTGCTGGTTCCCCTAAATAACCTATTCCTGAATGACTTCAAAACTACTGAAGAGAGACCAGCAGGTGGTGTATTGTTTACGTCGCTGGACTCCCACGTAGTCGACCATAGTTCAAGTCCCAGACCCGGCAGCTTAAAACTCATGCTGGGCATGTGTGGGTATGTTCCTAAAATCCCAAGAGGATAATGGAAGAGAAGGAATTGCAGCATGACCATCACCCCGGTGAGGGAGATGGCTTTCTAGCACTCTGTTTCTCTGTCTCTCTCTGACTTTCTGGCAAGTGCACTTGCCATACAGCAAAAATCTCTTTCTAAAACAAACAAACAAAATTACTGAAGAAATTAAGACTGAAATCAAAACATTTATTAAAACCTACAATAATGAACATATGACTCTCCAAAATCTTTGGAACACAGTGAAAGCAGTCCTGAAAGGGAATTATATAGCAATTAATGCTTACAAGAAAAATAATAAAAAGGTGTCAAATAAATAGCAAGATGATTCATCTCAATGAACTGAAAATGCAATGCAGAGACAACAACAAAAAATGTACTAGAAATGCAACAACTAAAAGTTCTAAAAAAAGAAATTATAAAGATTAGAACAGAAATCAATGACATAGGGAATAAAAGAACTACGCCCAAAAAATCAATTAAAAAAAAGCTTTTTTGAGAGGATAAACAAAATTGATAAATTATTAGCTAGACTAATCAAGAAAAACAGAAAAAGTTTTCTTAAATAAGACCCCTAAAGCACAGACAATAATCTCAAAAATAGATGAATGGGATTACATCAAACTAAAAAGCTTTTACACAGCAAAAGAAACAATAATTAGAGTGAAGAGACAATATTCAGAATAGGAGAAAATACTTGGAAACCATGTTTTAGAAGGGATTGATGATTTGTATATATAGGGAACTCAAGTGTTTTGCCCACACACACAAAAAAATAATAATACAATTTAAAAATAGGTAAATGAACTGAAAAAAAACCTGTAAAGATGACATGTCAAAAATACATGCAAGAACCAGCAGTTAGCGTAATGGCTATGTCGCTGGACACCCATGTACTTGACTGCAGTTCGCGTCCCGGACCCAGTGGCTTAAAACTCACATGGGGCGTGTGTGCGTGCATGCCCAAGATCCCGAGAGGAGAATGGAGGAGAAGGGATTGCGGTGTGACCATCCCCCCTGGGGGGTGATTTCTTGCTCTCTGTCTCTGTGTCTCTCTCTGTCTGTCTGACGAGAGCACGCACCCTATAGCGAAAACCTCTCCAAAAAAAAAAAAAATACATCCAAGAAAACATTCAACATCTCTTTTTGTAAGGTAGATGCAAATCAAAACCACTTTAGTCAGAATGGTTAAAAAAAATAAAGAAAGAACATCAAGTGTTGCTGAGGCTGTGGTGAAAAGGGAACCCTCCTACACTATTGGTGGGAATGAAAATTAGTACACCCACAGTGGAAAATAATATGGCAGTTCCTCAAAAGCCTACAAATAGAGCTACCTTATGACGCAGTAACCCCACATCTTGGTTTGTACCCAAAGGATAGGGAAACCTTCCATTGAAAAGATATTTGTATAATCCATGTTTATTGCAGAATTATTCACAATTGCTAAGATATGGAATCAATCTAAGTGACATTACTGGTGACCGGATTTTAAAAATGTGGCACATATGCACAATGAAATATTACTCAGCCATAAGGAACAATGAGACTGTCATTTGATACAAAGTGGACAAATATAGAGTCAATGCTAAGCAAAGTAAGCAGGATTATGAAAGACAAACATGGTCTATCCCTGCTCAACATGTACTTAATGTCTGCAATCTATGGCAGAAATGGAAAGATCCAAAGATATAATAGTAGGGATGACAAGTGTAGATATCAGAGACTGTATGGAAGGGAAGTGGATAGTAAAGGGTGAATGTGAGAAGCTCACAGAAGGAACACTTAATAGACACAAGAACGTAAAGTTCTCTGTTGAAAATTATGTATATTGTGAAGCTGCAACACCACTAGCTTCAGACCCTGAAGCACTCTCTCAATAAACTTTCCTTTTTCTCTTGAGATGGCACCTACTTACCCTAAACCATAACATTTTGGTGCTAAAATCTGGGAGACTCACTGGAGGTAGCTGTTTCAAGTAGGACCCAAACCTTTGCCAGAACTCTCTGCTGCATGCCATACCAGACCTCTCATTTAGATGATGAGGTTTTAAATTCCACAACTCAGAGGTTTTGTCCAGGGACCAAGTCCCCTCACTGAGAAAAATTGTAGTGCTAGGTCAAGACTATCCTTCAGTTGGGATCAGGTCTCCTCCTGACTCTTGAATTGGGGGATGCCCTTCTTTAAGTGCCATCCACTGCAGTCTGAGAGAATTTTTGAACTAACAGTGTCCACTAAATTCCTCAGGGTCTCTTTTCTTTTCACTTCTCCCACATGGGCAACATCAATTCACATATTCCAAAGGTTAGTCCTTTGCCCTGTCTCCATCTTTTTCTTTGACTCAATCAGTAGCCAAAAAATGGCACTTTATATTTCTAAATTCTTTGTGATCTTGACAGTTTCTTCCAATGTAATGTCAAGGGCCTGACGTTCCCTTTCTCCAGGACTATTCTTTTCTGTGCGCCACCCCTCACTCTTCCAATTCTGCACCACTTTTCAAATCCTTCTCTGCAACCCCACTTCTGTCCCTATGGAGGGTTCTTCTCACTTTGACCTATCTGACCATGCATCCCTTCTCTATGTCCCCTCCACCTTCTTCCTCCTCTGATAGCTCTTCACCATCTCCTGAAACCAAAAACTCTTGGCCAATATTCTCCCCTTCTTTCTCCCCAAGCAAGATTTCAAGCCCAAGATATTCCCTCTACCTATCAATTTTCTATCACCTGCATGCCTTTCTTACCACTCTATTTTTCTTTTCATTTTTTAAGAGGTTTTTGCCTTAATGTGCATGTGCTCACGGGGAGGGGGGAAGAAAGTGAGAAATCATCCCCTTCCCCAGTGATGGGATGGGATGCTACAATCCGTTCTCCTCCAGGGACCTTGGGCATTCATGAACACACATACCAAGCATGATTTTCAAGCCTCTGGGTCCAGGACTAGAACGATGGTTGGCCATGTGGGAGTCCAATGACCTAACCCTATGCCATTTGCTGGTCTCACCACTCTGTAAAGTTGCCAGAGCTGAAGGTATTATCCAACTCCATGCCCTTCTTCAATGTCTGCTCTCTCTCTCTCCCCCAAACTGAGGCTAAACTGACAGTTTCCCTTTCAACCAATTAAATTTACTAAAAAATCTAAATACCTCACTCTGTTTCAGGATCTATCCTGATGAGACATTCACATTGTTTTCTCTACTTGAAATAATCCCAAAGAATGTGGTTGCATTTACCTCAGATCTTGATCTGAGGAAACCCAATGCTTATGCCTCTGGTTCCACAGCTGTCTTAGGCCAAGGTCCTCACTGGGACTCTCAGCATGGGTCTGCAGACTGTAGATGGTGAGACTACATCCTCTCTTGCCTTATTAAAGGCACAAAAGGGTGACACCAAGCTCATCAATTATAGTAAGTTGAAACAAATTTGCCCGAGTCCAGATAAAAGCTCTACTCTTCCTCTTTAGGCTTTCAGAGGCCCTTTGCCACTACATTAACTTAGATCCCTATTCTAGGAAAGGCCAATCTGTCCTTGGAATGTATTTTATCTTCCTGTCAGCCCCTGATATTTGGCAGAAGCTACAAAAATTGAAGGGCCCTCAGACCCCACAATCTGAACTCATAGACCTAGTCTTCAAGATCTTTAATAACTGTGATGAGGCCAGGCAAACAGAGAGAAGGGAACAAGACTGGTAGTACTCCTGAGAACATAAGGAGACCATCCAAATGGTGGCTTCTACGCTTGAAGGAGTATTTCAGACTTTAGGGGGACTTACCCAAGGCCCTCCACCCAACCAAAACAAGGATTCTTGGCTTCCTCCAGACCTTGTACCGACAGGCCTGACATTGGATCTGGTTCCACTGAATTGGCGAGCCTTTGGTAACTCTCATCATGATCTCTTACAGACTCAAGGCCAGGTAGACTCCATGGCTGCAGTTACTCTCCAAAACCAAAGAGGCCTAGACCTTCTCACAGCAAAAAAAGGGGGTCTCTTCTCTTTTTAGAAGAAGAATGTTGCATTTATCCTTCCTCTGGTTGCCTCCACTGTAACTATTCTCTTAGTTTCTGCAGGACTTCTGCTCCTAAAAATGCTAAACCACTTCATCTGAGACACCATCCAACAATTAGCCCCAAAACAGGCTGAAAACATCTTCCTGCTCCAAAGGGTGCAATATTCACACCTGCTTCCTTCTCCTTTACCCCAAAAGGCAACACCCCTTCTCAGCTTGAAGCAGCTCCAGAAGACTGACCATCACTCACAATCCCCTGCCCCACCCTCACTCAGTCATCGTTTTTTTGTGTTGTTTTGTTGTTGTTGTTGTTTTTAATAAAAAATAAAGGCTAGAAATGTTAGATCAGCACCTGAATGACCTTTAGGTAGTTTCCCACCAAAAAATAGGGGGTCATTGCAGTGATCTTTGCCCAGAATCCTCTAGCCAGAACCTTTCCTTACACCCATAGATGAGCCAATAAGGTCACAATGGCAAGTAAGCTAATCAAAGTAAAGACTATTCTTGTGACCTTACCCCTCCACCCCCCCATATAAATATATCACGTCTCCTTGGTGGGGTGGGCTGAAGCACCTTTGTCTTCAGACCCTCCTGGCACTCTTTCTCGCAATAGAGTGTAAAAAAGAAAAAGAGGGGCCAGCAGGTGGTGTGTTGTTTAAAGTGCTGGACTCTCACATGGTCGACTATGGTTTGAGACCCAGACTCGGTGGCTTGCTTTCTCACTTTCTCCCTCTCTCTCTCTCTCTCTCTTTGTCTCTCTCTCTCTGGCTCTTTCTGGTCAAATTAAAAAATAATAATAACAACAAATAAAATTAAATGAATAAGTAATTAAAAATAAAGAAAAAGAAATATATTTTATAACATCATTGATTTGATTTTCATGTGATGTATGCACACTTTGAGAAACCATAAAGTGCACTATAGAGATATACAGTTTATAAATATAAATAAAAACTCATAAAGATAAATTTTTAAAAAGGAAAAGAGAAAAAGAGAAAAATCTGAGTTTCAGACTCTGCTCATCCTGCTTTGAGCAAGACACAACTTACCTTGGCATCAGTTGCTTGCTCTGTAAAACAAACAAATCTCAGAGATCATCACATGACATCCATGATTCCTACTGGATGTCATATTGTAACCATTAGTTCTAACAAATGCAAGTTTCAACTGCAGAGTGCTCTACACACTGGCCATTTTTTTGTCAGTCTCTTTCCTCTCGATCATTATCTACATATTTAAGCTTATTCAAGATATTGCTGTTTGATAAACCTATAAAATAATTATTTCTCTCATAACCCAGCATACTCATTTACAAGTACCCTTTAGCTACCAATTTATCTCCACACACTTAGTTTGTACTACATATTTGCTGTGTGTATTTAACAATATAGTTTGTGCATTCTCACCAGTTTTTTCTTCACAATTATTAAAAAGTGTCAAACAAAAATATGTGGTATATTTTTTCTTTCTTAAGATTTTATGAGAACAAAATGTTTTAAATTTTTATCTTATTTATTCACTTATTTATTTTAATTGTCAGAGAGCATGTGCACTCCCCAGAGACACAGAGAGGGAAAAAGAGAAAGCACCTTCCAGTGGGTTGTGGTCCCTCTGCAATGTCTATTCTCCATTACATCAATATTTTTTTTAAGAGAGAGAGATTTTTCCTATAGGGTGCATGTGCTCACTGGAAAGACAGAGACAGAAAGTGAGAAACCATCCCCCCCCCCGAGGGCATGGCTACAAGGCAATACCTACTCTAACAATCTATTCTTGGGATTTGGGGCATGCATGCACACAAGCCTGACATGAGTTTAAAACCACTGGGTCTGGGACTCATACCATGGTCAACCATGTGGGAATCCAGCAACATAACCATTACACCATCTGCTGATTCCCCTATTAGGATTTTGAGCACACATGCACACATCTTGGCATGTTCTTCAAGCTTTCTGGGCCAGAATTTGAACAGTGATTGGCCATGTGAAATCTGGATCTTTTACCTGTTAGGCTATAAGGCCAGTCCAAGTATGAAATTTTATTTAGGTAGAAATGATGAACTTTAGGCATATTCATGGAACAATTCTCAAAATCATTTATAAGTCACTGTATATCTTTTTAAAAATAATTATTATTTAATTGCACTTGTTATTATTACTTTTTAATTTGACCAGAGTGAGACAGAGAGAGAGACAGAAAGGGAAAGCAAGAAAGCCTGCCGCCAGGTCCAGGACTCGAACTGAGGTCAGCCATGTGGGAATCCAGTGCCTTTAACCACTACTCCATCTGCCAGCCCAAGTCACATAGTATCTTTTTTAAAAAATATATTTATTTATTCATTTATTTTTCATTTGACAGAAAGAGAGGGGGGGGGGAGTGAGAAAACAAGCTACCAGGTCCAGGACTTGAACCGTGGTCAGCCATGTGGGAGTGTCCAGCACCTTAACCACCACGCCACCTGCTGGCCCCCACATAATATCTTTACAGCAAGCAATCACTTACATATAGTAATAAAATATGACCTTTGAAATTGTATTAAATAGTATAGTGTTACTGTATTAATTAAAAAGTAGTACTATTCTTATCATATAAAATTTAAGTAAATTAGTATCTATAGGACAGCCCGAAATTCCAATTTGAAAATAAAACACAAGTAGAAATATATTTTTGTGCTTTATTTTTGCACTCTTTTTCTAACACTTGATGGAATGAAAAGGTAAAGAATTCAGGGGCCAGTTCTGCAACTGTAAACTGTAATAGGTTTGGGCAATTTGGGCAACTGATCTTAACCTGGGTTTTCTTCTCTGCAAAATCACTGTCATGTCCAACTATGACCCACCTCACAGTGTGATGGGAAAATTCTGTACGACCCCAACTCAATACATCGATGGCACAGGGAGCTGTGTTTATTTGTTTCAGTTAACTAGATGACTCTGAAAAACAGCTTGGAAAAGACATCCAATCAGGCTAGCAGGTGGTGTGGAAGTTAAGGCGGCTAGATCCCACATAGCTGACTGCCTGGTCTGAGTCCCGGACAGGTGGCTTGAAAAACCCACCGGTTGTGTGTCTGTGGGTGCCCAAAATTCCAGGAAGAGAATGGAGAAGAAAGGATTGAAGTATGGCCATTTTCTCTGAAAGGTGATTCCTCTCTTCTCTCTCCCACTCTCTCTCATGCCCTATAAACTAAAAAATTAAAATGAAAACAATGACATCTTGCCACTGAGACTCATTCTGTTTTTATAATGGTGGTGCAGTTGTGGTTTCATTGACTGAAATGCAGAGTGGGACAAGAATTAAAAGTTCACTCAAATTTATTGGACAAAGATCTGCTGCAGGGTGCAAGTGCGTAGCTTCTCTGGAGTTGCAAAGAGGAGAGAATGTGCAGCAATGACAGTTAGGTCAGGTCTATACTTACGACAGGGCCTCGTGCAGTTGTTTAGAGAAACATATGTCTGAATGAGTTCACCCTCTTCAGCTGCCAGGACTAAATGCCCCTGTGGAGCAGGTCTGAGCTGTTTTTAGGAACATGGTGTGGGCAAGCTGTTGAGAAATGCGGGCTGGTGCACACAGGGTTCCCAGCATAGGTAATTAGGGTTGATGGTATGCTTTTCAGAACTCTCCAAAATTACAGAGGAGGCTCATGCAGGGCCTGGGCTTGCCCGGGCCTGTCGTCATTACTTCCTGTCTCTGGTGAAGGACCTGAGGAGACACTTGCCAAGATGAGCACATGGAAAGACCAGTTTTCCTTAGTCACCGGCAGATCAGAAACAGAAACTCAGTCACTTGAATTTTGATCTAGTGTATTTCCCAACCACACTTGGGGAGAGTGAATAAACCAGTTCTATTTTAATCATTTCATTATAAAATACATTTTCAGCTTTCCAACGGGATAGAGAATGCATTGAAATGCTTTGCCATATGCTCTGGTTTGTGAACAGTCTGTGACCACAGATTTATTTGGGGGGTGCTCCTGGTTTGGCTTCTTTTGATTTATAAGACAGCCACATGAAGGTCTTGTATTGATTGTGTTGAGTGAATACAGGAGAAACCAAGGGGTGTTTTGTTTGTTTTTTGTTTTACAGAGCTTAAAAATTGCCAGGCTCATCTTTCAGAATGTGTCATTTTGATGCCTAATGCCAGAACACAAGCTTCCCGAGGACAGGGGTACTTGTTAGTAATTGCTAGCATTTGAAAATGTGTCTGGCACAGAAGACACATTCAATACATTTTTTAAATGAATGCTGATGTGCATGGAAAGAGGATTAATTTAATTTGACTAGCTAAACAATTAGCAACCCCTCTGAACATTACTGGTTGAACAAAATCCCCAATGTCTCTTGTTCAAGGAAGGGTCGCATAATGCGAATCTCTCTGACCATGCACATTATCTAGGAATTACATCAGATATGTCAGCTTAACAGACACCTCAGTGAGTTATCTCGGGAATTCGTTAACTTCTGTAACCTAACCAATTCATAAAGAAACTGAGAAAGTGGAAAATACTGGACATTAAGATGAGACAGACCAGCCACGTTTTGAGTTTCATGGTGACAATAACTACTGCCTTGTGATTATAGGTGGGAACTTTACCAACCTGAAATACTTTTCACAAAAGTCTAGGTTAAAAAAAGGGTGTTGACGGGGTGTGGTGGTGCGCTAGGAAAACAAATAGGAAGACCTGTGAGGACAGCCCTGTAGTGCAGTGCTTAAGCACCAATCATTAAGAGCCAAAACCTGTGTGGCCAACTACAATTCAAGTCGTAGCCCCTCTGGCTTGAAAACCCCACAGAGCACATATGCATACACCGAACCCTGAAGGGATGGAGAAATGGAGGAGGAGAAGGGATTACAACGTGACCATGCCCCATTGAGGGAGGTGCTTTCTCTGACTCTGCCTCTGTCTCTGTGTCTCTCTGGTTAGTGCACTTCTGGCGATTGAAAGGAGGAGGAGAACAAAGGAAGAGGAGGCAAAGGAAGAAGAAGGAGAAGGAGGAGGATGAAGAAGGAGGAAGAAGAAGGAGAAAGAATAAGAAGGAGGACAAAGGAAGAAGGAGGACAACAAAGAAGAAGGAAGATAAAGAAGGAGGAGGAAAAAGGAGGAGGAGGCAGAAGGAAGAAAAAGGAGGAGGAGGAAGAAGGAGTAAGCAGAAGAAAGAAGGAAAAGGAGAAGGAAGAACAAGGAAGAGGAGAAGGAGAAAGAGGAGAAGGAGGAGGAGGAGCAAGAGGAGGAGGAGAAGGAGGAGAAGGAGGAGGAGGAGCAAGAGGAGGAGGAGAAGGAGGCGAAGGAGGAGGAGGAGGAAGAAAAAAAGGAAGAAGAAGAAGAAGAAGAGGAAGAAAAAGAAAATGGAGAAGAAGAGAAGAAAGCTGTGCTCATTTTGAAACCAGTTGGTGTACATGTAGATGGCAGAAGAGCTACTTCTAGAGGCAAGGGCACAAGCCCAGGCAAGATAATTGCAAAAAGCATACCCTAGAATGGCTACAAGATAGCTCACTGAAATTTAAGAAAAGAGCACTTTATGCTAAATCAATCTCTTTGCTGCTGAAACTAGAATTATCTTAGGAATATCTGCTTTTCAAAGCTATAGCACAAATAGCTACTGCTTTCATCTGACCTTCACCACTGACCAGCCGTGGACATTAGGCAAGTAATAACTCTCTTTAGACATCAGTTCCATATCTTCCAAATGAAGAGAATGGTTTCTCTTTTCATATCTGCAGAGACTTTTGCACAAGGTCCTGTGTACCAGAAAATGTCAGTAAGTGGTAGTATTATTTTTCATCTTTCTAACAGTGGTGTGAATTTTTAAAATTTCTTTTTGTATTTTCTCTTTATATTCTTAAAGTTTATTTATTTATTTTGTGTGAGAAAACAGTGAGATAGAGAGGCACCCCAACAAGGTCTTCACACTGTAACTCTCTCCCAGTCTTAGCTGGGCACATACATCTATCTGCAGAAGCACCATTTCAGTGTCAGCTGAAGGAATAGCAAAAGAAACCATTATAAAACACCAGATCCACCAGCTGCAACCAAGAGATGAAACCAAACAAATTGCAAGGCACAGAAAATAAAGGGTTGTCTAGAGCAGAGATAAATGAACCTGAATGGAATTAGAACAGCAGCAGAGCTCGCATTTCATTAAAAAATAAAAATAATAAAAAAACCTCAGTACAGATCTACTCATATGCAAAAAACAAAGACCTATTCCTCCCTGTCTTCTTTATACAAAGAGTCTTCAGAAAGCTCATAGAAAATGCATATTATAAAAAAACTGTGCATAGATTTCAAAAATTTTTGCACTAACATAAACTTGTCCTTTAATCCATTTTCCACATACTTTTTGAAGTCCACTTGTACAATAGCATTCAAGGATAAGAAAGTCAGATTTATGCATCAGGAGCTTCTGTCCAGAGACATGAAGTTGCATGGCTAGTATGTCACCCTTATATGATAGATGATATTATTGTTCCCATAAGGTGATTATACATCCTACCCCATTAGTGAGTAATTTGTTTTGCTTCTCTGTAGGTCGTGTAAACTTCTCTGCCACATTGTCAGCCTTGGCCATACAACTTGTCTGGACTAGTGAATTGTAGGCAGAGGTGAGAATATGTCACCTCCAAGCAAACTCCTTAAAGTAACATTTTTAGCTCCTTGTCTATTTTTCTTCCTGTCATAAAAACAGCATGCCTCAAATACATTGCGGCTACTTTGCTGGTTCCTGAACAGAGAAGACCTTGGAGCAGATTCATAGCAACCAATGCACAACCACAAATATGTAATGCAAGTAGGAAATAGAAATTGGTTTGGTGTGAGCCTAAGATTGGCTAACCTGACTAATAAACTTTCTATCTCTAAGGACATCTTGTTCTGTAAGAGGCTTGTATTTTACTCTTTAGATAACATAAAGGAGATCGGATAGGGTTAGTTCAAGTACAACAACCTCTTCTATTAATATGGTAAGAAAGTGCCCAGGATAAAAGAACAATTTCCTATCTTAGAATAGTTAGATTGCTATTAAGGTAAGCCACAATATCCTAGAGGTCTTCTGTTCCACAGTTGTAGCAGTGGCCATAAAATAGATCAGCCTTGAGGAAGTGGAACACAGCATAGGTTTATATTTGCCCCATTGCGACCCATTTTGCGTATTACAGAGCAACTGAATTTGTCCTCCTGGGAGTTCAGGGAATAAACACATACAGTCAGAACTATTAAAAAGTCATTAAACATAAAGTACCTCCTTTGGCTCCTAGTTCTGCAATTGCCCTATGGATCCACTTTCTTCTTTTAATCTGTTCCTTTATAGGCTATTTGACAATTTTACTGCTAAGCCTGGAGCTTTGGGTGCAATTTTGAATATTTTAAAACTCAAAGTTAGCAGGTTTTTGAAATCAATTAAAGGCATTGAAAATTATTTAGAAAAGCCAAGAGCTATTAAAGCTCTAACCACCTGAACAGGCCCACAGGAACTCAGTGGAAGTTGATAAACTCAGGCTTGCCAGAACCAGAAAGGGTGGAGATGAGAACAGTGAGATTCAGAAAATGAGTTGGATGGTGGTAAAGCATGACGGAGAAGAGGGGATTTGTTCCTAGAATGCTGCTGCCTAATCCAGAAAGGACAGACAGGGCAGGAAATGTTGTTGTGGGAGCGACACCCCATTTCTTGGCAGGCTTAGCTTTGATGGGGGGCCTGGGCCTCCCAGGGACAGCAACATGCTGACTGGTGCAATCAGAGATGACTTATTTTTCTTGAGTGAATTATTCTTTAGAAGATTAGTAGCAAAGAAGACTCACTTCTTTGGCTAGGCCAGCTGGAGGGGATGACTCACTCTCTGGATCTTACAAAGTCTGGAAGAGGAAGAGCTGAAGAAAGCAAAATTCCGTGAGAGCAAAACAAGGATTGTCCAACAAAGAGGGCCAATTGTCAAGCAGTCACAACATGGAAACGAGGTTAGGGTTCCTGACGGTCCAGTCCTCTTCTTTTTACAGACGAGGAAACGGAACAGAAAAGTGAAATGACCCATCGTCCAAGACTACATACTGAAAGCATGGTAGAGGCAAGATTGGAAGCCAAATTTTCTTTCCCTTTCTTCCTTTTTTTTTCTCTCTCTCTCTGTCTTTCATTCTTCCTTTTTTCTTACTTTTCTTTCTTTCTTTCTTTCTGTTTTTTTATTTCTTTTTTTTAATTTTTATTTGTCAGAGGGCATATGTACTCACCAGAGAGTCAGAAAGAAGAGAGGGGGAAGCAATCCTCATGGAAAATGGGCACGCTACCATCCTTCTCCTCCCATCTCTCTCTCTCTGTCGGGGATTTGGGCATGTGTGCACATGCATCTCAAGTGTTTTTCAAACCACCGTGTCTGGGATTCAAACAGTGCAGTCAGGCATGTGAGACTGCGTTTCTTAACCACCAAGCGATGGAGAATGGTAATGAAACTCTGCCTTAGTATTTATATTGGTCTATTCTGAAATAAACAAAGGACTTAGCAGAAACACCTCATTCAAAATCAGGTCAGCAGATGAAAGGTGTGACTACAACCAGAAGAACTCATGAATCTGAAACGTGATTGGAACTGATACCTAATCAACCCAAGAGACTGACTTTTTCACTCAAAATTTCCAAAAAGAATAGGAGTAGGAGACACCATTACATAGATATCTGCATGTGGGGAAAAGATCAACCATGCAACACAGAACCCTTTGAAACTTCACAAGTCAACCATCACCATCGTTGGAAAGAGTCTGCCTGAATGAGAATTTCATAAAGCACAAGTAAAATGCATCACACTTCATTTGAGGCTGGGGATAGGAAAGGCAGGAGATGGAACGGGAGGAGCCCTGAGAGGAAGGAAGATAAGGGAAGTGCTTAAACAAAACACTTACTGACAAATAATGAGAACAAAGGACTTGGCTGGAGTGGGTGAAGTTCAAGTTTTCATATGAGAAATAGGATAAAAGATCATAAAATGATTGTAGGTAGACTGGTTGTCTTAAAACACTAGATTGACACAAAGATCTTGGAAATGTATGGAAATTGCAAATATTAGTAGATCGCTCCCATCCTTGCCAGTTGTCATGCTTTCGTTTCCTCCTAAATCAGATAAGTACCCACTCAGCAAAATACAATACATGAGCTCATAAACGGACATCTTCAACTCCCAGAAAAGCAACTTAATTATTATATAAATGCAGTCAGGCCCCAGAAGGAGATGCCCTCTCCTTTATTATCTGGTGGCACTTGAGCTTCACAAAATGATAACCTTTTCAGGAGGAAATGCTTCCCTAGCACTTGCTGATCCATTTGGTCACTTCTTTGGACTGCCCCTCGCACATGTCATAGCTACTTGGGGCAAACAAGGGGCAGTTTTTCTTTGCATAAGCTACACAATAGCCATGACCCCAGAACAGTTTTGAGAATTTAGTGACTTATGACAACATTCAATGAGTGGGAGCTAAAGAGTCTCAAAAACCCTGAAGTAGGCCCAGCCACTGTAGCACATGGGGAGTACCACTGTCTAGGATGTTGGAAGACACGTGAGAGGACCAAGTGTGACTCCCAAGCCAATCTGAACATGCCAGGTGCAGTTACAAACACCTGTAATTTTAGCTAATTGAGAGGCTGGGGCAGGAGAATCATAACATGGCAAGATCCTATCAAAAATACTTATCTCTGGTTCTCTTTCTCCCTCTCTCTCTCATAAAGGAAAAAAAAATCTGAAGCATCTAAACACTTCTGAAAAGAATTCTATTACTTATCTCACAAGTACTAAAAGAAGTTTGCAAATGAAAAGAAAAGGAGAACTAGGTAAGCAATGTTATTGCATGTAACTTGGACTCTTTCTCCGAAAAGGAAGGCAAAGCAAACACAAGAGGGCACTTGAGCCTGTTTGCATTGCAGAGGAAAATTCCTCATGACTCCCTCCAACTTCCCACCCCCAACCCAGGCTCTCCACTCCAGACAGTGAAACTGATCCTTAAAGGTATTAAAACCTACTTTTATAGAAGGGAAAAGATCAGGTGGATTAACCTTTAAACTTCATACAATTTCGCATTACGTATCAGGGCAGCACTGGCGTTAGGACTAATATTAGAATGGAAATTTGCTCTTTGACAGAGTAATGACGTGAGTCGACCCTTGATCACAAAGCGTGACAGAGACTACAGAGAAAGAAAAACTCACCATGATATAAGAGCCTTTTCTGGCCTGTGGTTTCAAAATCACTGTCCCTGAGAAGAGTTCGCTGGTGCCAGGAGAACTGAACTGGCCAGTCTGAGTTTCGTTTCCCTCTGCTTACAAAGTAATGACGAAACACCACAAAATCCTCCTTTAAAGCCACCTGGATCTCCTCAGTTTCTTTTATATTACCTCATGGATGATAACAGAAAAGATTGTTTTAAAACTAAGTTAGTGTGGCATTTTTTGTTTCTGTTTTCTTTTTTTACCAGTTAAGGCTTAGCTAGGTATATGTTATGGGCTGAATTGTTTTCTCATACCCTTCCCAAATTCCTAGTTGATGTTCTACCCCCAGGCTCTGAATATTATTGTTTTTGTAGATAAAGCCTTTAATAACTAAGGCAAAATGAGGTCATTAGTGTGCAGTGGGCTGTGATTCATACTGACTACTGTCTTTAGAAGAAGAGATTAGGACACAGATACATACATAGAAGGACGACGTTAGGTCACAGGTGGTAGACAGCCATCCACAAGGCCAGTAACGAGGCCTCAGACCACATCAACCCAGCCAACACCTCAATCCTGAACTCCTGGTCTCCAGAAATGTGGGGAAATAAATGCCTGCTGTCTGAGTCATCCATGTTGGGACAGCTCAAACAAACTAACAAGGCATATTCACTTTTCCTCAGGTTTAAGTACATGCAATTTCATATATTCATAAATTAAAAATTCACCACTAGGTAGTCACTTAAAATTAATATGAGCTGGGGGCTGGAAGGTGGCATGGTGGTTAATATTGGACTCCCACATGGTCGACCGTGGTTTGAGTGCTGGACCTGATGGCTTGCTTTTTCTCTCTCCCTCTCTGTCTGTCTGTCTGTCTGTCTCTCTGTGGTCAAACTGAATAATGATAAATACAATTAAATAAATAGTTCTAAAAATTTTTAGATTCATACAAGCTGTCTCTCACATTTTATGCTTCGTTAATGTTCATGTTTCATCAGAGCTATGTCAGAATGATAGAAATAATGTCATAATCACCCCAGAGGTTTAAGTTATCAGATCCGTAATACTTGATCCAAGTCTGTGGACATCAGCATTTATAGTTGGTTACTATCATATTTATTTTACAGATGTGAAAAATGTGGCCCACTCTTTAGCATGGTATTTAAGTAGTCAGATCCCACATGGTCAACCATGTGGTTTGAGTCCTGGACCCGCCAACTTGAGAAATGCCAGGCGTGTGCACATACATGGCCAAAATGTCAAGAGGAATTTTAAGAGGAGGAGAAGGGATTGAGACAGTAGAGAAGGAATTGCTGTGTGATCATGCCTAATATGGAGTGCTTTTTTGCTTTTTTTGTTTTCTCTCTTTCTCTCTCTGTCTCTCTCTAGCAAATTCACAAGCCCTCTAGCAAAAAAAAAAAAAAAAAAAAAAAAAAAAAAAAAAAAAAAAAGAAAGAAAGAAAAAAGAAAAAAAGAAAGAGAAAGAAGAAGAAAAAACAGAGGCCTTGCAAGTCTCAAGTTCAAGTTGTGCAACTAGAGAAGGGAAGGACTAGGATTTGAGTGTAAATTGCCTGTGTCAGAAGTTGTGTGCTTAACAATTAGGAGACACTGCCTCCCTCAGCATGGACAAAAGAGACAATGAGATACGAAGGGTCTTCGAAAAGTGCATGGGGAGGGACCAGTAGTTAGTGTAATGGCTATGTCACTGGACTACCATGTAGTCGACTGCGGTTCGAGTCCTGGACCCGGTGGCTTAGACTCACGCCGGGCACATGTGTGTGCATGCCCAAGATCCTGAGAGGAGAATGGAGGAGAAGGGATTGTGGCATGGCCATCCCTTCTGGGGGGTGATTTCTCGCTTTCTATCTCTCTGTCTCTCTCTGACTGTTTGGTGAGCACATGCACACTATAGCAAAATCCCCTCCAAAAAAAGAAAAAAAAAGTGCATGGGAGTGTGTACTGTGAATAACTATGCATGGATTTCACTTTTTTTTCCTTACTGAAATAAACTCCCGCTTTAATTCCCCTTTTCCACGAACTTTTTGAACTCTCCTCATAATCTGAGCTTCAGTGACTGAGAGAAATGTATCACTGGCAGAAACAGAGACCTCCCAATGTTTTGTTTTGAGGGGAAATTTAATGAGTTGGGTGTCAGATGTGACCATGCTGATGTGGAGCCCTAACCAAACTGGGAGTCAGGGGACCACTGGGAGTGAGAAACTAGAGCTCTTTTACGTAAGAATTAGAAGCAGACTGGGAAGTCCTAGAAAGGGAGGATGACAATGACAAGGACTCTGTATGGGTAAGGCCATGATTAAGAAAATAATGGGAGAGAGGCATTCATTAAAAGCCAGAGGGGTAGAGCATGATAGAAAAACACAGACCCCTCTCCCCCCCCCAAAAAAAAAGAAAAAGAAAGAGACCCGGGATTAGGGTAAAATAACACTAGGATAGAGAGTACATGGGATGGTAAATTGCTGAGCGGTGCTCTTTGCAAGCTGAAGTCAGTGCTACTTTGAACTACTTGAGGGCAGACAATTAGTTTGCCTCAAATTTATTCAACATTTCACTATTGGGATATTTTAGATACTGTGTAATAAAAACTAGTTCATTCTTTTTTCTTTTTTTTTTTTCAATTTGCCAGAGGGTGCATGAGCTTGCCAAAAAGAGATAGAAGGAAGAAAAATAAGAAAGCAACCCTCCCAGGGGATGATCACACCACAAGCCCTTCTCCTCCATTCATCCTTTGAGGATTTGGGGTCTGCATTACATGCACCCAGTGCACTTTTCAAGCCACCAAATCTGCGATTCGGTGTGTGGGATCTGCAATGGCTGTGTGGGATCCAGCTGCCTTAACCTCCATGCCAGTCTGCCAGAACTGGTATCTTCAAAAGAGCTTTTTAATTTTCAGCATTCACTTAAGTATGGGGAAAAAAATGTAAAATACACAAAACAGAAACATCTGAATAGTTTTTCAAATAATTATAATGATATGTGAAAAGAGGACGTCTTCGGTGAAGTGTCCTTGTTACTGAAAAGTGCACATATCCCACACATTTGCTGTCCTGGGTCCACACTGAGACTCACTATTTAATATAGAATTTTGAGTTGGAAAGGTATCTAAACTAAATCACCACACCATAGACATAAGCAAGAATTCCCTCTGTGACGTACCTAACAGCTGGTCATCAAATAGTCCACGTCACCTTTCTATTAGTTGTGCAGAGTTCTTCTTTATATTGAATTGAAAGCTGCCTCCATAAACATTGATCAGAATTCTTCACTTGGCAGAAAATAAAACCAGTCTGGACCAAAATAATTAGACTGTCTCCTTAATCTTCTCTTCTGCACACTTGGCACTCTCCCACTGTCTTTTCTAGGATGTGTTTTCAGACCCGCCCTGTTGGGCACAGTTACTTTTATGTTCTCCAGTTTAGTGACGGCCCTTGAAATGTGAGAGACAAATTCTAATACAGTATTCTACCATGTATTGACCATTATAGCTGTTATTTGATAAGCAATAATGAAGAATCTATTAAATGCGGATCAGCAATTAGCGTAATGGCTATGTCGCTGGACTCCCACATAGTCGACAGTGGTTTGAGTCCCAGACCCAGCGGCTTAAACTCACACCAGGCGCATGTGTGCATGCCCAAGATCTCTATTTTTCTCTCTGCCAAGTGCACATGCCCTATAGCAAAAACCTCTCAAAAAAAAAAAAAAAAAGTTTTGCGATCCAGTCCCTGAAGCCTAGTTTGTTAAGGAAGCCAGATCCTCCATGGCCAACTGCAGTTCCAATCCCAGCCCTGGTGACTTGAAAACACATTGGGTGCATGTGCATGTACCTATGTGCCCCAAATCCCAACAGGATGGAGAAACAGAAGGAAGAGATTGTGTCATGACCGCATTCTACTCTGAAGTACTTTCTCTCTCTCTTTGGCAAGCACGTGATCCCTCTAGAGATTAAAACGGTGGGGGAGTGAGCCTTATATCTTCTCACTGACAAAAGGCACTAAGATATTTTGTGTGGCTTCATAGCCAGTTGTCTAGATTTGCTATGAGGTCATTTGGAAACTTTCATTTTTTTTAAAGTTTATTTATACTTTCCATGAGAAAAAGAGGCAGAGAAGCAGAGAGAAAAGCACCCCCAATAGGGTCCTCGAGTTACAATCCTCACACAGTCTCAGCCAGCCTGGTTCTTGGGCGTATTCCCAGCATGCTCGGGGGAAGCCTCAGGGTGTGAGCTGAGGGCATCTCTCATGGGAGTGCAGTTGTATAACCACTGTGCCATCACTGGGCACTAAAATCTTCCATCTTTTAACCCCCAACTTTGTACATTATAAATTTTAAAATTTGATAAACATGACTTTTATGCTCATATTCAAGTCACAGGTAACATTTTTCACAGGAGAAGTCCAAGAATAAAGAACCAAAATGGGGAAATTTCCCTTCCAGGCTGGCCTCCCGTGATTTATCCACTTTTTGTACGATTGCCCAAGTCTCTGAAAGTTATCTGTGGCATAAGCCATCCTACACACTTTAACTTGTCATAAGATGATTAAGAGAGGCTTTATCTAGTACAATATAATAATAAAGATTGCTGAGGGTTCATTTGTGCTGTTTACAGTTACTTCTATGGAAAGAAGAAAAAGAAGAACCATAGAGATATCTGATAAGAAAGCCAAAGGAGGAACCAACCACAAAAACAACAGCAGAAATTATACGTGAAGAAACCACAGGGCCCGTATAATGGAGCACACTGCCAAATCATGTGCACGAGCCATAAGAACACAGAAATCCTTATCCTCGTTCTAGTGTGTCCTGTTTCTAATAACAGAAAAACCTGATTTATAAAAATAGAGGTTTATTTCGCTTATACTTCAGAGCTTCAAGGTCCAGACACCACCTCAGGTGTGGATCTTTGGCCGCATCACAGCATGGTAGAAGGCAAGGTCTTTGTTCCACATGGATGACTATTCTGTCCCATTCCCCGTCCTCATAAACCCACTAGCAGTCAAACACAGCGGTGACACGCCAATCACATAATCACCTCCAAAAGCTCCCCTCTTCAGTACTGTGATGGTATTACATTTCTTCTTAATACCTTCAAAACCAAATCTCAACACATAAATTGGGGGTGAGAGGGAGACACAAACAATAACACTCCCACATTTCTAGGAAGTATGCCTTTTCAGATCTGTAGGGATACTGAGAAATAATGTAGGATGTCTGCAAAGAGCACTCTGAGTTAGTGATGGTATAGGACGCAGTAGGTACAATGACGGACAGATGGAGCTCACCTGCTCGGGTCATGGAAGATTCAGTCTTCAGAGTCTTTGCTAGAGAGTCTGTAAACTCACTGGAGTGAGACAGAGAGAGAAAAGAAAAGTGAAAAAGCATCCCCCCCCCCATAGGGGATGTTCATGCCACAATTCCTTCTCCTTCATTTCTCTTTTCAGGATGTTGGGCATGCATGCATATGTACCAGGGATGTTTTGCAAGCTGCGAGGTCCAGGACTTGAACCACGCAGTCAGCCATGTAGGATCCAACCATCTTAACCACCATACCACTAGCTGGCTCTGATTTTTCAAATGTACACATGTATACATGTATAATAATCGAATTGCAGATATAAACATTTTATCTCCGTTTGTTATTACTTAATGCTGTGCACATTCGAAATTCACTCTATTTTTAAAAAATATATTGAGTTGTCACCAATTTTCTTTACTGTGTTACAATTCTATACTTAACCTATTCTACTTGTTTACATGCACCCTGTGTCTTTTAACAAATTTCTCCCATTCCCTCCCACCCCCCACTCTATCCAGCTTCTAGTATCTACTATTTCATTCTACTTCTTTGCTATGGAGTCTTTTAGCATCCACTAATGAGTGAGAACCCTTGGTGTGTGTGTGTATACATACATATATATTTTTTTCTTTTTTTCTTTAAGAGAGGTTTTTGGTGTAGGGTTTGTGTGTTCACCAGAGAGATAGAAAAAGACAGAAAGACAGAAAGTGATAAATCACTTCCTGATGCCTCAATCCTTTCTCTTTTATTCTCTCAAAACTTTGGGCACACACACACACACACATGCCCAGTGTGAGTTTAAGCTGCCAGGTCTAGGACTAGAACCATAGTTGACTATGTGGGAGTCCAGCAACGTAACCATTACACCATCTGCTGGTCCCCTTCTTGGTACATAAATGAAGACATATACTATTCTTTTATAGCCTGACTTATTTCATCTAGCATTATATCTTTTGAGTTCATCCATATTTGTCTCAAATGACATTGTTTTTAATGGCTGAATAGTGTTTTATTGTGTATATGTGCCATGTTTTCTTTATCAACTCATTGGTTATTGAATCCACATCTTAGATATTGTGAATAATGCTGCAATAAACATGGATGTGCACGGGGCCACCAGGTGGCATGGTGGTAAGGCACTGGATTCACACATGACCGACAGCAATTAGAGTTCTAGACCTGGCGACTTGAGATTCACACCAGGCACATGTTGCATGCATGGCCCAAAATCCCACAAGGAGAATAAGGAGGAAGAATTGTGGAGTGGCCATTCTTCTTGGGAGGTTATTACCCACTTTCTCTCTCTCTCTCTCACAAGCATACATGCTGTATGGTGAAAACCTGAAAAACAAGCAAACAAACAAACAAATGAATGTGCAAATGTCTATTTGACAGATTCTTTTCCTATCCTTTGAACATATACCCAATAGTAGGATTACTGAGTCAAAAGGTAGTTTTATTTTTAGTTTCTTTGAGGATCTCCATACCACTGAGGCAATACTAGTTTACTTTCCCACCACCAAGACACAAGGCACCCACTTTTTCTACAGCCTGTTGCTAGCACTTTTGAGTACTTATTATGTAGCAAGTATTGTATATGTAAGCATGAAAAAGATACAGTTCTTGCCTGAAAAAGACTTAGACAAATAATAGTATTTATCAAGCAATACACAGGATGGTTTGAGGATACAGGGCAGACTAAGATGAGGAAGCTCTGAGAGGCCAGTAGAGGAACTTATTTTTTTTTTAACTACCAGATGGTATGTGAACTGACCAGAGAGAGAGAGACAGAGAGAGGGAAAAAGAGACAAATCATTTTCCAGTGAGGTGTGGTCGCACCACAATCCCTTCTCCATTTCTCCATCCTGTCATGATTTGGGGCACACAAACCCTCATACCCAGCATGTTTTTCAAGCCATAAGGGCTAGAATTTGAATGGCAGTTCCCTTAACCAGTAAGTTACAGGTCCAGTCCCAAGGAGGAGCTTGTTCTTAAGCTGTCTTTTACACAAGTCTTGGCAGGAAATAAGTTCTGACTAAGGAGAGTACTCCCAGCATGGAGAGAAATTTGTGCAAATGCACAGAGATGAATTAAGGTTTGGTGACAGAACCACAAAGGTGGGGGCCTGCAGCCTAGTGGTTGGGGCAGCCGGAGCCCATATGGCCAACTCTGATTCATATCCTGACCCCGCAGCTTGGACATTCTGGGCACAAGTGCATGAATGCCCCAAATCCGGACAGGATGGAAAAACGAAGACGAGATTGTGACATGACTATGCACCATTTGGGGGTAAGGGTGGTGCTTTCTCTCCTAATTCTCTGGTGAGCACACATGCCCCCTGACAATTAAAATAAATAAATGGAGGGCACACTGTGTTCATAGGTTGGAAGTCTCAAGTTATAGCAGTGTAAATTATCCACATCTGATCAATAGATCTAATGAAATCTCAATCAAAATTCCAGCAAGATTTTTTTCTAAATATATACAAGCTGGTTTTTAAATGTATATTTTAATAGAATAGTAAAGGAACTAGAGTGACATAAACAATTTTGAAAAAGAAGTATAAAGTTGAAAGGATCACACTACCAGATTCTAAGATTTGCTATAAAGTTAACAGCAATTAAGAGCTACCCTACGGCCTAGTGCTTGAGGAACCAGATTCTAGATGGCTGACCTTGGTTCTATCCTGGCCTTGGTGACAGATCTGCACGCCCCAAATCCCAACAGGATGGAGAAATGGGAGAAAAGGGATTGTGGCGTGACTACACCTCATTGGGGGGTACTTTCTCATTAACCTCAGTCTAAACATTACAACTTAGATGAAAATTAATTCAAAATAGATCAGCATACAACTATAAAAATTTTAAAAGAAAACCTAGGAAAAAATCTTTGGTATTAAAGGTAGGCAAAATGTGGGCAGAGATTTTGAGTGTTAACTCCTCCACTCCCGCTGGTGTAATAAACAGTCCTCCTAATCTCTCTGAATACTGTTTTCCATTCCTTGGCGTCTAGTTTTCTGCAACATTTTGGTGCATTGGCCGGGAACAGAATGAGACTGGCCCTTTGAGCCGCCGATTGCAGGGTGTTTCTCCCCAGGATGGGCACTATGGTGTGGAGAGATAGGCATGCCCCGTCTCATTTGACAGGATCCCTCAGCAAGGGTGCCCACCCTGAGGCCAAGCGTTCCTGGATCATCAGACTGCAATTGGAGAGAAGGACCAATTCCTGGAACCTGATCCACCAACCTTGGCCAACTCTGGTAATCTGATAAGCACAGGGATCTGTAGAGCCCTAGTCAGACCTACTGGGATTGAGTAGAAGAGGAGACCTGTACACTCTTGTTTGGTCACAGGACTGGCAGTTAGGGCTCATCTGGTGTGTGGCTGGTGTGGGGAGGGAATGTATAACCTCTGAATGAATGTGAGTGTTTGTGATGAGCGACTGTGTTTGTGGCTCCATGGCTTCTCGCCACGGAACATCAGGTCTGGTTAATTGTATTTCTGTGGTATCCACCATTGGAATACTGAGAGAATGGATCCCAGAGAGACCACTGTGGTCCTTCTGATTGCAGCCCTTGGCTGAAGTCCTCCTGCAAAACTTGAACAAACCTATCAGCTGTTCTGCCTATTCAGCAGCGCCCCCAGGAGGTTGCACAGCTTTTGAGCCTCTGGGCTAAGGCACTCCCAGGAGCTGCTATCCTTCCAGAATTTCCTCATTGACCACTTCCTCCAACCAGTGATCTCCTGAGCCTTCTGGGAAGTGCAGGCTTTTATGACTAGAGGTCAGAAATATTTGAAATACGACAGGAAAACCTCAGTCCAAGTCATCCAAGTCCACTGTGCTGGACTGTATGCCGAAAGACTCTAACGGTATAGGCAACAAAAAGTTAAAACCCACCTCTCTTGAGTATATAATTAAAAATTTCAAAAACGGGGTTACTCTAAAGAGTATTAATATAAAAGTAACCCCATGGAAATTGGCTCTTAGGACTAGCAGTTGACGTAATGGCTATGTTGCTGGACTCCCATGTAGTTGACCATGGTTCAAGTGCTGGACCTGGTGGCTTAAACTCACACCAGGCACATGTGCACACATGACCAAGATCCCAAGAGGAGAATAGAGGAGAAAGGATTTCAGTGTGGACATCCCCCCTGGGAGGGGCAACTTCTCGCTTTCTGTCTCTCTCTGTCTTTCTGGAGAGTGCATGAGCCCTATAACAGGAACCTTTCCCTCCGCCCCCCAAAAAAATGAAGAGAGAAGGAAATTGGCTCTTGTAATCCTGATATATGTATGAATTCATATATATAATATGTCAGGTTATGTACTTCATGTTGTATGTGTGAAACAAAGACCTTAAAGAATTCTATTCAATTTGGTTTATTAAAAAAAAAAAAAACGCTCATACAAGTTAGATTAATTGCTTTTCAAGTTCATATAACTTTAATGAAAGAACTGGCTTCAAATGTAATGAAAGAAAAAGATTAATAAATCAAAGTCTTCACAATTTCCAACATATATTTTGTCTAGGTTTCATTAATCAAGCAACATCACGTTTACCTTAATATGATTGGTTTAATGAAACAACTAGTATTTATGTGTTGTGTGTTGCATTTCACATAGTAGATATCTAACAGGGAAACGAATTCATGACCAGCTGTTTCTGGCTTTAGATTTAGTGCTAACAGGATCTTTGACCTCAAAGTAACTCTTGGATGTTTACAGAGGACCCCTGAAACATCCAAAAGGGAGATGTTAAAACAAACAGGATTATTGTTTATATGTTGGATAAAAATGGAAAGCATTGTCAAAATAAGTAATTCTAATTTTCTTCATATTAAAGTTATATGTATAAATATGTTATGTACTTGTATGTCTATATATGCATTGTTTCAAAATAATTTTTAAGATTCCCAGAAAAAAAGTGTGGACTATTATGTTAAACTGGCGTGTACAGCCAAATTTCTGTATCAGTTATGAATTTTTGTCAAGCATTATCTATTGCTATAATCCTAATGTTATATCCTTAAGGAAATTCACAAAGAGGATGGAAAGAGAATGTACTCTTACAAATACAAGTTTCTAAAAGTTCTAATCATTTAACTGGGTAAAATCTTCATTTTCTATGTAAATTGATTGGTTTTCCACACTGTTAAGCCAAAATTAACCAAGGAAAAGTAAGAGAATGTTTGAAAAAAATTGCATGCCAACTGGCCAATGCAATACACCTGAGTTAAAGAGTAAAATTGGTATAAAGGGATATAAATTTTTTTAAAAAGTAGGCAAAACGTTTTTGGACACAGCACCAAAGGCACAATTCATAAAAAGAAGAAATTGATTATATTTCATCAAAGTTAATTTGTTATTGTGCAAAAGATGCTGCTAAAATGATTTTTTAAATAAACTATTGAGCAAGAGAAAATACTTGAAAATCACATATATACCAAAGCACTTGTCCAGAACATATAAAGATGTCTCGAAATTCAACAATAGACAAACAACCCAATATTAAAATGGGCAAGACATGGACTAGCAGGTGACATTGAGGTTAAGGGGCCTGGAGTCCATATGGCTGGCTGTGCTATTCAAGTTCCAGACCCAGCACCTTGAAAATCATGCCAGGAGCATGTGTGTGGATACCCAAAATCCTGAGAGGAGACTGGAGAAGATCGTGACATTGCCATCCTCCTGGGGGGTGATTTCTCACTTTCCCTTTCTGTATCTCTCTCAGGTGAACATATACATCCTACAGCAAACTAAAAAATAAAACTTAAATAATTTAATAGGCAGGATATATAGGCACCTTATCAAGAAAGGTACTATTGTATCAAATAAACACATAAAAAGTCATTCAAAACTATTTGCCATCTGTAAAATACAGATTAAAAAGAGAATGAGCTAATACTGCACATCTACCAGAATGGCTAAAATAAAAACTGCTGGCAATGCCAAACACTAACTAGGATGCAGAGCAACTGGAATTTCATTCTTTGCTGGTGACAGTACAAAATGGTGCACCCTAGAAAACAGCCCTGTAAAGCCAAACACAGACTTGTCACAGAACCTGCCAATCCCATTCCCATGTACTTGAGCTAGAGAAATGAAAACTAGTGTTCACATAAAAACCTTTCATACATTTTAATAACTGCTCTATTCATATTTACTCCACGGTGGAAAGAATTCAAATGTCCTTCAGTGCGTGTATGGTTAAACAAATTGGATTATTCATAAAGTGAAATTCTACTTAGCAGTGAAAAGGAATAAACCATTGACTTCCAACTGGTCTCAATCTCAAAAGCAATATGATGGATAAAAAGGCTAGTCTCAAAAGATTACAAAGTATAATATTGTACTTATCAAAAGATAAAACTGTATAGGAGCCAGACAGTGGACCAACAGTAGCACACAATGCTCTGCGAGGCTGACCTACATAGGAAGTTCTGGGTTTGCATCCAGAAACCTGCTAGAGTACACAGTGCAGATGTGTGCGCCTGATCAGAGGCAGGCCAAAGTGAGGGGTGGATTGTGGCAGCAAGATCCTTTCTAGGATACAGTCTCTCTCTCTCTCTCTCTCTCTCTCTCTCTCTCTCTTTCTTTCTCTCTGTCTATCCTGTTCATGGAAGAATTAAATAAGTATATCCTTTTTTTTCAGAGAGATTTTTGCTGTAGGGTTTCTGTGCTCACTGGAGAGACAGAGAGACAGAAAGTGAGAAATCACCCCTTTCCCCCCGCCCCGCCCGCCCCGGGGAGATGGTCATGCCACAATCCCTTCTCCTCCATTCTGTTCTTGGGATTTTGGGAACCCATGCACATGCGCCTGGCATAAGTTTGAAGCCACCGGGTCCAGGACTTTAATTGCAGTGGACTATGGGGAGTCCAGCAACTGGACTGGGAGTACATTATGCTATCTGCTAGTCCCCAGTAAGTTTTTTTTTTGGGGGGGAGAGATTTTCACTACAGGGCGCATGCACTCGCCAGACAGACAGAGAGAGACATAGAGACAGAAAGCGAGAAATCACCCCCAGGGGGGATGGCCAAGCCGAATCCCTTCTCCTCCATTCTCCTCCCGGGATCTTGGGCACACACGCACACGTGCCTGGCATGAGTTCTAAGCCACCGGGTCCAGGGAGCAAACCGCAGTCGACTACGTGGGAGTCCAGCGACATAGCCATTACGCTAACTGCTGGTTCTCCCCACTAAGTATTTTTTTAAAAAAGATAAAACTATTGTCACAGAGAACAGATAAGTGGTTGTCATGGGAGGGATGACTATAGAAGAATAGAACTAAAAAGTTTGGGGAGGGGGTGAGATAACTGAATCTTTCTTGTGGTAGGGGTTACATGAATCTCTATACATGTTAATTCTCATAGATAAAAGCCAATTTTCCCATATGCTAACTTAAACATGTTTAATGTTAAAGTAAAACGACATACTCAAAGTTACTTCATTTCTGTTTCTTTATCTATAAAATGTTTTAAACATACTTTATGCAGTACAATGGAATAACAGTTAAATATGCTTATCAGTAAATTTTCTGTGCTGAGTAGTCAGGCTTCCTTGGGCATAAAGAATGAGACAGAGTTAAGTGCATGTATTTTAACTTTAAAGAGTTTAATTAAAGATGCTGGCCCCGTGAAATTTGGATTTAATTTAGCTTTGTTTTTTAAGATAGATTGCTTTCAGAGACTGACTACAAAATTGTATTTTTCATCTACTCCGATCCTCTCCACCATAACATGCTAGTGACAGTAAGTGGGGAAAGTAGTTGGTGGAAAGTGGGTGCTAGATAGTGGGTGTGAGAAAGAAAGAAAAGAAAAAGAAAGAAAAAGAAAAAAGAAAGAAGTGTAAATGATTAATTTTTGTTTACAAGAGAAAAAACATTTTTCGTTCTGTCTGAAATAGTTCACAGTAGTATGTATTTAATTTATCTGTCATCAAAAGAGCACTTTGCCTAAAAGAACAATCTGGCAAGTGTGCCAAGTGTTTACAATGTTTTACAAAACTGTAGTAATGCAACTGAAGTGTATTTTGTCGATATTTTTTGAATAAACTAAGTGAAGTGTTTGCTTTAATTTTAAAAAATTATTCTTCATCGACTATTGTTCTTATCCTAGGTGCTTTTCTTTGGTTTTTGTTTTATTTTTGTTACCCTCCATTCACTTCAGTGAACTCAAAATAGTCAACCCTGCATTGATTTACAAATTTAGAGTTTTTTAACTCTTTATTTGAAAAAGAGCCCAAAATGCTTGGACTTAGGATTCAGGATTTGTACCTGACATATCATCAGTTAAAAGCTTCAGGAAGATGGCAAACCATGAGTAGAAATCAAAACCACTCATGTCTTTTTCTATCTGGAAATTGTTACTTAAAAGAAACTCAATTCTGTCCCTCACTCTGTCCCTCTCTGGTCATTTAAGTAAGTAAGTAAGTAAGTAAGTAAGTAAATAAGTAAATAAATAAATAAATAAATAAATAAATAAATGTTAAATAAAATAATTCTTTAGAAAAAATAAAAGAAACTCAATTCTCATTCTCTATCAAACAAGATGTATCCAACATCGAGCCTGCATCTATTGAGCTCTATGATTACTATGAAAATAGTGAATTTGCACTTGCCAAATACAGCACACCATGCAATCATATGTGTTTTGAAACCGCTTAGGATAAGGAAAATGAGATGGAACAGAAGACCCTTTGGAATTGCACTATATATTAAGTTTCCTCCTGCAACCACGAAGCCTGGGCTTCTCAGCTGTAGTTTCTTACAAGTTAAGTTGACTCTCTCAGGTGCTTCACCAACAACTTCACACTGGCTGCCTGAGGACCTTTTCTGGACTCCTTACAGCCAGCGATAGCTGGGAAGTGCAGGCTTATCAGTCCCAAGAGCTATCTTCAACCAGTGAGAAGAAAACCAGTGGAAAAATACCCCTGCCTCCTGCCTTCAGTCAGAGAATTCTGGGAGGTGTTCCAAATTCTTCTCATGAACCCCCTGAAATCCATCACTCAGATTCTCATGAAGCAGCCTTGGCAACAAATCCTTAAATTAGATTTTTTTTCCTCTTTTTGTCACAATCCCCCAGATCTCTCACTCCTGATTCCTGAGATCATTCTGAAATGAATCATATGCATCCGAGCTTTTGCCCCAAATTCTGCTTTCAGAGCCACCCAAGCACGGACAATGTATCACCTCAATTACCGAATAACTACATAAAATGTTTTGTTAGATATGGAATATGATACAATTTTAATAATTGAGTTTGAGTGTGTGTGTGTTTGAATAATTACTCTAGAAATTACAGAAAATTTTTTCTTTTTTTTTTTTTTGGAGAGATTTTCACTGTAGGGCGTGTGCGCTCGCCAGACAGACAGAGAGAGACGTAGAGACAGAAAGCTAGAAATCACCCCCCAGGGGGGATGGTCACGCCGCAATCCCTTCTCCTCCATTCTCCTCTCAGGATCTTGGGCACGCACGCACACGCGCCTGGCGTGAGTTTTAAGCCACCGGGTCCAGGACACGAACCGCGGTCGACTACGTGGGAGTCCAGCGACATAGCCATTACGCTAACTGCTGGTTCCCGAAATTTTTCCTTTTTCGATGCTAGAGGACACATACACTCACCAGAGAGAGACAGAGAGAGAGGGAAAGTAAGAGGGCGCCTTTCCATAGGGCATGGTCATGCTGCAACCCCTTCCCCTCCATTTCTCCATCCTGACATAGTTTTGTATATACATGCACATACACACACACGTGCCTATTTTTCGAACCACTGTGGCCAGGATTAAAACCAGGTAGGCAGACGTGGGATTTCACTCCCTTAACCATTAGTCCATGGTACGAGCCCAGACTTGCAGTGTTTAAGTATATGCATGTTTATTTTCTTTGGCAACTATTATTGAGTAAATTCTGACAATAATCTATGTCATTTAACTTCCATATCAAAATTAAAATTTCTTTCTCATAGTAAACCTGGCAGGGAACAGACACACTTCTTTCTCCTTATCACACTCCCAAAGAATCATTTGGGGGATACTTCTGAAAAAACATGTGTGATGTTCTCTTGGATATAAAATAGTTGAAATATTATTTTATTTAACTTTATTTATTTATTTTAATTTGACCAGAGAGAGAGAGAAAGTGAAAAGGTAAGCTTCCAGGTCCAGGATTCAAACTGCAGTTGGCCATGTGGGAGTACAGTGCCCTTTAACCACTATGGCACCTGCCAGACCCGATATAAAATATGTTTTAAAGTCTGAGATACTTGCTTTAATTTTAAGATCAAGTATTCATTAGTATATTATTATTGGACATATACATAATTCACACAACTATTTTTTAGAGAGATTTTTGGTATAGGGTATGTGCACTCATTGGAGAGACAGAGAAACAGAAAGTGAGAAATCATCCCCCACAGGACATGGCCATGCCACAATCTCTTCTCTATTTTCCTGTTGGGATCTTTGGTACTCTTGTGCATGTGCCTGGCACAAGTTTTTGTTTTTGTTTTTGTTTTTGTTTTGGAGCGGGTTTTGCTATAGGGCACTCGCCAGACAGACAGAGACAGAGAGACAAAAAGTGAGAAATCACCCCCCAGGGGGGATGGCCACGCCTCAATCCCTTCTCCTCCATTCTCCTCTCGGGATCTTGGGCACGCACACACACGCACCCGGCATGAGTTTAAGCCACTGGGTCCGGGACTCAAACCGCGGTCGACTACGTGGGAGTCCAGCAACATAGCCATTACACTAACTGCTGGTCCCCCAGGCATAAGTTTTAAGCCACCCAGTCCAGGACTCAAACCACAGTCAACTATGTGGGAGTGCAACAACATAACCACTACACCATCTGATGGTCCCCACAAAACTATTTCAAAACCGTGTTGAAGTATTTACTTATCTGTAACTATTAGGATAAAAGGATACATTTGTGTTAGTTTAAGCTTCAAAAAAAAAAAAAGAAAGAAAAATAGATATGGAACTCAACATGGAAATAAATACTTGTTATTAAATTTTAAGGATGAAGGAATAATTATTACCACATCAAAAAGCTAATCACTTATAAGGGAAAAAATTCACACAGACCTGACTTCTACTTGGCAACAGTCAATGCCCAATTATAAATGAGATTTATCCATAATGTGCCTTTCAATATAGGCACTAGTTGAATGTGTCTTGAAAATTAGCCAGATCAAACTGAGTCTTATTGTAAGTGTAAAATACATCCTGGAGTTTAAACTACTGGTGGAAAACATTGCGGAAACTCTGGGAGACATTGAGGTAGGCAAAGACTTCTTAAATAAAACTCCCAAAGCACAGGCAATAATCCCCAAAATCAACAAGTTCCCACGTAATCTACTGCATCAGATTAAGAAGGTTAAGCACTGCCAAGGACACAGTAAGTAGTGAGAATCAACCACCCTCAGAATGAGAGAATATTTTTGTAAACTATGCCTCAGATAAGGGACTGATAACTAGAATTTACAGGGAACTCAAGCAGCTTACCCCCCAAATGATTAACCCAATTAAAAGATGGTAAAATGAGGTGAACAAAAAACCTATCTAAGGAAGGCATATGAACAACCAAAAAACATGAGGAAATGCTGGACATCCCTCATCGTAAGAGAGAAACAGATTAAAACCACAATGAGATACCACCTAACCCCTGTCAGAATGGTGAAGATTAAAAATACAAAAAATAATAAGTGTTGGTGGGCTTGTGGTGAAAGGTAAATTCTCCTACACTGTTGGTGGGAATGTGAATTGGTCCAGCCACTGTGGAAAACAATGTAGAGGTCCCTCAAAGATCTACAAATAGAACTACCATATGATCCAGCAATTCCAATCCTGGGTATCTACCCAAAGGATAGAAGAATGTTCAGTTGGAAAAGTGCTTCCACATCTATGTTTATTGCAGCATTATTCATGATTACTAAGACATGGAACCAACCCAAATGTCCACAAATAGATGAATGTATTGAAAAAGTATGGCAAATATACTCTATGGAATACTATTTAGCCATCAAAAACAATAAGACCCTGGCATTGATAGAAAGTGATCGGGGACCAGCAGTTAGCGTAATGACTAGGTTGCTGGACTCCCATGTAGTCGACTGTGGTTCGAGTCCCAGACCCAGTGGCTTAAAATTATACAGGGTGCATGTGCGTTCATGCCCAAGATCCTGAGAAGGAGAATAGAGGAGAAGGGATTACGATATGGCCATTCCCCTGGGGGTGATTTCCCGCTTTCTGTCTCTCTGCCTCTCTTTGTCTTTCTGGTGAGCACACACACCCTATAGCAAAAAATCTCTCTCAAAAAAAAAAAAAAGAAGAAAGAAAGAGGTCGAATATGGAAGATTTATTGCTGAGTGAAGCAAACCAGGCTATGAAAGAGAAATACTGTATGTCTCCACTTAATATATAGTGATTGTCTGCACTCTATGGTAAAGATGAAAAGATTGGAGGACATAAAAGCAGTGAACATAGTTATGGGCACTGGAGACAGTATGGAGGGAGGGTGGGAGAAGGGAAGAGTACAGGGAAGGAAATCAGGGAGAAAAAATAGAGACAAGACATTTGTGGCATACAGAAATAGTTTGCCTGTTGACGATAACATGTATAGTATTGTCAACTGGACTGGTCTTAAGTGTATTTCATGTTGGGTAAATTCTCTCTTTTTTTAGAGAGGTTTTTGCTATAGGGCGCGTGCACTCACCAGACAGACAGAGAGAGACAGAGAGACAGAAAGCGATAAATCACCCCCCAGGGGGGATGGCCACGCCGCAATCCCTTCTCCTCCATTCTCCTCTTGGGATTTTGAGCACACACGCACACACGCCCAGCGTGAATTTTAAGCCACCAGGTCCAGGACACGAACCACGGTCGACTACGTAGAAGTCCAGCGACATAGCCATTACGCTAACTACTAGTCCCATGTTGGGTAAATTCTCTTTACAAGCCAAATGATGCATAGTGATTGAATGTTTAAGAAAATTAAAATAAAATAGTAAGAATTTTAAAAATATGTCTTGGAGTTTCAAAACATTTTATGGAAAAGGATTGTAAAAATCTCATTAATATTCTGTGTTGATTACATGTTGAAATATTTAGAAGTGTTGGGTTAGATAAAATATGCTAATTAAATTAATTTTAGCTTTTGCTACATATTACTTTTTTAATGTGGCTATTAGAAATTTTTTAGTTACTAGTATTTGGCTAGTATACTTTTTTTAAAGGAATTATTTTAATTAACTTTATTTATCTTACTTTGACCAGAGAGGGACAAAGTGAGAGAGAAAGAGAGGGAAAGTGGAAAGCACGCCACCAGCTCTGGGACTCAAACCATAGTTGGCCATGTGGGAGTCCAGCACCCTTAACCACCCCGCCACCTGCCAGCCCCAGTACACATTATTTTTAATATAGCTACTAGTATTTTTTAGTTACATATGTGACTCATATTATATTTCTATCAGACAACAATAGTGTACATAGTTCTTAAGGAGGAATATAATAGCCACTCAAGATGTTCTAACGTAAATTTATAAAGACATACATTCTTCAATAAAAAAAGGAAATTTAACCTTTTAATTTTTTCTTTCTTTTTTTTTTTTGAGAGGTTTTTTTTCACTATAGGGCGTGTGCGCTCGCCAGACAGTCAGAGAGAGACAGAGAGACAGAAAGCAAGAAATCACCCCCTAGGGGGGATGGTCACGCCGCAATCCCTTCTCCTCCTTTCTCCTCTCGGGATCTTGGGCACGCACACACACACACCCGGCGTGAGTTTTAAGCCACCGGGTCCAGGACGCGAACCGCGGTCGACTACGTGGGAGTCCAGCGACATAGACATTATGCTAACTGCTGGTTCCCTCTTTCTCTTTTTTAAAAAAAATTTATTAATTGCTAGAGATGCATGTACTCATCAGAGAGAGACATAGAGAGAGGGAGAAGGAGGAAGCATGCCTCAATATGGTGTGGTCATCCCACAACCACTCCCATTTCTCCATCCTGTTGGAACTTGGGGCACACATGAAATACATCTGGTGTGCTTTTCAAGGCACCAGAGGCTAGGATTTGAACAAAGATCAACCATGTGAGATCTGACTTCCTTAAGCCATACGCTACAGGACTGGCCTAGAAATTCAGTCTTTTAAACTCTATTGAAGAAACCACTTGATAAAATACAGAAAAAATAAATAAATAAATGACTCAGAATTAGAGAAGGTATGGTGGAGGGGGCTACAGTGAGCCCTTAAATATAATAACACCAAAAAATGTGAGAATTATAGTTACACCCAAAAGTGTTAGAAATCTATGTTTTAAGGATTATTTGTTCTATTGTATGTATTTATTGTTTTAAATTTGACCAGAGAGAAAAAAAAGGAAAGTGAGAAAGCAAGTCACTAGGTCTTGAACTCAAATCATGGTCAGCTATGTGGGAGTCCAGAGCCTTAACCACCATGCCAACTGCCAACCCCAAGGGTTATAAATCTTGATAATGTAGAAAGTAATGAAGTGCAGCCAGCAGGTGACCTGAAGGTTAAGTCAACTGGCTCCCACATGGCTGACTGCAGGTTTGAGTCTCAGATCTAGTGGCTTAAAAATCACACATGTGGAGACCACGTCGCAGTCCCTTCTCCGCTATTCTCCTTCTGGGATTTTGGGCACAGGTGCACATGTGCCAGCATGTTTTCCAAGCTATTGGGTCCTGGTCTTGTACAGCAGTCAGCCATGTGGGATCTAACACCGTAACCTCCTTGCCACCTGTTGGCCCCTAAAGGATATTTTTTTAGCATCTCATATTTGAGGGGATTAAGCATCCATACTCAAAAATTCTGTTATTTCCTCAGTTTTCTTTCTGAGTTAAATTCAGATAACATTGACTTTTGTTTTAAATTTTTAAAATTACTCATAGAGGGGCCAGCAGGTGGCATAGTGGTTAAGGGCACTGGATTCTCACACGGTGTACCACGGTTCAAGTCCTGGACTTGGCAGCTTGCTTTCTTTATCTCTCTCTCTCTCTCTCTCTGTCTATCTATCTCTCTCTAGTTAAATTAAAAATAATAATAACAAATGGAAATAAATAAATAAATAATTTTTTTTTTAAATTACTCATAGAGTACTTTATATGCTACAGTATTAATAGTATGTCTTCACTGTTGCTCTTTGACTCTCTTATAACCACATACCTCCAAAAATCTGGGTGTGACTATATTTATTTAATGTGGTTATTGAAGGGCCAGTAGATGGCATAGTGGTTAATTCACCGAACTCCCACATGGCCGACCACGGTTTGAGTCTTGGATCTGGCTGTTTGCTTTCTCACTTTCCCCCTCTCTCTCTGGTCAAATTATAAATAAATAAATTAAATTAGTTAAATAAATTAAATTTTAAAAATAAAATGGTTATTGAACAAATATTTGAATCTATCAACATTTTATTTGGAACCAAAAAAATTCCAGGATAATGAGCAACTGAGTAACCATTGTGACCTGCCTAATTAGGTTCATTGTTTCTGTATTTGATCCCATTGGTGTCCTTTCTGCTTTTTCTTTGAGTTCTTCACTATGTTTTTTTTATGATGTTAGCTCTTTTTAAAAATAAACTAGTGTTTTTGTTTTTTTCAGCTTAGGCCCTTTGGTCAACTCAGGTCAGCTATCCTGATACTTTGTGATCCACCCTCATATCATCTGACCCGAAAAATATACCCCCAAAGTCAAAGAATGCATTCTTCTCTCCCAGTCGTTTTAACAGGTGCCTGCTTCTTAAACAGTAATACGCACTGGCATATTGGGAGTGGAGGAAATTGTGGGGGTACCTGTGTCCATCACCATTTCTACTCCGGTTTTGCTCACTTACTTGGTAAAGAGATCGTCCAGTTTTAGGGGTGGAGTGCTGTTCATGGAACATGACTAAAACCAGAAGGGACTTCCCAGTTCTATGAAAAAAACAACAACTGGAGCTTTATAAGAAAGTGCCAAGAACTCATAAACAACTCAGATATCTTTTACAAGGGATATCAATTTCTAAAACAATAAATCTATTGCCTGATACTAGCTCAAGTGTGAACTCAAGCCACCTGAACCCTTTATCAGATGCCTTTCAGAATAATTTTTTTAATACTTAAGAAATTTTACTATGATTCTATGCAGGGCTAAGACTTCTTAAGCAAGGCTTTCAATCATAAGTTAAATGCCAGCCATTTAAATTTTAAAGCTTTTAATAATTTCTACCACATATTTGAACACCATCTAAATGTAATAATTAGGCCTAAAAGATAAAAGTGAAAATCTTTGTCACCTGAATAATCCATTGATACATTAGCCTTCATGAGTACTCTCATTTCAATAACCATCTATTTTCTGAAATTCATTACACTGCAATAGAACCAGTTTATTTTGACAAAAGAAAAATTAAAGGGGCAAGCAGATGGCACGGTGGTTATGGCACTGGACTTCCACACCGCCAATTGCATAGTTCAAGTCCTGGGCCCAGTAGCTTGAAAAATCATGCTGGGCACATGTGCATGTGTACCCAAAATCCTGAGAAGAGAAGGCATTGCTGTGTGGCTATTCCCAGTGGGCTTTTCAATTTCCCTCTCTCTATCTCTCTCTGTAGAGCACACACACCCTATGGCAAAAACCTAACAAAGATTTTTTAAAAAGAAAAAAAAATGTAATCTTTTACTAATTAAAGGGTCATCTTAATATGACCCTTAAACTGCGTCATCTTGGTCCATTGTAAATTGTCAGATAATTTTTATGATACATTTTACTCAAAGTCCATTCAAAAATTTAAAAATAACTTTCTCTTGAAGAGAGACTTCAGTTAGGATACTTCTCCAGCACCCTTTAAATAGTAAGGTGCGTCAACAAACCCAAAGTGCCACCCTCTCAGGGTCTCTACAGAAATAGTAATTTTGTTTGCTCAGCTGCAGATAACCTCATGTATCTCAGCTTCAGGCATGCTTGGTATATTTAGCAACCGCTCAAGTTGCTTATCTTTCTTTAGTATATTCATTAATAATCCTAAGTAAGAAACTTCTGTTACCCTGAAAATGTATTCCCATTTTGCTTATAGCCAATGAGTCTAACAGTTTGAGGTACTTTTGCCTACACTTAGACTCAGAGGAGGCCATCGCTTCTTCATAAAATTCCATGAAAGGAGTTTAGCTCAGAAATGAGGTCATCTCGGCAATACAGGAATCACTGGACGTCTGTGTCCGTAGAGTACCAGCGTTGTGGTCACCACCTGCAGGCAGGATGAGAGTCAGAATCACTGGGCAGACAGGGCCCCTTGATTTGCTCCAGTACATCTGTTTTTTTTTATTTGTTTGTTTTTTAAATTTTGTCAGAGGGTACATGTGATTGCCAAAGAGAGAGAGGAGAAAAGCACCCTCCGATAAGGCATGGTCATGTTGCAATCCCTTCTCTATTTCTCTATCCTTTCAGGATTTGGGGCAAGCACACACATGCACCTGGCGTGGTTTTCAAGACACGAGGCCAAGATTCAAACTGTGCAGTTGGCCGGTGCCCTTTCCTACCAAACTAAAGGAGCTGGCCTGCTCCAGTATGTCTTTCTTTTTTTTTTTTTTTTTTTTTCCGAGAGGTTTTTTTTCCTTTTGCTACAGGGCGTGTGCGCTCACCAGAGAAAGAGAGATAGAAAGCGAGAAATCACCCCCCAGAAAGGATGGCCATGCCTCAATCCCTTCTCCTTCATTCTCCTCTCGGGATGTTGGGCACACACGCACATGCGCCCAGCATGAATTTAAGCAACTGGGTCCGGGACTTGAACCGCAGTCGACTACATGGGAGTTCAGCAATTTAGCCATTATGCTAACTGCTGGTCCCGTCCAGTATGTCTTGATTCTTACTTCTTCATAAATGATAAGAAGAAAGAGTAAGAACCATGGTGATTTTATAGCAGCATATCCAAAATATTGACGAATAATTCTTTTCCTTTTTCTTTTTTTTTTTGGGGGGGGGGGGGGGTTTTTTTTTTGGCATGTGCGTGCACCAGAAAGACAGAGACAGAGAGACAGAAAGTGAGAAATCACCCCCCGGGCGGCATGGCCATGCCGCAATCCCTTCTCCTCCATTCTTCTTTTGTGACCTTGGGCACACATGCACACGCACCCGGCACGAGTTTAAGCCACCGGGTCTGGGACTTGAACCTCAGTCAACTACATGGGAGTCTAGTGACATAGCCATTACACTAGCTGCTGGTCCTTATGTTTCCAGGAAGACAGGAGAAGGTTCCTAGGGTTTTGTTGTTGTTTGGGGATTTTTTTGTTTCATCTAATAAGAGAAGAAAACAAAAAGAAAGGTAGGTGTTTACACAGCAACATCTGAGATCTAGATTAAATTCTGGAAGGACTTTTAGACCTGTCAGTCAAAAATAGAGCTGTTTTACTGGGTGAGGTTGCTATCTTCCCACATGGCAGAGTTTTAAGAAGAGGCTATTCATAACACTTACAAATAATTGCTTTTTTTAAAAATGGACCCGGGGGAACCAGCAGTTAGTGTAATGGCTATGTCGCTGGACTCCCACATAGTCGATCGCGGTTCGTGTCCAGGACCCGGTGGCTTAAAACTCACGCCGGGCGCGTGTGCGTGCGTGCCCAAGATCCTGAGAGGAGAATGGAGGAGAAGGGACTGCGGCATGACCATCCCCCCTGGGGGGTGATTTCTCACTTTCTGTCTCTACGTCTCTGTCTGTCTGGCGAGCGCACGCGCCCTACAGTGAAAATCTCTCCAAAAAAAAAAAAAATGGACCCGGAAACTTCCATCTGTCTCTTCACTAATATTAAGAGACAATCTAATATTATAATTGCAAGCTCAGGTTTTGGAGTCAGACTATCTGGGTTCAAATCCTCTTTCTGCTATTTACAAGTTTAGTCAAATTATTCTATGTTTGGTAACTCAGTTTCCTCATTTGGAAATGGGCTATTCATAGAATTGACCTCAGAAGATGGTTATAAAAATTAAACATGTTACTTTAATGTACCTGATGAGTGAGCATGGCATGTGATTGCTGCTGTTGTTTTCAATACGCGTCTCACACTTCAGTTTCTGTAGGATAAGGAAGTTTGTTTAACTTTCTTAATGATTTATAAATACGGCTCACTATGAAAATGTGCATAATGGTAGAGATAGGGGAACTATTATATTCAAACATTTTTACTTATTTGCCCACTTTATGGATTCATTCATTCATTATTTGGCAAGTTTTGAACATCTGCTATGAGTGCTGTAAAATGTGGAACCCTGAAGACACAAAGATAAATAAAATATACCCTCTAAGGAAGGACAGAGGGTCATCCACCCAGTGTAAGCACACCAACAGCGCAGGTCCTGTGGTAGGAAAATGTGCTGTGTACAACGGAGGGGAAGACCAGTTCTAATCTGTGGAAAAGTTAGGAAAAGCTCTGCTGAGGAGGAGATGCTTGAGCTGAGAACTGAAAATTGAGCGAGGCTCCTCTGGGGCCTGGGTGGTTTGAGGACACTGCTGCTCGCTGTAACCACAATAGGCAACACAAAGGCCCTTGAGCAACCTAGCAGACAAAACTCACAGATTCTCTTACTAGATAAACTAGTGTAAGGAGGAAAAATAGCCACACCTGAGAGAAAGGAAAGGCAATAAACCCATATGCTGAGCAAATGAAGAGGAGAATTAAACATAGAGTAGTAAATGGAGCTGATGCAGCAGTTTCCCCAGGGTTGTCAATCCTCCCTAGCAATAGGGCTGAGTTGAATTTGTCCAGACAGGAAGAGGATAAGGACCCTAGCCCATGTGAGGTGAAAAGCTGGAACTGAGATTTCTTGGCCAAGTTCATCTATAAAAAGGGAACTATAAATAAATAGTCTACCCATTAGCTCAGAGAAGTAGCAAAGAAGCTCACAGTCTGCCTGGGACTCGAGGTGGGGAGGGGAAGGAAACCCAAAACCTAATACATAAATGCATGTGAAGATCCAATTTATATTATTTCTCAGGTTTCAAACATTTCTAGCTAAGGCATTAACTTAGAGGTGGTCTAGGACCCATGATGCTTCTAAAAAACTGGCAAAACCGGTATTTCCACTACTAGGACACTACTCCAATGAGATAGTGTAGAGGAATCAACTGTCGAAGATGATCTCTTAATAAAATAAGGAAATAAAAATACTCTCTTCCATAGACACACAAGCACCCTAGGAAACAATCCACCACGATAAAAGATAGTAAATGTAACACATAGAAAATTTATATCACAAAAACTATTGGGTCATTGGGAACCAGCGGTTAGCGTAATGGCTATGTCACTGGACTCCCACGTAGTCAACCGTGGTTCGCGTCCCGGGCCCGGTGGCTTAGAACTCACACCGGGCGCGTGTGCGTGCGTGCCCAAGATCCCGAGAGGAGAATGGAGGAGAAGGGATTGCTGCGTGACCATCCCCCCTGGGGGGTGATTAGTCGCTTTCTGTCTCTATGTCTCTCTCTGTCTGTCTGGCGAGCACATGCACCCTCTAGCGAAAACCCCTCAAAAAAAAAAAAAAAAAAAAAAGCTACTGGGTCATCAGAAAGGTCATAAAGCAGTTTTGCATAGGAAAACATGAAAAACTATGGCATGACTTTCCCAAGGACGCAATAGATATGATAGTTCTCAACAAGACTATAAAATAAGTATAATTTAAATAACCAAAGAGATAAAAGAAAAATAGAAACAATTAAAGGACAGGGCAGTGATGATAAAAAGACAGTACAGAGGTTAATTTTGTATATCTATTTTTTTTTTTTTTAAGGAAGATTTTTGCTATAAGGCTGATGTCTTGTCTGGGCAGACAAGAAAGGGAGAAATCAACTCCTGGTAGGATGGCCACACTACAATCCCTTCTCCTCATTCTCCTCTTGGGATTTTGAGCATGCACACTCACTCACCCAGCTTAGTTTTAAGTCATCAGGTCTGGGACTCGAACTGCAGTCGACTATGTGGGAGTCCAGCAAGATAAACATTAAGCCATCTACTGGTCCCCATGCAGTATGTTCATTTATGATTACTTATAATTCAACATCTCTAAAGTGGGTAGGTGGGTGAGAAGTGCTTGTGTATGGGATATTTGTAGATATTGGTGGGGATTTGAGAATGGAGAAAATGCATTTAAGAAATAAGTCATGAAAGATACATAGTATCAAGCTAAGTAGAGTCCTGAAAGCCATCCTGAAAAGCTTAACTGTGTCCCTCAGCAAGAATTTTATCTAACAAAGTAATGAACAAATTTGTTCTAGAATGTTCTCTTTGACAGAAATTAGAGGACAATTAAGAGGAAACCAAAAGGGAGGGATAGAGGCCACTTAGAAAAATTTTTTACAGTAGACCAGATATTTTTAGTTCCAATCTGCATATACAGGCTTATGGAACATTCGGATACACTATCAGAGTTCCAAATTTTGTGTGTTCTGTGAACACCAGCAGTACTGCATAGCTGCAGGACCACTTCCAACTTCATAGCTGGGGTATATTAACACAGAGAGAGAGCTTATACTATCAGATGATGCAATTATTGGGCATACAGATATGAATAAAACTCAGACTCTGTTTTCTCTCTTCCAAGTGCTCACAAACTAGCAGGAGAATCAGACCTATCAGTAAATAATCATTACACAATGTAGTATGTATAAGAGAGTTAGAATACTAGGAAGGCAGGGGTCAGAGGAGTATTAACAAAGCCATTTCACAGTTGGAGACATTTGAATTGAATCTTGAAGGAAGTATAATAACATTCTATGTATAAAGAATTTGTAACTTCTCAGACTTGCTATGACATAAATATGATTTGCTTTCAGGAAAGTTTCTCACAAATGTCATATCTTGATGATCTGCTGTCATATGAGTCGTTATGTGATATAAGAGAAGAATAAATGTTGATCCTCAGAAGTTTTTAATGTAATTATAATTCTTATTTGGGGATATCACAATAATTTTACAAGCATTGCACATATTCTCTTATTTTATCTCTACAATAATCTGCAAAGTTGGTCTTATTCTACCCATTTTGAGATAAAGAAATTTATTAATAGAAAAGTAATTAAAAAACAGGACAAAAAGAAAACACATCTCACTGATAAAGCTATACATAGACCAAAAGTGAAGGGCTAGAGAAAGACATTCCATGCCAATGGAAACCAAAAAAAAGACGGGAGTCATGATACTGATATCAGACAGAATAGACTTCAAGACAAAGTCGTAAGAAAAGACAAAGAAAGATACTCTATAGTTCTGAAAACACTAGTTCAACAAGAAGAAATAGCGCTTATAAATATCTATGCACTCAACACTGGGGGACCTCAATATGTGAAAGAGAGACTGTTAGATCTGAAGGGAGAGATAGACTGCAACACAGTAATTGTAGGGGATCTCAATACCCCACTGTCTCCTTTGACAGATGATCTAAAATAAAAAGATACAAAATCCAAATGATACCATAAATCATACAGACTTTACAGACATCTGTAGATCATTTCGCCTAGCAAACACAATACATTTTTCTCAGCTCCACATGGAACGTTTTTGAAGATCAACCACATGGTAAGATTTAAATGTGCAGAAACTATACCCAGCATCTTTTCTGACTACAATGGAATCAAATTTAAAATCAACTACAGAAAAAAAACCTTACAAACACATGGAAACTAAACAATCTACTCCAAAATGACTTCACAACCACTGCAGAAATTAAGACTAAAGTCAAAAGTTTCCTTGAAGCCAACAATAACAAGCCAATGAGTTTGCATAACTTAAGCAACACAGCAAAAACTGTTGTAGAGGGAAGTTCATAGGAATTAGTGCCCATGAGAAAAAAATAGAAAAATGGCAAGTAGACAAACTAATGGCACATCACAGGGAACTGGAAAAGCAATAATAACAACAACGACAAAATACCAGGAGAAAATAAATAATAAAGATTCAAGCAGAAATAAATGAAATAGACAATAAAAGAACCATTTAAAAAAATAATAAAACCAAAGCTGTTTATTTCAGAAAACAAACAAAATTGACACACTGTTAACTAGATTCACTAAAAGTAACAGAGAAAAGAACCAGGTAAATCAAATCAGCAATGAAACAGGTGATAGGACAACAGACATAACAGAAATGCAAGCAGTCATGAGCAAATACTATGAGTGATTATACACCAATAAACAAGGAAGCCCAGATGTCATGGGCACATTTCTGGACACATATATTTTACCAAGATTGAACCAGGAAGAAATAGAAATGCTGAATAAGCCAATAACAAAAAATGAGGCTGAATCAGTAATAGTACCTCAACAAAGAAAAGCCCAGGTCCCAATGTCTTCGCTTCTGAATCCTACAAAACAAAACAAAACAAGAAAAACTAACCCTGATTCTCCTCAAACTATTTCTAAAGATCCAAAAGGAAGGAACCCTCTGAAATCTATTCTATGAGGCCTCCATCACCCTGATTCTCAAATCAGACAAAGATATAGCAAAAAAGAGAAAACTACAATCCAAGATCCCCAATGAACACATGAAACATTCTCAACAAGATACTAGCAAATCATATTGAACAACACATTACAGAGGTTATACACCATGACCAAATAGGCTTTATTCTAGGGGTGCAAGGGAGCTTCAACATATGCAAAACAATGCATGTAATGCATCACATTAACAGAAGGAAAGATTAAAAACCACAGGAACATGTAAGTCAATACAGAAAAGGCATTTCATAAAAGACAACATCCCTTCATAGTTAAGACTCTCAGCTAAATTGGTATAGAAGGATCATTCTTTTTTTTTATCATAATCTTGTTTATATTACATTGAATCACATATAACTTTACAGTATATTACATTTCTTTTTCCAGAAGGAATATCATGCCTATCAGGCAATACAGTGTCATTAAAATCCCCATAGAAGGGTCATTCTTCAACATGATAAAAGCCATATATGACAAACCCATAGCTAGCATCACACTAAATGCAGAAAAGCTGGCACAGGACAAGGCTGCCCACTTTTTCCACTCCTTTTCAATATAGTACTGGAAGTCCTAGTCAATGCAATCAGAAAAGAGAGTCAAATGAAAGACATTCAAATAGGAAAAAAGGAAGTGAAATTAACATATGAAAAAGAAAAGTTATCTGTCAATGATAATGTATATGGTAATGTCTTTGACTTGTCTAATAGGTACTGTATTTGGATAGAGGCCACTTAGAAAAATTTTTTACAGTAGACCAGATATTTTTAGTTCCAATCTGCATATACAGGCTTATGGAACATTCGGATACACTATCAGAGTTCCAAATTTTGTGTGTTCTGTGAACACCAGCAGTACTGCATAGCTGCAGGACCACTTCCAACTTCATAGCTGGGGTATATTAACACAGAGAGAGAGCTTATACTATCAGATGATGCAATTATTGGGCATACAGATATGAATAAAACTCAGACTCTGTTTTCTCTCTTCCAAGTGCTCACAAACTAGCAGGAGAATCAGACCTATCAGTAAATAATCATTACACAATGTAGTATGTATAAGAGAGTTAGAATACTAGGAAGGCAGGGGTCAGAGGAGTATTAACAAAGCCATTTCACAGTTGGAGACATTTGAATTGAATCTTGAAGGAAGTATAATAACATTCTATGTATAAAGAATTTGTAACTTCTCAGACTTGCTATGACATAAATATGATTTGCTTTCAGGAAAGTTTCTCACAAATGTCATATCTTGATGATCTGCTGTCATATGAGTCGTTATGTGATATAAGAGAAGAATAAATGTTGATCCTCAGAAGTTTTTAATGTAATTATAATTCTTATTTGGGGATATCACAATAATTTTACAAGCATTGCACATATTCTCTTATTTTATCTCTACAATAATCTGCAAAGTTGGTCTTATTCTACCCATTTTGAGATAAAGAAATTTATTAATAGAAAAGTAATTAAAAAACAGGACAAAAAGAAAACACATCTCACTGATAAAGCTATACATAGACCAAAAGTGAAGGGCTAGAGAAAGACATTCCATGCCAATGGAAACCAAAAAAAAGACGGGAGTCATGATACTGATATCAGACAGAATAGACTTCAAGACAAAGTCGTAAGAAAAGACAAAGAAAGATACTCTATAGTTCTGAAAACACTAGTTCAACAAGAAGAAATAGCGCTTATAAATATCTATGCACTCAACACTGGGGGACCTCAATATGTGAAAGAGAGACTGTTAGATCTGAAGGGAGAGATAGACTGCAACACAGTAATTGTAGGGGATCTCAATACCCCACTGTCTCCTTTGACAGATGATCTAAAATAAAAAGATACAAAATCCAAATGATACCATAAATCATACAGACTTTACAGACATCTGTAGATCATTTCGCCTAGCAAACACAATACATTTTTCTCAGCTCCACATGGAACGTTTTTGAAGATCAACCACATGGTAAGATTTAAATGTGCAGAAACTATACCCAGCATCTTTTCTGACTACAATGGAATCAAATTTAAAATCAACTACAGAAAAAAAACCTTACAAACACATGGAAACTAAACAATCTACTCCAAAATGACTTCACAACCACTGCAGAAATTAAGACTAAAGTCAAAAGTTTCCTTGAAGCCAACAATAACAAGCCAATGAGTTTGCATAACTTAAGCAACACAGCAAAAACTGTTGTAGAGGGAAGTTCATAGGAATTAGTGCCCATGAGAAAAAAATAGAAAAATGGCAAGTAGACAAACTAATGGCACATCACAGGGAACTGGAAAAGCAATAATAACAACAACGACAAAATACCAGGAGAAAATAAATAATAAAGATTCAAGCAGAAATAAATGAAATAGACAATAAAAGAACCATTTAAAAAAATAATAAAACCAAAGCTGTTTATTTCAGAAAACAAACAAAATTGACACACTGTTAACTAGATTCACTAAAAGTAACAGAGAAAAGAACCAGGTAAATCAAATCAGCAATGAAACAGGTGATAGGACAACAGACATAACAGAAATGCAAGCAGTCATGAGCAAATACTATGAGTGATTATACACCAATAAACAAGGAAGCCCAGATGTCATGGGCACATTTCTGGACACATATATTTTACCAAGATTGAACCAGGAAGAAATAGAAATGCTGAATAAGCCAATAACAAAAAATGAGGCTGAATCAGTAATAGTACCTCAACAAAGAAAAGCCCAGGTCCCAATGTCTTCGCTTCTGAATCCTACAAAACAAAACAAAACAAAAAAAACTAACCCTGATTCTCCTCAAACTATTTCTAAAGATCCAAAAGGAAGGAACCCTCTGAAATCTATTCTATGAGGCCTCCATCACCCTGATTCTCAAATCAGACAAAGATATAGCAAAAAAGAGAAAACTACAATCCAAGATCCCCAATGAACACATGAAACATTCTCAACAAGATACTAGCAAATCATATTGAACAACACATTACAGAGGTTATACACCATGACCAAATAGGCTTTATTCTAGGGGTGCAAGGGAGCTTCAACATATGCAAAACAATGCATGTAATGCATCACATTAACAGAAGGAAAGATTAAAAACCACAGGAACATGTAAGTCAATACAGAAAAGGCATTTCATAAAAGACAACATCCCTTCATAGTTAAGACTCTCAGCTAAATTGGTATAGAAGGATCATTCTTTTTTTTTATCATAATCTTGTTTATATTACATTGAATCACATATAACTTTACAGTATATTACATTTCTTTTTCCAGAAGGAATATCATGCCTATCAGGCAATACAGTGTCATTAAAATCCCCATAGAAGGGTCATTCTTCAACATGATAAAAGCCATATATGACAAACCCATAGCTAGCATCACACTAAATGCAGAAAAGCTGGCACAGGACAAGGCTGCCCACTTTTTCCACTCCTTTTCAATATAGTACTGGAAGTCCTAGTCAATGCAATCAGAAAAGAGAGTCAAATGAAAGACATTCAAATAGGAAAAAAGGAAGTGAAATTAACATATGAAAAAGAAAAGTTATCTGTCAATGATAATGTATATGGTAATGTCTTTGACTTGTCTAATAGGTACTGTATTTATGCTGGGAAAAAACCATGTTGGATGTTACAAAGATATAGTGATTAAATGCAAATTAAAAATATATGTAAGTAAAAATTAAAATAAATAAATAAATGTAGAAAATGTTCCAGGGCCAGAATGAGCTGGAATGGAAAAGATATATTTGGAGAAGATAAAAAAAAATCTTATAAATTTGAGGACTGGTTGGGACTTTAGGGATGCTGGGATCTATCTTCCCACCACCCCAACATCCTGATGGCAAGGGCTGTATGGCAGAGATCTAGCTTGGAACACAGAGAGTACCACGAGGAGAGAGACCTAGAAGTCATTAATGTCAAGAAATGGTGGGAAGGGAACCAGCAGTTAGCGTAATGGCTATGTCGCTGGACTCCCACGTAGTCGACCGCGGTTCGTGTCCCGGACCCGGTGGCTTAAAAACTCATGCCGGGCGCGTGTGCGTGCGTGCCCAAGATCCCAAGAGGAGAATGGAGGAGAAGGGATTGTGGCGTGACCATCCCCCCTGGGGGGTGATTTCTCGCTTTCTGTCTCTATGTCTCTCTCTGTCTGTCTGGCGAGCGCACGCGCCCTACAGTGAAAATCTCTCCAAAATAAAAAAAAAAAAAAGAAATGGTGGGAAAACAGCGACTTAAGAAAGTTTAAATATAATAAATGTAAATCTATGAATAATGAGTACTTCCTTTGACTGGAAGACCTAGTGTCACAATTTATGAACCACAAAATTCTTCTCTGTTAAGAGTCCATTCTCTTTATGGTCTAAGAGACATTAGTGGAACAGGTTGTTCTTATTTTTATTTTTTTCCCTGTAGTTTGTTAGAGGGCGTATGTGCTCACTACAGAGAAACAGAGAGAGATAGGAGGAAAAGATAACAGGTTATTATTTTATGCTCCCATCTCACCCTTAACCCATAACTAGATTCTAGCTATGAACTTCTGGTATGAACTCCTGGGCTTCAGCAATAATGTAAGAAAGAACTGGTTTGGGTACTTTGGAAGGCAGTGATCTCAAAAAGTCTTTTTTAAATTTTATTTTTAAAAAAAAATTTTAAAGGAGAGTTTGCTACAGGGCACGTGTGCTCGTTGAAGAGATAGAAAGTGAGAAATCACCACCCTCCCCAGGGAGGATGGCCCTGCTGCAATCCCTTCACCTCCATTTTCCTCTCGGGATTTTGGGTATATATGCACACATGTTAGGCGTGTTTTAAGTGACCAGATCCAGGATTCAGACCATGGCCTACTATGTGGGAGTCCAGTGATATAACCATCATACCATCTGCTGGTGTAAGATCTCAAGAAGTCTTAAAAGTATCCTCAAAGGGTAAAGAATGACAGGGCAAAATAATCCTACAAAAGCGATTGTGGGAGATGGTCTCTCAGACAAGGTTGCTGAGCAAGATTCATAAGCAGTCCTCTGCTGCACATAGCTTCCTTCACGACCAGAAGGTCTTGAATACTCAAAGCCCATGAGTGAAGCAATATGAAGACCCTTGAGGTATTTTCACTAAGAGTAAGTGTGGAGTGTGTATTTGGATATCTGCCCTCAGACAGCTGGAAACACCTAATTGCAACGGTGCTAGTCAAGTAATATTTTGCCCCTTCTCTAATTCTCCCCACTCTCTTGCATCCTGCCCTGGAAGCCCAGAACCAGCAGGTAGCTGTCAAGAGAGAAGGATATGGGGAGGAGCAAAGAAGCAGACCACAATAGTCCTTCCTTGCTGTAGGTTTCCAGGCCCCACAGACCTGAGAGGAATAGAAGGTTTAAATTGGAGGAGTGGTTGAAAGTTTGATATTACTCTGGATTGGACATTTTAGTACCAGAAAATGGAAAATGTAAGACAGATATTTTCCAGAGATAGAAAAGAGAGCTATAGCAGTGGGGGTTGAAAGGATAAGATTGTTTTCTTCTTTGCCCATTCAAACTAGTTACATATTGAAAGCATAATTATCAAGTACAGATGGTCTCTGAATTAACTATGATTTGACAGAATTTTTCGACTTCACAATGAGTTTATCAGGACATAATCCCATTGTAAGTCAAAGAGTATGATGGTCTGATTTACAATTTTTCAACTTTACTATTGATTTATCAGCATATTCAATTCATTTTTGACTTACAACATTTCTCCTTACGATGAGTTTTTTGGAATGTAACCACATCCTAATTCAATGAGCATCTGTAATGAAACTTGTTTCCTCATGTGGTATGTAAACCAATTTTGAATGAAATATTCAAAGAAAAGAGTTGATGTTTTTAAAAATGCCATTAGTAGACTATCACTATAGCCTAGTGGATAAGAAAGCCAGATCTTACATGACCAACTGTGGTTCAGATCCTAGTCCAATGGCTTGAAAATCATGCTGTGTTCATGTGTATATACATCCAAAATGCGGACAGGATGGAGAATTGGGTTGCAGTATGACCATGCCCTATGGGGCTGCTTTCTCCCTCTCCTTTTCTCTGTCTCTCTCTGGTGAGCACAAGCACCTCCAACAGTTTAAAATTTTTAAAAAGGAAGAAATACCAGTAACATTACATTTAAAACATGGAAAGAGCTCAAAGGGGGTTCTTAAGTTACTACAAGTTCTAGTTCTTTATCTAAAGGCTTTGTCTGTGGTGTGGTGGCATGTTGGGAGTACAAGAATCATAAAAATAGGTCTCCTTATTTAACCCAAGCTCAAATTGTAAACAACAGTCAGAAAAGGATAAAATATGTAATCCTTTTATCTATCACCAAATAATTCAAAGGGCAAAGTAAAATCATTCAAAAGGAATATAAATCACAATAGAAGGAATTAGAAGTTAGCAGAGCTATGGTACCAGCAATAAGTTCTCCTTCTTCACTGTGTTCATGTTGTTCTCAATCCCTTTCTGTATATAAGTCAAACCTCCTCCACAGACCACACGCGTGAGGGTATTTTGGACTTTATTTCAAACATTTCCATGACTTATACATTGTTCAATAGACCACTTATGTCATTTATTTCCAAGAAAATATCTTTAAGGAATGGCCCTAAAAATATTTCAAAATTTGCTCTTGAGTATAAAAGGGTTTTTTGGAAAATATATACATAGGGGCCAGTAGGTGGCATGGTGGATGGGTAGCTGGATTTTCACATGGCCGACCTCGGTTTGAATCCCAGACCCAACAACCTGAAACACACTGGGTGCATGTGCATGCATGCCCAGCATCCCAAGAGGAAAATGGAGAAGAAGGGATTGTCATGTGGTCATCCCCTCTGGGCAGTGATTTCTCTTTCTCTTTCTCCATCTCTCTGGTGAGCACATGCACCCTATAGCAAAAATCTCTCCAAAATAATTATAATGTATATAAACATGCATGTACATACATACACACATGCACACACACACACACACAAACTAGAAAACACCACAAAGTAAAATAAAATTGCTGTAATTTTACATTAAAAATGTAAAAAAAAAGTCTAGGATTACTTTGTCCAATATTATAGCCACTAGCTACATGTAGATGTTTTAATTAATTAAAATTTAAAAAATTTAATACTCATTTGGTAGTGGCTTACATATCGGATGGCAAATATGTAGAATGTTTTTATCATTACGCAAAGTTGGGATTTTTAAATTTTTTATTTTCCAGAGTGTGCGTGCACTTGCCAAGGAAATACATACAAAGAGAGGGGAAAAGCCCCCTCCAGCGGGGTACGGTCACACCACAATCCCTTTTCCTCCATTTTTCCATCTTGTCTGGATTTGGGACATACATGCACATATGCCCATATGTATGTTTTTCAAGCCACCAGGGTTGGGATTCAAACTGTGTTTAGCCATTTGGAATCTGGCTCCCTTAATCACTAGGTCACAGGTTAGCCCAAGCTACAGAAAACTTTATTGAACAGTGTTGTTCTAGAATTTGTTTCTGAATTAATTATTTTCTAAATGGAGAAAACAATTGCTGTTTTTTCTGCATGAATAGGTTCTAAATATCTTAATCCTCAGTGAATGTGAGCTTTTATAAAGAGTATATAAAGCAGAAGTTGGTAAAAGCAGAATAGTATTCCTTATTTTAGAAAAAAGCTAAGTTCCCTTAATACTTTAATTATTTATTTACTTTAATCTACATCTATTTTATGCTGATTTTATTCCCATGCCATAAGTTTTTGCTTCTTCACTTTCTTCTGGGATACCTTTTTCTTCTGTATAGCCTCCACTTCTGCCTAGGAACAATTTGCTCCTGTTCAGTAAGGATCATCTCAATGAGGCAAGAGGCGCTCACGTCTGAGTTAATCTGACCATGAGCTCTGTAAATATGGCAACTCATCTTACGTGCCTTGTTGACCTGAATATGCTCAGTGACCAGAGAATCGACATCTAAACCCTTACATTCAGCATTACTCTGCATTTTTAAGCATATACAACCAAAAAATCAACAATCTTTTGGGGCCATCAACCCTGCATCCAGGCCCACTGTTTGGCCTGGATGCACGTACCAAGTCCACCATTGTAGCGATGGAATGGCACACATTACTTCTGTAAAGTGGCATCTCACAGACACTTGGTGGCTTTTCCAATATGCATATCCTTGGTAGCCAAGGCCTAGTTCTAGGCGGGTCATGGGTATTCTAAAAGTGAGCATGAAGACTTGAACCCCTTAATCTGCATGATTTTCTGGGGTTCTCTGAGTCAAGTAAATAGCAGACCATTTTCAAAGATCAGCTCAGGCCACTTAGGAGAAGAGTTCTTTATATTTTATCTTTAAACAATCTTGTTCGGGCCAAAAGATGGGCAGAAATCCAGAGTTGCAAAACTTCTTCCTAGAAACTTGAATGCCCTTCAAATTTCTTACAAACCATAAAACTTTAGCACTGGGAGATTAAAAATGTAGAGTGGCCTTGTACAATTAGCTTATTCTCAGATGTTTTCATGGTTTCTCTACTAAACACAGAATGAACTCTCTGTGCCACATTATTTTCCCATATTTGTCATTTTCACTTCCCTTTTATATGATTCATATTTTAATATATTACAGCTACATTATTTACTGACGTGAATAGACATTAGTGCCTAAATTGAAGAAGAGAAAACTTGTGAGAACATTTTTAGACTTCCATTATCCAGAGGCTTGTTATTGTCTTGGAACAAGGAAAATTATGAGGTTTGAATATTTGAGATTTCACTATAGAGTCCTCTTTCCCATCAAAGAACTAGCAAACAAATCTTTGTTAGAATTTAAATTATTCTCTAACTCAGTGGTCCCCAACCTTTTTAGTAACAGGGGCCAGTTTTGTGAAAGACACCTTTTCCACAAATTAGAGGCAGGAGGATGGTTTCGGGATGACTCAAATGCATTAGCAAACCTACTATAAGAAATACAAATTACTGGGCCAACCAGTGATATGGTAGTTAAGTCAGCTATATTCCATATGGCTGACTGTACAGTTTCAGTCCCAGACCCTGCAACTTGAAAGTCATGCTGTACATGTATTCACGCATGCCCAAAATCCTGGAAGGAGAAGGGATTGGGGTATGGCCATTTTCTCTCAGGTGGGGGTGCTTTCTCCCTCTCTCTCTCGTTCTCAATCCCTCTCTGTCAACTTGAAAGTCATGCTGTACATGTATTCACGCATGCCCAAAATCCTGGAAGGAGAAGGGATTGGGGTATGGCCATTTTCTCTCAGGTGGGGGTGCTTTCTCCCTCTCCCTAACTCTGTTGGAGGTGCTGTCCCTCTGTCTCTCTCCCTCTTCCTCTCATGGAAGAAATCAATGAACAAACTTTGGGAAATTTTTTTTAAAAAGACATAATTTCTGAACTACACATTTTTCTGTTTACATACACTTGTGTCCTATTCCTGGGGACAGCGACTGCACGTGGGCCTCATGTAGTGCCACCGCCTGCACCACAGGCCACATGCTGGGACGCCATGGCATGACTTGCTCACAGCAGCCGTGACATCAGTGAACGGTGACACCCCTGCCCAGTGCACATGCTCGTTTGCTCATTCTTGTGAAGCCCCACGATGACGCCCTGCCTCAGTGGGGCACTGTCACCACCCCGCCTTGCAGAGAACAGTGGTGTGTTAAGGCTAGATACCTTGCCCAAGTAGAGGCAGAGCCAGGACTTGGGCCCCACCTGCTGCGTCACAGTCCGAGCTCCCACCTGCCCCACTGCCGCCTCTCGCTGGAGCTACATGTGGCTTTGAGGTGTCCTGCTGATCAATTTAAGTTCCTTTGTAAAGAGGGACTGTTGTGGAGACCACGGGGAAGGGGCATTGGGGCTGGGGCTGAATGCTGGCTGAGTCACTGTCGAGGAGAGTTCTAGAAAACGGAGTCTAGCAGTGTCCTTAGTGGGGCCCTGTGGCCCTTGCCAGGCTGCGCTCCCTGCCCCGAGAGTGAGGAGTCCGCACGGCCCAGGGGATGCACCTGCCAAAAACCCACATTCCCTCTTCCAGGTCCTGCCACAGTGCAGGGACCCTGGGATTGCCCACCCAGGCCACCCAAGCTGTCACATGTGCACCCCTGCATCCAGGCACTGGAAGGGGTACAGGCACAGACACGTAGGCAGGGGTCCATGCACGGGCACCCAAGGCCCTTGGGGTGGGAGGAGCTGGGCACATGCAGGGAGCTCTCTCCCCTCACCACACCATCTAGTGCCAATCTCCGAAGCCCAGGAATTCTACGTTAGAAACCAGCTCTGGGGACCAGCAGTTAGCGTAATG
>NW_006159949.1:0-38350 GCF_000334495.1 Tupaia belangeri chinensis
GAAATCGCCTTGCAAAATCTTGGGTGCCAACCTAAAAAAAAGCAATATTAAAACAAAGATTAGAAACTTTAAGAAAATACCTGCCTAGAGAAACTGTTTCAGCTTACACTTAATTTTTATGAAAAATATCCCCAGGCTAAAGCCATAAAGTTCCTACAAAATATGAGTATGTGTATGTGTTGATATAACAGAAATGTAATACTTCTTTTTTAAAAGATTATTAATTCTATTTGTTATTATTATTATTTAATTTGACCAGAGAAAGAGAGAAAGAAAGCCACCAGGTCCAGGACTTGAACTGCGGTTAGCCATGTGCGAGTCCAGCGCCCCAACTACCACACCATCTGACGGCCCCAGATAATACTTCTATTAACTGTAATATTTATAAATTGTATGAAATAATAATAAAAGCACACCAAAATATCACTAAAAGGAATTTAATCTGTATAATTCCTTACTATCATGTGACACAGCTGAACAATATTAATCATATGAGATCAGGTGTTCTAAGGAACATGGGAACATGGAAAGTAAATGGTAGCAAAGAGATCAATTCCTTCCTCTTCTGGTATAACCCCCATGTCAACTCTTCACCTTCAGTCTCCTCTAAAAATGAGCCATTCTCCTATAGGTAATAAGTTTCTCTTGACTTTGATAAAGAGAAGAATGTGTTTTCAGACCACTAGTGCTGTGAGTGTTGCTCTGAATACAAACTACCTATTGCCATGCAAAATTGATTCTGACACTAAATAAAAACAAATGGGCTTTTGTTAAATGAATGGCAAATTCTCCCATGTCGAAGACTTTCAGCAGGGTCCAAAGCAAACTCCATTTAAAAAGAAGTCTATTAACTAGCAGAGAGTGTGCAAGTTAAGGCACTGGATCCCACATGGCCAACTACATGATTTGAATCCTGGACCCAGCAGCTTGAAATACTCGCTGGGTATGTGGGTGTGAGTGCCCAAAATCTCAAAAGGAGAGTGGAGAAGAAGTTGCGGCAAAGATTGACCAACCCCTCTAGGGGGTAATTTTTCATTCTCTCTCTCTGTTTCTCCCTGGTGAGCACACACACCCTCTAGAGCAAACTAAATAATAATAATAATAACAATGATAATATAAAATAATAAAAACAAGTCCATGGATTGGGTTTTCGATTGCCCATATTCTTTAGGTCCTGACATGCCAAGGAGGTAGCCTCTTTAGGGATCACTGAAGCTTGTCCCACCAAGCTTGGACTCACCAGTGACTACTGCTTAAATTGAGAGGAAAAAAATTCTAAGAATAATACTCACAGTTAACCCAACTCCAATGAAAATACATATCATCCCAATGGTAATATATGCACAGCAGCGTCTTCGAGGAAGTGCACTACCCACTGAGGAGCTGCAAATTCATGACAGCAAAACAGAACATTAACATAAAGCTTCTCGATTCATCTTTGTGAGATTTTATCTATGGTTTTAGTAATATTATTTTTATATGCTTTTACTCATAATTTCAGTTTGATATCTAAGAACATGCATGAAAATGATATTTTTAATGAGTGACAAAACCATAAGGAATGAATTTGTGATATTATCATGGTTTTAAAGTTCAATACCTGGTCATTGATAATATCGATTAAAAAAAAAAAACAAGAACCATAGTCCCTAATAATTTGAGAAAAATTCATTTTCAAAATATCAATTCCAGAATGGAAAATCAGCAATATCTCACAAATAGCATTTGACTTGGGCTACTGTGTGGCCTGATATGAGAACTTGATTCCACATTCCAACTGTATGGTTTAAGTCCCAGATCCAGTGGCCTAGAAAAGCATGCTGGGCACATGTGTTCATGTGCCCAAAATCTAGAAAGAATGGAGAAATGGAGAAGGGATTAAACCGTGATCATGCCCCATAGGGAATGTTCTCTCTCTCTCTCTCTGTCTGTCTGCTGAGTGCAAGTGTTCTCTGGAAAAAATTTTAAAAAAAGAAAAATGACACAAAGCATTTGACTTTTTTTCAGTTATAACAGTGTATGTTTGGTGCAGAAGATTTGGAAAATAGAGTGAAAATAAAAGGAAAAGGAAAATAACCAATAATTCTATTACAGTAAAACAGTCACTCAGAATTTTTAGCATATTTTCCTCCAGCTTCTTTTCTGTAACTTACCAATATATAACATAAGCACTTTCCTATGTCATTAATTATTCTCAAACTGGAATTCTGATAAATGAACGTAATACAATTAACTAATTCTCTACAATTGTACACTTATTTAAAGTGTTTTTATAATTATAAATAATGCTTATTACTAAGCATAATTTAAAAGCACTGTCAGGGCTGAGAGTGGCACAGCACTAAAACAATGGTCCTCAGGGCTGACCCGCATGGGAGATTCTGGGTTCCTGTTCAAAGACTTCCCCGAGTATGCCAGGCACACATGATCCAGAGCTGGCTGGAGCTGAGGGTGGATTGTATCATCAAAATACTGTTGGGGATACTGTTTCTCTATGTCCCTCTTCCTCATGGAAAAAAATAAATAAACTTAAAGGAATAAAAATTAAAGCAATGGGGCCAGCAAGTGACAGGGTGGTTAAAAGTGCTGGATTCCCACATGGCCAACCAGGGTTTGAGTCCTGGACCTGGTGGGTTACTGTCTCACTTTCTCCTCTCTCTCTCTCTCTCTCTCTCTCTCTCTTTCTCCCTCTCTCTCTTTCTCCCTCTCTCTCTTTCTCCCTCTCTCCCCCTTTTCTCCCTCTCCCTCTCGCTTTCCTTCTCCCTCTCTAGTCAAATTAAATAAAGTTAAATAAAATAATTCTTTAAACAAAAATTAAAGCACTATGCTTATTTTTCACCATTAAGTTTTTGACTGATTTCCGGAATTCGTATTACAAAGTTAAAGGTGCTAACCTCTTTTAAATCTTGTAATATCTATTACCAAAAAGCCTCTAGAACAAATTGCATATACTTCCTGGGACAGCCAATGGCATGATGATAAAGGAGGCTGGATCACACATGGCCGACTGTGCAGTTTGAGTAGCAAAAAACATGCCAGGCACATGTGCATGTATACCCAAAATCCTGAAAGGAGGGAGAAATGGAAAAGGGATTGCAGCATTACCATCCCCAGTGGAAGTGCTTTCTAACTGTCTCTCTCTCACTGTCTCTCTCGCTCGCTCACTGTCTCTCTCTGGCGAGAGTATACACCCTCTGGCAAATTAAATATATATATATATATATATATATATATATATTTCTCAATTGAAACTCCAAATCCAACAGTAATTAGCCTCTCCACTTCTAAGTATAGCATTTTCAAAATTATATAGATGTTGCAGAGATTGAATAGCCAAATTACCACTTTCTTCTTTGCTTAAACGTACATATATTTATTAACATGTAACACATGCAAGATACTGTGTTAGTGAATGACATAATGAAGTATCTGATTTGCTTTTGTAAGGCCAGTTTCAAGATCAGATCTAATATGTTGTAATCTCTCAAGAAATGTTTGTTGAGTAAGTAAAATACAGAAATGATGACTTATTAGGCACAATGTAGAAAAGTGAGATTTCAAAGAGGTTAACTGTTCATAAGAATGATTTCCTTTATTCTCAAAATCTTTTTAACATTTGATTAAATTAGGACCAGCATTTGGCGCAATGGCTATGTCACTGGACTCCCATGTAGTTGACTGTGGTTCAAGTCCCGGACCCAGTGGCTTAAACTCACACTGGGCACATGTGTGTGTGTGTCCAGGATTCCGAGAAGAGAATGGAGGAGAAGAGATTGTGGTGTGGCCATCCCCCCAGGGGGTGATTTCTCGCTTTCTGCTTTCTGTCTCCCTGTCTCTCTCTGTCTTTCTGGTGAGCACACATGCCCTATAGCAAAAACCTCTCCAAAAAAAATATTAATGAAGATATACATATATATATATATATGTATATAAATTTTCTTGAACACTTGAACTCTAACATAAACATCTGGATGGCCTGAAGGCTGTCATTAATTTTGCATTGTACACCTTGCTATCTGGAGTTACTAGGGCATGTAGAATTCTTGCCCTTATGTTACTTTTTAGCCTTAGGCTATTTTGGGTTTTAACTTTTATGCATCTATATACTTGTTTTTTTTTTTTTTCTATGTTATACCTCACAGCTGGTCATCATTTCTTATTACTACCTCTGTGTCTACCTCTAGCAGTCTCCATACCTTAGAAGGCAACTAAACTCATTTAAATTACACAATGAATTAGTCCAAAGATTCTCAGTAAATATTAGAGCAGCTTTTCTGTAACACAAAAGAATACAGTATATTCATTTCAGTGCATGAATTCAGCTTCCAAAACTCATGCATTTTTTTTCATTGCCCCGCTTAAACATTCACTACTTTTGAGTAGTCTTCCCAGAAAAGAAGTCATCTATTGCTACCAAGTGCCATCTCATCACAGGACTAAGGTAATGACTAACAGCACTGATTGCATGGATAATAAAATGTCTTGCACATTCAATATATATGTGTTGTCTATATGCGATATATTGTTTTGCATATGGTAAAACCTTACATATGTGTGTTAAATTCTATGCTTCTGTGACTCACCCTTTTGATTTACTCAGTACTCCATGTGAGAGTTCCACACACTGATATTGAAGATCTAGTTCATTAATTTTCAGAATTATCTTTCATTGTATGAATATGACAGTTTATTATTCTTATTGATAGAGATTCAGGGTTTTTTAAATTTTGGTTTTATAACAATGGCTTGGAATACTCATTTTCTTATGGACATATGAAAAAATTTCTCAAACGTATACTTAGCAATAGAACTACTAGGTTGTATTTTAGGCATATATTCAACTTTAGTACCAAATTTATATCCCGCCATCACTAAATGAGCACTACCATTGTTCTACCTAAATTCTTATCAACACTTTAACACTCAGTATTACTATCATTTTAAAATTTTTCATGGGTATGAACGGGATTTCATTGCGGGTTTAATATGTATATCCCTGGTTTCTAACAAAGGTTGAACATCTTTTCAAATGCCAGCTATTAGTTTCCTTTCTTCTCATGCTGTCATTCGTTCACTGTTCACACATTGATTTATTGATTCACAGATTAATACTGCTCCAAGCAACTATGTACACAACATATATCTTCTTATAACATGTGTTTTTAAAAATTCCTTTTAATAATATCTTTCAGAGAAGAAATTTATTTGTAAAATTGATGTAATATAAGGTTACTCTAATATAGCCAAAATGATCCATCTTTTCCTTTAAGGTGCATGCTTTTTTATGTATTACATAGAATATTCCTTCTGACTTCTGTCATAAAAATATTTTTCTATTATCTAATATTATTCAAATATTTGTTGGATCTCATGGCTTAGTAGTTAAGAGAGCCAGATCCCTCATGGCCAATTATGTAGTTCAGGTCCTGACCCTAGTTTGAAAAAATACACCAGGCACATAAGTGTACCCAAAATTTTAATTTCAAGAGAAATGGAGAAGGGGTGTGACCACATCCCACTTGGGGAGGGGTGTGCTTTCTTCCTCTCCCTCTCTCTTCTCATCTCTATGTCTCTCTCTGGTGAGTGCATGTACCTTCTGGCACAAAAAAAGTATTAATTTTGTTGTTTTGTTTTGCTATAGGGTGTGTGCACTTGCTAGAAAGAGACAAAACTAGAGAGAAAGAAAGTGAGAAATCACCACCCAGAAGGGTTAACCACAATTGTTCTCCTCTATTCTCCTCCTAAGATTCTGGGCATGCACACACACACACACACACACACACACACACACACCATGCATTTCCCATGCTGTTGGTTCCAGGACTCGAACTGCACAGTCAGCCATGTGGAATCCAACCACTACACAACTGGCTGGCCAAAAAAAGTGTTCAAATTTTGATTTTGTATTTATCTCCAATCACAATATTATAATTCTTTTTTTTTTTAGAGTTTTTTCTATAGGGTGGTGCACTCACCAGAAAGACATAGAGAGCCAGAGAGACAGAAAGTGAAAAATCAACCCCAAGGGTCCATAGCCATGCCACAATCCATTCTCCTCTCGTGATCTTGGGCACATGCACCCAGCATGAGTTTAAGCCACTGGGACTGGGACTCAAACCACGGTCGACTACATGGGAGTCCAGCAACATAACCATTATGCCAACTGCTGGTCCCAAGAATATAGTTCTTTTAACACCAGTTTTACACATATTGAAGTTGAATTATCTGGAGCACAAGTTCAGAATTTATGTGATTTTTTCTGGGGGTGGGGAGTTGCTATAGAGCACATGCACTCTCCAGAAAGACTGAGAGAAACAGAGAGACAGAAAGTGAGAAATCACCCCCCAGTGGGGATGGCCACGCCGCAATCCCTTCTCCTCCATTCTCCTCTGAGGATCTTTGGCATGCATGCACACATGCCCAGTGTGAGTTTAAGTCACCAGGTCCAGGACTCGAACCATGGTCGACTACATGGGAGTTTAGCAACATAACCATTATGCTAACTGCTGGTCCCCAGAATTTATATTTCTGATGAAGTGTCCATAATAATAGATTTTAAAAAAAAGGAAGAAGAAAAAACACTTTCCAGAGACAGAAGGAGAGCACATCCCCTATGGGTCATGGTTATACCACAATTTCCTCTCCTCCATGTCCCATGATGTTGGGCTTTAGAGCACACACTACACACACCCAGCATGTTCTTTAAGCTGCTGGGAAATTATCAGGAAGCTGTACTCATCACTTTTGTCCATATTTTATTGGTCCTAACTTAAGAACATGGCCATACTATCTGCAAGAGAGGTTTGGAAATACAGTCTCTGGGTGGCCCATAAACTATATAATTATCTTTCTAAAAGAAGAAAACATCAGTCTACTATTTACTTGATGTCAATATTATTCTCATAATGCTAACATTACTATTTTAATTGTTAGAGTTTGCCTGGTATATAATTTCCTTTGGTTAGTGTTTCATGGTTCTGTTTCCATATTTTTACTTTAATTCTATGTTCTCGTATCACCCAGAATTCTTCAGATTGCACATAGGTGTTCTTCAACCTAGTCTGATAATGTCTGGTAAATTCTACTGGCAAAATTAGTCTAATGATGTTATGGATTGTTTCTGCCATCTTATTTTGTCTTTCTCTTACTTCTGTATTCTCTACGCTTTTCCATTCTCTTTTGGACAACTGTAATTCTTTTACTTCATTTTCTACTTACTACTTTGTTTGTTATAAGGCATGTGTGTTTGCAAGAAAGAGAAAGAGAGAGTTAAAGGGGACCCCTAAGGAGGGAATGTTCTCCCCTATTCTCCTCTTGGGATTTTGGGCATGCACACACATGCGCCAGGTGTATTTTTCAAGTCGCCGGGTTTGAGACTCAAACTTCATATTCACCCACATGGGGCCAAGCTGTCTTAATCATCAACTGGCTTGCCCTCCACCTCCACTTACTATTTTGGAAGTTTTATAATTTATTTGTTTCATTTAGCAGGTGCATTTAAAATCTTAACTACACAGTACCTTTTAAAAACAAAAATCATTTAGTAAATCAATGTTCCTGATACATAAATACACAGGTCTTTGAAAGCTTTAACTCCAAACATTCTATTCCTGTCTTGAATGTTATTGCTCTCCAGTCTTGCAGTTCTATTGTATTTTTTGTTTCTCCAAATTTGTCAGCATTGATATTATTGCTATTGTTGTTTTTGCTATTTAAAGCAATATTCCTGGTGGATGTTTACAATTTCTTGGTGTGTATTTTCTTCTTGCATTACAGAAATTTCTTATGAAATGTTTTTTTCCATTTCCCATAGTTCATCTTTGAGTAGTTCTGTTTTGTTTTTGTTTTTAAGTGAGGGTATCAGAATAGTAGACATCCTGGGATTTTTTGTTTGTTGTCTCTTTGTTATGCATTTGAAAATATCTTTACTTTATCTTCATTATTCTATACTCTGATAGTTTACTTAAGTCTATAATACCAGTTTAACAGTTAGCATCTCTTAGTATTTTTTTTTTTTTGGAGAGGTTTTTGCTATAGGCACGTGCGCTCGCCAGACAGACAGAGAGAGACAGAGAGACAGAAAGGGAGAAATCATCCCCCAGAGGGGATGGCCACGCCACAGTCCCTTCTCCTCCATTCTCCTCTTGGGATCTTGGGCGCACACACACATGTGCCCGGTGAGAGTTTAAGCCACCGGGTCCGGGACTCGAACTGCAGTCGACTACGTGGGAGTCCAGCGATATAGCCATTACACTAACTGCTGGTCCCAGTATTTTAAAGTATTTTAAAATGTGTTTCCTAGCTTCCATTGTTGCTCTTGACATGTCTGCTGATAATACTGTTAACACTTTCAAATTGAAAACCTACCTTTACTCTCTCTGCTTTTAGTATCTATTTTTCTTAGAGCTTTTGCAATTTCACTATAATTTATTTATTTATTCGTCTTAGATTTTATTTTAATTTTTAAAAACTTTTGCCAGAGGGCACATATGCTTGCTAGGAGAGAGAAAGTGAGGAAGTATCCTCAATGGGGCATGGTCACACTGCAATCCCTTCTCTTCCATTTCCCTTTTTGGAATTTTGGGCATGCACACTCACGTCTGGCATGTTTCTCAAGCTGCTGGGTCTGCGTGGTCAGCCATGTAGGATCGAACCACCTTAACCACCACACCATGAGATGGCCCCTTTATTCCTAAAGATTCATATCTTTCATATACCTGAAAATTCTTAGGAATTATCTCTTCAAACTGTCCCTTTCCCATTCTGTGTTTCTTTTAGATCAGATATACAGTAGCTATTCTAATAAATATGTCCTCTTAATCTTACTTTCTCTGTATGCTGAATTCAGAGTAATTCACTAACTTCTAATACACAATTTTAGTCTTGATTTATTTGCTCTGCTGTCTAATCTGTTTTTGCATGTTAATTTTCATAATTTTTAATTTCTAGAAATTAATTGTTTCTTTTTACATCTTTTTTTGTTTGTTGTGGTGGTTCTGGTGGTAAATCTATTAAAATTTGAGCCAATTAGAGATTCATAAGTAGTTGTAATAAATAATACAGAGATTTCATGTACTCATTAAACAATTTCTCCCCAATGGAAACATCTTGCAAAACTACAATACAATATTATAACCAAAATGTTAGCATTCATACAACCTATCGGATTTCTCATTTACTTATATGTGTATGTATGCATCTTTTTTTTTTTGAGAGAGGTTTCTGTTATAGGGCACATGCGCTCTCCAGACAGACAGAGAGATAGAAAGCAAGAAATCACCCCCCGGGGGGGATGGCCACGCCGCAATCCCTTCTCCTCTGTTCTCCTCTCAGGATCTTGGGCACATACACACGCACACGCGTCCGGCATGAGTTTTAAGCCACTGAGTTCAGGAGGCGAACTGTAGTCGACTACATGGGAGTCCAGCGACATAGCCATTACGCTAACTGCTGGTCCCCTATGTATGCATCTTTAATTCTGTATAATTGGACTGCTTGTGCGGAGACTATGTATCCATCACTGTAATCAAGATGCAGAATAGTTTTATCATCATTAGAATCGTTTTTTTATTTTAGAGAGGTTTTTGCTATGGGGTGTGTGCATTCACCAGAAAGACAGAGAGAAGAGAGACAGAGAGACAGAAAGAGAGAAATTATCCCCCAGGGGGATGGCCATGCCACAATCCCTTCTCCTCCATTCTCCTCTCGGGATCTTGGGCACTCATGCACACATGCCCAGCATGAGTTTAAGCCACCGGGTCCGGGACTCAAACCATAGTCGACTACATGGGAGTCCAGCAACATAGCCATTACACTAACTGCTGGTCCCACCTTTAGAATCTTATACCCTCCTTTCTACCCACTCTGACAGCCCTGTCTACCACACCATTATTAATCTGTTCTTCATTTATAAAATGTTATCATTTGAGAAATGTTACATAAGTGGTATATACTATAGATAACCTTGTGGGACTATTTTTCATTCAGCGTAAATTTAATTCATTCAGGCTATTGCTTGTGTCAAGTAGTTTTATTTCTTTTTATTACTGTGTATATTCCAAAGTATGACATGCCACAGTTTCTTTAACCATCTGAGTTAATTCCAGTTTGGAACTATTAAGACTCCACTTGTGGCCAGCAGATGGCATAGTGGTTATGTCACTGGACTCCCACGTGGCCAACCATGGTTCAAGTCCTGGACTCAGTGGCTTGAAAAATCACACCGGGCATGTATGTATGCATGCTCAAGATCCTGGGTGGAGAATGGAATGGAGAAGGGATTGAGGCATGGTCATCCTCCCTGGGGGATTTTTCACTTCCCCTCTCACTGTTTCTCTCCCTCCTGCCAGTGCAGGTGCCCTAAGACCAAAACCTCTTCTAAAAAAAAAAAGACTCAACTTGCTGTAGACACTTATGCACAGATTTTTGAGTATCTGGGTCATTTTTTAAAAGTCTATTTTCTATATTCTCTTATTTTTATTTGTAAAACATTTTATGGAACAGTTGTAATTTATTCTGTATCTGATAACTGTAAGTCTGAAGTATTTGGTAATAAAATTATGCTGTTTGTTATCAATGGACATTCTGCTTATGACATCATCATTTCTCATCTGGCTACTAATTTTTGTTAAAAAATTATTTTGGCAGATCCCAATATAAGATATCCTGGTGTGCATAGTTTAGGAGTGGCTTCATCCAAGAAGAATTTTCATTTGCTTTTCCCAAACTCCCTAGAGAGGCATCAATCCTAAGCCACTTTAAATTGATTTCTGGGACTGAGTTTTCCTAGACCATATAAATAATGTAAAATATAAACCTCAAACTCACTCTTCTTAACAATTTTCTGCCTCATAATCTTCCATGTCTGATGATTTTTTTTTTTCTAACTTGCTCTGTCCTTGGAGAACAACACTTTAGGTACTCTATTGGCGGGGGGGGGTGGTATTTCAAAATCTTCGCATTCTGTGAGATCAAGTTTTTTCTGTTCATCTGAACATTGAAATTGTCCAGGCTCCAGCATTGGTAAACACCCTCAGGATAGCCCTGGTTCTCATTTTATTTTCATTTTTGGCCCCTGGGGATTTCCTTAACCTTCATGCAAACTGAACTATGCCATTTTAAAGGATGTATGTTATAATTCACTTGTCATTCACTGGATATGAAAGTGAAGACCATGGACCAAAATGTGATCAATAAATCTCCAAGAGGAAAATATTTTTCAATACTTCTATATATCTAACTAGTCACTGTTTAAATTATTAACCTTCCTCTTCACAGAAAGACCCCATGAAAAATAAGAATTTTGAGGGACACATGGATAATGTTCGTATAGCCAGTGCTTTTGAAATTTATAAGGGAAAATTTCCCAAACAATGTTTTTTACATTATAATTTTTAGACAAGGTTAATCACAGACATTTTAAAAAGAAATATAAAGCAAAGTTTCATCTAAGGTATAAAGCTGTGCATTCGTAAAGAACTAATCAATATAGAATGTTTTTAGCTTTCAGTTATCTTGGTAATAATTGAAGGAGAAGCCATGGTCCTATTGATCGAAAATTGGTGGTTTGAAAAACAGATTGGATGAAGTACCAAGTCAACCAAGCAAATCTGGGATTCTCTTTATATCTAATATGTTCAAAATAAATATATCATTCTCTGTCTGAAAATATTTATTCTAGATCCTGCATTCTCTATTTCAGTGAATGGTTTTCACAGCTTCTCAGAAATGAGCTCATCCTTGACCTCAATCTCTCTCAACCATTTACATTCAGTCTTACCCATTCCATTTCCTTACTAACACATGTACACTTCGACTCTGAGTCCTTGCACAGGTAGCTCCTCATACAGTAAATCATCCCACACTCCTTTTCATGTAATTTTCATTTGTCTTTCTTAATTTAGTTCAATATAACTCTTTCCTGAAAGCTTTCTCTTGATTCTCTTCCCTCTGGTCTGAATTAGGGGCTCCTCAAGTAGAGCATGTAGGCCTTATCTGTTTCAAAGCACATAAAACTTTATTGTTGGGCCAGCAGGTGGCGTAATGGTTAAGGCGCTGGACTCACTCCCACATGGTCCACCTCAGTTAGAGTGCTGGACTGGCTGATTTAAAACTCATGCCAGGCGTGTGAACATGCCCAAAATCCCGAGATGAGAATGGAAGAGAAGGGAATGTGAGGTGGCATCCTCCCCAGGGATGGTGGTAGTTCTCCCTTTCTTTCTCTCTACCTCTATCCCTCTGTGTATCTGGTGAGCATACACACCCCGTAACAAAAATCTCTAAAAAAACTCCACACACTTTATTGTAACTGTGTATTGTAAAAGTTCCCTGATGAGATTATGTACTTTATGTCAAGCACACAGTACCTATCATAAGACTATTCGTTGAATTACTGAATAATAAAAGATAGCGCTAAACATAAAAATAAAAGGATAGATAACATTTGATATTAAGAGTACTATTGGCCCAGCCATAGTGGTGCAACTGGTAGGATGCCACTGTGCAAGGCTGAGGCCGCATGGGAGGCCTGAATTCAAACTGTGAACAACCTGAACAGACAAGTATGGTAGCTTATTTATACCTGTAATCCTAACTAACTGGGAGGCTGGGGCAGAGGATGCAGTGCAGAAACCTTGTCAAAAATACTTATCTCCTTTCTCTTCCTCCTACCACACTTCCTTACTCCTCCTCTCTCATAAGAGAAAAAAAAAGTTTGATATTGTTTAAAATGGCAGAAGGCAGGGCCAGCAAGTGGCATGGTGTTTGAGGCATTAGACTCCCGCATGACCAACCATGGTTCAAGTTTTGGACCTGGTGGCTTGCTTTTTTACTTTCTCTCTCTCTCTCTCTCTCTCTCTCTCTCTCTCTCTCTCTGTGTGCATGTGTGTCTCTCTCTGATCAAATTAAAATAAATGAATAAATTAAATTAAATTTAAAATCCTAAAAAAAAAAAGGCAGGAGGCTGGTCAGCTTGGTGTTGCAGCACCAACAATCTGTTTAAGTGATTACAGGTTCACTTCCCTGGTTGATCTTTACAAGCTGAATGCACATGCCCATGATCCTAGCTGACTGGAAAGGCTGACGGGGAGACCGTGATGTGAGACCCTGTTGGGGGCACTTCTATCTTTCTCTCATAAAAGAAATAAGTTAAGAACAACAATAAAAAAGAGATCATTCACAAAAGAGCATAGCACATCAATGCTGTATAAGAAATGATATTCAATGATAATTATCACAGTTTAAAATCAATGTCTCTATTGGCCTTTGGTTCATAATAAGATGTGTATGGAAATAAAATCCAAACTGTATTTTAGATTGTTAGACCTACTTGTGGGTGACTGGTAGTGGCCACAAGATGCCCAATTAGAAGAAAACATCACCTTGAGTTACAACTCCAGCTATTGCACGAGTAAGAAATAGCAATATGATAAATACTTCTTAGTCTCTGGAGCTCTGGGAGAAGCGTTCCCCACAAGCTTTGTGAGATAAACAAGGCACATTAGTCTCATAGTAATCATTTAGTAAGTCTTGTAACAAAGATAATTTTAGAATATTTGTGTTTAAAGGATATTTATAACAGAAATAAAATTCTGTTTCAGAATCTTACTCCAACAGATGACCAATTATTTTGCTATTAAAAAAATTTTTTCAAGGAAAAGAAACCTAGATAAAACTTATGAGTGTTCATGTGATCACAGCATCTGTGTGCAAATAAGTAATGAATGCCCCGAGTCCTCCCATGTTTAGCATGTGACTCCAAATCTACAGACTTCCTCTTAGAATGATGTTTAAGCTGATTTATTCCACGTGAATGTCTGTGCAAGCTGTTCTCTAAGTAACTGATGCAAATTCTTCTTTATATTAGTGCACTGTCTTGTGATATTTTAACAAATCACTTAGTATCTAGACACTCAATACTTCTTTATTATTAGCAAAATATTGCCATTGTTCTAAAAATCATTAACCAAACAAGTTCCTTGAGTAAATCCTCTCCTGACAGTTTCTCATCTGTAAAATAAGGGTAATAATTCCTGCATTCCAAGATTGCTGTAAAGATTATGGCTAATGTATATGAATATAAAAGCTACTTTCACTGTGCACAGCACAAATGCTGCTAATTGCAAAAAGTCTTTGTTTCTTATTTTCTTTTTTCTATTTCTAGATAGTTTATTTCTTTGTAAATGGGTTTCAAGTATCTACATACCTTTGGTTTGTTTGTTAGTTTGTTTGTTTGACTTTGTTATAGGGTACATGCACTTGCCAGAGATAGACAGAAACCAAGAGACAGAACTAATGAGAAATCACCCCCAGGGTGTCGGGAGTAGGGGACAACCATGACCACAATCCCTTCTCCTCCATTCGATTCTCAGGATTTTGGGCCCTCACACACATGTGACTAGCATGGTTTATAAGCCACTGGGTCCAGGACTCAAACCACACAGTCAGGTGAGATGCAGCCACCTTAACTCCATGCCACCCACTGGCCCTATTAGAATTTTAAGTCCAATTCAATGTTCTCAGGGAAAAATTCTACAATTTACTTTTGTTTTAGTTATGAATATTCACATACATGGGGAAATAGTGTTGGGCATATCCCTCGAATACACATATTTTCTAGGTACTTATTTATCCATGTACAGACTCCTACTGGATTAATAATGCTAAGAATTTAGATGATTAACTTCATAAGTAAAAAAAGAAAATATCTCCACTTTTGAAACTAAACAAATGCCATAAAAAATATTCTCATGGGGCTATATTTAGTTGGAATCAGATCTAGTAGAAATAAAATTTGTTACATAAACTCTGTTGTTCAATTACTTTTTATTTTATTTATGATGAAAGTACATGTGGGTGATAGAGAGAGAGAACCACCTGCAACAGGGTCTCATAACACTATAATACCTTCGTTCAGCATCTTGGCACATATGCACCAGCCCAGAGCATTTCTGGTAGACTCTGCTGGGGTTTTGAGCCCAGGGTTTACCATACGGCTTCCAGTACTACAGGCTAATATGCTACAGACTATGTTACCCCACTTAGGCTGGACCTTCAGATATAGTTTAATCATTTTCTTCTAGAAACCAATGGGAAAAAAACACTCAAATAAGTTACTTATATCATACTACTATAAAATCACACAAATTGAAGTATAGTCCCATATTTTCAATTTTAAAAAATTGTCAAAAGGTTCCAGATAATTCACTTTAAGTTATAATTTCCATCTATAAGTGGAGAACAATGATTTTTTAATTAAAAATTTATTATCAGAATAGATGCTGTACAAGAGTTAAAAGAGCAGACCTGAGACTACTGTTCTTAGAAAGACTTCTTTGCAAGACTAGCTTTAGCTGGTACTTGGGTGCTTGGATTTGGGAAGAGTTTCCACCATTTCCTAGCTAAGAGTGGTTTACGATGTGTGAATTGGTTCTGTAAATAATTCGGTTTTTGATGAATACCTGCTTTCCTTTTAAAAGCTTGAAATTTGAGTATGTGCTAGAGAGCAGTGCCTATATGACCAATTCCAGTAGAAATCTTTGGCCCTGAGTCTCCAAGGAGCTTTCATTGTAGACAAATGGCACACTGAATGTAATTGTTCATTGCCGGAGGACCCCACAGGGTGAGAACTTTTGGAAGTTTCTTCCTGGTTTCCTCTAGATTCCCTACCATGTGCTTTCTCCCTTTGCTAATTTTGTTTTCTATATTTTGTTGTAATAAATCACATCTGAGTAGATATATACTAGTTCTCCTAGAAAAATCAAGAATTTCTTTGTGGTTTGGGAAGCTCCCATATTGATGCCATAAAACATCTTTATTCAAAATACCTTCCATGATTTCCTATTCCTGTATTATCTTTTGTTATTTTACTTAGCTATACCATTGAGGAATAGAGAGAAATAAACTGAATAGTTTAGACAAATAATTCTGGAGCCAGATGATGGCACAGTGGTAAAATGCAATGCTATCCAAAGCTGATCCACATGGGAAGGTTACAGTTCAAATTTGAAAACCTTGTTGGCCATACAGGGCACACATGTGCCCAGAATCTGGAGCTGGCTGATGCTAGAGGTAGATTGAGGCATCAAGACTCTGTTGAGGTACTACTGCTCTCTCTCTCTCTCTCTCTCTGTCTCTCTCTCTCGGAAGAATAAAAGAAATGACAGACAAATAATTTTATAAACTTCCTCAACAGTAATAACCTTATTAGGTAGGAAATTAAAAAAGCTAACCACCATCTAATCCATCTAATTATGAGCTCCAATTTGGATTTTCTCCTACGTTACAGTCCATTTTATAAATATAAATTTTGGAATATTGGCCAAACAGTGTTACCTTTTACAACGTTTGAAAACACTCACCAGGTCACTGACCGTTTTAGAAATTACACCTTCTTATTTTCTGAGCCAGCAGATAGCATAATTGTTCTGTTGCTGGACTCCCACATAGTTGACTGTGGTTGGAGTCTCAGATCTGGTGGTTTGAAACACACTGAGAATGTGTGTCCAAGAACTCAAGAGGAGAATGGAGGGGAAGGGATTGTGGGATAGCCATCCTCCCTGGGGAGTGATTTTTCACTTTCTGTCTGTCTCTCTCTGTCTCTTGGGTGAGCACACATACCCTATAGCAAAAAATCTCTTTCAAAAAAGAAAAAAAAAAAAAGGAAATTAATTTCCTTTTATAGAATGGTAATCAAGGCCCTTCATTTTAATTTCAAAATGGAATATATTAACTAATTTTTTTTTAATTTTGAAAAGCGTAAAGATATTAGGCATGCATTTTTTTTTCTATAGTATGTCTTAAAAGATAAGTGAGAATGCTGAACTCTTTATTCTCAAGTACTTCTCAACAGTATTTTCAATGGTAGGGAACTTACATTTTTTTGCAGTGTGGGCATTTTGCCAGAGTGTTGAACCTCAGTTCCATCCACTGTAAAATAAATAAAGAGAGGGATTGAGAAGAAAAACAGCTGAAAACTCTCCAATCTGATAAGATGTTTCTTTTAGTTTAAATGTCATCAGGGATCACCACAGTGGCAATCACCTTCTCATGGTTACATGAGCTTTTCCCTTCCCTCCCCTTACACTGCAGTTTTGGTGTCCCCTTCTGAAACAGTTCCCATGACTTTCTCAAAGTTCTGATGCAATCTAGGTTTGCTTTGCAATGAAAACTGAATGTAATGCCGTAATTAGGGTCATCTCTTTTTGGCTGTACATCTGAGTTCACGTCCAGGGACTAAAAAACATTTCATGGGCCTTCAAAATTGTTTTTCCTTTAAGTCTTGATGACCAGCCTTTTAAATACTTAAATATTTACATTCATTACAAAAATGTAACCATTTATTTAACTTAGGTTAAGGGAAAGTCATAAAGAATGTAAGTTAAACCAATTAGATATAGGTAAAATTAAATCAGAAAACTACTTTCTGTTCTGTTATAGCTTATATAACTGAAATGTGTTACTCTATGGTATAATTTTATTTTAAAATTTTCTTCCCTGTAAATGTAACTAATAGAATGTGCCATGTCCTTCATAGGAATGTTATTCAGACACTTGAAGTGGTTTACTGGTAGTAGGTTAAAATCTTTGAAAGAATGTAAAATATATCATGAAATAAAATATTTGCCATAAGATATATTTTTTAAATGGCCTTCTAACTATTCATCTTATTTGTTTCTCTAGATACCTTCTTACAAAGGCTATATTTACTTTATTTTAGAAGAATTTATTTATGTATTTCAACAATTTTATCACCAAAACAACTTTTCCTTTATTATAAAATTAATTTTTGTTTAGGATTTTGGGTCAATTTTTCTTTTCAGAAGGCTCAAATACTAGGTACAGTGGGATTTCAATGATTTACATATATTAAAATGTTCCCCACAGTAGAAGATAATTCTTAGAAAATATATGATGCATGCTTTTCTTCCTTTTACTTTTTCTTTTATAATTAAATTTAAGAAAGGAACCAAAAAAGTTGTGTTTCCTGGATTTCTTTTTCTTCATTTTCACTTTGAGCCTCATGAAATCTGGTTAACCTTGATATGATTTCTCACAGACACAGTAGGGACACATAGTCCCCCCCAAAAAAATAAATAAATAAATAAAATAAACTAGAAGTGAAGGTTCATTTTGGCTAACTTTTCAAAATTATTATTTTTCAACATCTGCAAATATCAACCCAAAGCCACAATGATTTTCAAGCACCAGCAAACCCTTCTCTGATTATTTAAACTTTGTAAAAAGCTCATTAATTTCAAAGTTATACTTAATAATAAAAGTTCCAAAATTGGGGCCAATAAATGGTGTGGTGGTTGAGGACTGGTGTCCCACATGGCCAACCACAGTTCAAGTCCTGGACCTGGTGGCTTGCTTCCTCTCTTTCTATCTCTGTTTTTCTCTGGTGGGCTCATATCCCCTATTACAAATTTTTAAAAAATAATAATAGTAAGTAAAAATTAAATTATTCTAGGAAAAGAGTTTAAAAATTAATGTGCTAAGCAGACTTATATAAATTTCTACAAAAATTAGTACAGAATATAAAGTAGTGGAAAAATACAGAAATCCTATTAATTTTTTTGTTTCTGTAATAGGTTTAGGATAGTTGTTGAACTTGTAAAGCTTTTTATAGTTTATTTTAAATACCAAATTTAAGGTTTTCATGGTTAAAAGAAGAAAAAATGTTTGAGGAGATAATCACAAAACACTTAAATGAAAAGTAATTCAAAACCCAAGACTTAAGGCTAACACAAAGGAATTTCAAAATTTTAGAGGAACGCCGTAAGGATTATTTTGTCCAATACTATCATTTCTTAATGTGCTTCATTTTAGCATAGATTGTGCATGATAAATTCAATTATAATTGACAAACTCTAAGTACTCTCTTAAATGTAACAAACTACAAACAAAAGAGTACCTCTTAAAAGTAATTTGGGGGTCAGTCTTTGGCATGGTGATTGGGACCACTGTATCCCACATGGCCTCAGTGCAGTTTAAGTCCCAGACCTGGGGCCTGAGGAACACTCCAGGAGTGTGTGCCTGAGATCCTGAGAGAAGAATGGAGGAGAAGGTAGGAGAATAGCAGAGAGGGGACTAATGTGTGGCTATGGGGTGTGGGGGTTGCTCTCTCTTTCTCTCTCTCTCTGGCAAGTGTATGTGCCCTATAGTAAAACTGAAGAAAAAGGAAGGAAGGAAGGAAGGAGGGAAGGAAGGAAGGAAGGAAGGAAGGAAGGAAGGAAGGAAGGAAGGAAGGAAGGAAGGAAGGAAGGAAGGAAGGAAGGAAGGAAGGAAGGAAGGAAGGAAGGAAGGAAGGAAGGAAGGAAGGAAGGAAGGAAGGAAGGAAGGAAGGAAGGAAGGAAGGAAGAAAAGAAAAGAAAAGAAAAGAAAAGGAAAGAAAAGGAAAGAAAGAAAGAAAGAAAGAAAAAGGATTTTGTCAGAGCAGGCCCATAGTCTAGTGGGTAAGTCCCTTTGTGGGGAGGGGTGGCTTTCTCCCTTCCCTCCCTCTTTCTTTCTCTTTCTGGAGAGCACATATACCTTTAGCAATAATAATAATAAAACGATGTCTTAACTGTGCTTTTGATAAGAAGTTGACTTACTGATATTCTCTAAAATGCTGCCTCTGCACCCTTAAAATTTTATTGTCAGAACTTAGTCTCAATGCACACACACACAAAATCTTACTTTTGTCAGAAAGATTAAAAGCAACTTCTCTAAAACAGTATCATTTGGTGCCAGGTGGTGATATAGTGATTAAGCCAGCTGGATCCCCCATGGCCAACTCTGTGGTTTGAGTCCTAGACACAGCAACTTGAGAAACACATCTGGTGCGTGTGTGTACATGCCCAAATTTTCAATAAAAGGAGAAATGGAGAATGGATTGTGGTATGACCATCCCCAATGGGGGGGGGGTGCTTTCTCACTCTCTCTCCTCTCTGTCTCTCTCTCTTCATCTCTCTCTCTCTCTCTCTCTCTCGCTCTCAAGTGCAAATGACCTCTTAAAAACTTTATAAGTAAATAAATAAAACTTTATCATTTTAGTAGCAGTCTTCCAATAACTGATACACTAATATTTCTAACCATTCTAAGTAATAGACAAACTTAATGTACCAAAAATATTTTTTGAAAATAATGTTAACAGATTCATAAATAAAAAGCTATACTACTTAACATATTAATATTTTAATAGTACTCTACTAGAATACACATATTTGTATTTTTAATTATTTATTTTATTATTATTATTTAATTTGACCATAGAGAAACAGAGAGAGAGAGGGAAAGTGACAAAGCAAGCCACCAGGTCTGGGACTCAAACTGTGGTTAGCCACATGGGAGTCACCACACCACCTGACAGCCCCTTGACTACATATATTTAAACAGGTACAACAGGCAACAGGTAAAATTTTCTTTGAAGACGGTTCAATATAAAACCATTGTCCCTCTATGCTATGGCACCAAACATTTATCCCTGTATCCAAGTGAAGAAAATCTAACCCTGCCTCCAAGGTACTATAAATTGGCCTACTCTCAGGCAAAGTTCAAACCGTTATCTATGATTTTGGTTCATAATATGAGCTGCATTCACTTTCTCAAATACCAACCCCCAACACAATGCTGACAGGCAAGGCATCTGGATATGCCTTTCATCCTCAACAGAGAACACCTACCTCACAGAAATGCAGTGTTAAACTCTTTGAAAGAGTTTAACTGCTGGTCACTCTTTGGAAGAAAGTTATTACATTCATAGAGGACTAGCTGAAGACTATATACCTACTTTATTCTTCTGAAAATCTAAGCATGCCTCTCAAAAACTACTCTGTCTGGATGTCCATTTGAAATGATTTGGAGAATGAAAAATGTTAGATTATGCAACATAAAAATTTCCTTTTGGGGGACAGCAGATGGTGTACTGGTTACATCACTGGACTCCCACAGTAAACCATAGTTCAAGTCCTGGACCTAGAGACTTGAAACAGGCTGGGCGTGTGTGCATGTGTGCACAAAATCCTGAGAGGAGAATGGAGGAGAAGGAATGGCAGCATGGCCATCTCCCCTGGGGGGGGTGATTTCTCACTTTCTGTTTCTCTGTTTCTTCCGCAAGTGCTCATGCCCTATAGCAAAAATTTCTCTAAAAAACAAACAAACAACCTTCCTCTTGAATATTAACAGTGACATGTACTAAAAGTGTTAAAGAAATTTAAGGACACAAAAATGGAAAATGATCTATTGATGATAACATGTATGATAATATCTTTAACTGGATTTATATACAGTGAAATCATACTAGAAAAATTCATTTTGCATGCTGTAATGATATACAGTGACTGAATGTATAAAAAATAATAAAATATATAGTAAGGAAAAAAGAACTTTTGTTTATTTTCTTTATCCTAGAAATTCCAAATGATTATGGAACTCTTTACTCACATAAAACCTATTATTAATCTATAAGTAAATGTGCCATTGAATACACTTTGAAAAACACAAATCTAACTTTTCAAAATTTTATCCATGATTCCAGCCAGGTTGTGAAATGAATAGGGTGAATAATGTCAATTCTAGCAAATTAACCTTTATCATTATAACACTGATATATTAAAAGTTGTTATAAACGGAAGGATACTGGTGAGAATATGGCCCAATGTATCATTCTTTCAACTTCTCAGGTCTCAGTATTGCAGTATAAACTATTCCTATTTGACCTTTTTGTTAAAATATCATGCATATCTTGCAATAAATCATATTTTCTTCTTTTTATTGACTTTACAAAACTCAGAGCTAAGATTCAGCCTAATTTTACTTTTACAGAACTAAATATTATGGCTACTGATACTTTTGTTCATGACTTTGCATTATATTTCTGCCATATTTTTTATTCTCTTTTATTTTTTTTCATATGTTATTTTCAATCCTATTGAATTGAATGTATCTTATAATTTGTCTCAATTGTCTTAGGTCTTTTTAACCAATGCTGAAACAAAGTAAAAAATAAGAAATGAATTATCCTATAGTTAAAAGTTTGAAGAGTCGGGACCAGCAGTTAGCATAATGGCTATGTTGCTGAACTCCCACGTACTCGACCGCGGTTCGCGTCCCGGACCCGGTGGCTTAAAATTCACGCCAGGTGCGTGTGCGTGCGTGCCCAAGATCCTGATAGGAGAGTGGAGGAGAAGGGATTGCGGCGTGGCCATCCCCCCTGGGGGGTGATTTCTCTCTTTCTGTCTCTATGTCTCTCTCTGTCTGGCGAGTGCACATGCCCTATAGCAAAAACCTCTCAAAAAAAAAAAAAGTTTGAAGAGTAAAGAATGTACTACAAAGGATATAAGATATTAATGATCAGTGTAATAATAAGGATAAACCTGCAAGTCAGAATTAAGGGTTTACTGGTGAGTCATTCTTCATAATGCTGAGCATCTCTTATCAGTCTGAAACTCACAAAAGTAATACCCGCCCTATAAGTATGCACTGTTTTCCCCAAATCACCAAAAATTTTGTTTTCCAAAAGTTTTGAAATCTTTATTTTTAAAAATTTTGCTAGAGGGTGCATGCCCTGAACAAGAGAAAAAAACAGCAATAAAGCACCACCCCCCATTGGAGGATGGTCACGCTGCACTCCCCTTCTCCTCCATCTCTCTCTCATTCCAGGATTTTTTGCACTGACACACATGTGTCCCGCATGTTTCTCAAATGACTGAGTCCAACCGTGTTACTGGCCATGTGGGATCCAGCTACCTTAACCACTATTCCACGAGCTGGTCCAAAATCATCTTTAAATACAATAATTTAATTTAAAACACTGCCTCTTGCTAAAGAAAGCTTTCAATCACGAATACTGTGCTAATAGGACTCAATTGTCTGCAATAAATATTAAGTAAGAAAGAGTCAATTTTAGAAGTTAAGTATCAGATTTACATATTTTCTTTTTAGTAATTCAGTAATTTTCTTCTGGAGGAAATATCCAATGTATCTATTACTTTTACAATAATGAAAGCCATGCCACATACATATCTATCTAAACTCTCAATATGGGTCATTCCATGGAGTATAATGTCAAATGATTCCAAAGAATTAAAAATAAATCTCTGTCCTGGTGGTTAAGATGCTGGACTCCCACATGGTCAAGCATGGTAGACATGGAGGTCTGCTTTCTCACTTTCTTTCTCTCTTTCTCATGAGTGAACATGCCCTGTAGCAAATTAAAATAATAATAATAATAAATAAAATTATATAAATAATTCTAAAAAAAAAGAAATCTTTGGACAGCTGTCTTTGATTTTGCCTTTTTCCTCATCCTTTTCCACACTATTCATAGTATGGTCAATTCTCTCTCAAATTCTTTATGCTATTCCTGACCATCGTCATTAATTTTCTGAATAATTAAAGGCAGACATTTAGTCCTGTGCCCCTTCACGCTCACCCCATGTATTCATTGTACACATAACATCTATATATACAGAATTAAGCATAAAATTGTTTTATAGCTTTCCAACACCCTTACAATAAAGTCATTTCTTCCAGGCTAGGTACTTCTGTGTGTACACTAAGACACCCTGTACCCAAAATATTCAAAATGTTCATAGAAAAGTTTTATTATGGAAAAACTACACATGGATTTCAATAATTTTTTTTCTTTGTACCAAAATTAAAACTTTTTTTTTTTATGATAGAGAGCAAGCTCATGCATGTGCTAACAAGAGAGAGAATCACCCTCAACCGAATCCTGTCATGCTATGTGCCCCTTTCTGCAGCCCTCCAGCTCTTGAACATCTTGGGTGGCCATGTACACACCCAGTGTGATTTCAGGCTGAACCAGAGGCTCAAATACATGGTTGGCCATGGCTTTCAAACACAGTGTAATCCAGTATACTATGGTTAGTGCCATCTAAGCTTGGTCCAAAGTCATACTTTAATTCCATCTCTTCATGAACTTTCCAAAGTCCCTTTGTATTTCCTTATTCTAGTCTAATAATATTTTATATAATTCTTTTTTTTTACTGTCAGTGGTATTTTTTATTTTTAGTATGTCAGTTACTCTGTCATTCAAACAACAGACTCCATGACAGAGTGTAACTAAAGCTCACAAACATGCAGCATTAGAATAGTTCCAAAAACATTTCAAATACACTTCACTTGCAATTTGCTATTTAAATGACATATCAAAGACAAAAACAAAAATTGTCTTTCCCTTTCTATCAGATTAGAACGTCATTAGACCAGACTGTGCTTCCTGTTCACCCCTGTTTCTCAGTACCTACCCTAGTTCCTGATCCACATGCAGTTGCTATTGTTCAACAGGTAAAATCAGTTTCTTTGTAATGTGGCTACAAGGATTATCCACCGCAAGGATTTAAAATGTAAAATGTTAACAAGACAAAATGCAAGGCAGCTGTGTAAGGAAAGTAAATTGAAACAAAATCTGTTATATTTTAAATGGTATTACTTTCAAGATATAATTTGCTGCATATTTTTAAAGGACAACAAATATATATATATGCCTCTGTTTTCTCCCCACTTTTTCTATTTTTCTTTTATGTTAGAAATGTTACTCTAAAGTTTATTTGTATTGGAGAGTAAGTCATTGATTAGAATATCTGTGCATGCAGGCAGGGCTAGACAACTTCTCCATCCTCCTTTTCCTCATCCACACATTGCTCCTCCATCTCCCTTTTCCTCGCCCTCTTCCTCCTTTTCTTCTCTCTTCTTTTTCTGTGAAGAGTTGTCATCTATTAGTATCAATAAGTTGTGTTTTAAGGGCAAGTTTCTCTGGGGAAGCATTCTTTGGCCTCTTGTAAGAAATACATCTGGAGACAGCCTTCTAGGAACTTAGAGAGTTAATAGGAGTGAAGATGTTACCAACTGTTCAAACTGTAGACTTTAATTCTTTTGTTTTTACAGTAATATTTAAAGCTTGACTTCTGCTGTGCTTTGTTTTCCTAAGTCCACAGACTCTGTAATCTAATTTCTCTTTAGAATAAGTGACTCTTCTTGAATGGATTAGATAGGAGTGGTTTTCTGGTTTTGTGGTATGGAGAAAGAGTTTACAATCAATACTTCTATGGGGTCTTTCTTTTCCCCTTAACTTTATTTGGGCATAATTGCCAAATAGAAATTTGCCTATATTTGAGGTGTAAAAACTGATATTTTTATTTATATATACATTGTAAATGAGCACCACAAGTGTCATTAATATTTTGGTCACCTTATATAATTGCCTTTTCTGTGTGTGTATGTGTGTGCAATGGGATGTGTGCTCCACCAAAGAAAGAAACCCAGGATCGTGAGGATGGCATGGGATCCAACATAGGAAAGAGATCAAAGGAATTTTTAGAATAATGGTGAAGGGAAGTCTTAGGATGACAACTATGTAGCAGGAAACCTATATAACAGAGTTCTTGATGCATCTGACCACACTGACAGGAGTTTTGTCGTTTTTTTAAAGGAAGATGGCAAGAACTAACGATTTATCCAGAGACATTCAAATCCAAAGGGAAATGGCAATGATTTATAAATCCAAGAAGATGTTAAAAGCCATACAAAAGAAAAAAGTAGTATATTATCTGTCAGATATGAACATGATTTACCTAATCATAAAAAACAAACACCAAGCACTGACTGAACAAACTGTTATAACTCTACTGGAAGTATATAGATATGGGAAAGGGAAGTTGAATAGATGTGTGCTGTGCATACTAAACCCTCAAGTTGCATTTTACAAGGCAGTGAGTAATGTCTAAATTTGCCTAATCCAAAAGAAAAAGGATAAGCAAACAATTTATACACAAAGAAGGTAAATATTAGCAGAGGAGCTGAAAGAGTTGAAAATATTCAAGTGATAGTAATGGGAAGGGATCAACTAGATAAGCAGATTGCTGTCTGATTTGATATTCAGAGTTATGGACATGCTCTACTTTAATACAAATAAAATTTAGAAGGAAAAAGATGCAGATCACCTACACTTTCTTGAGCTCATTCACTCCTTTGAGACATCAGGTCTTGTTTACAGACACCTATGTAAGGTACCTTTAAAACTGAGATTCTATAGAAAATTTTTTGTCTCCTATGAATTCTGAACAATAAAAGAGAACCTGTTCTTAACATCGCTGACAGGGTCAGAGTAAGTCATTATGAAATTAACTTTTTCAAAAAACAAACAGAATTGAAGTTAGACGTAATCAATAATTTCTGTAACTTTTGTGTATATCAAAGTACTTATACATTCTTATTTTTTATCCAGCGGTTTATCTTAATAATGGGTACCAGAAACAACTCCCTTTACTCTAAGAATTATTTTTTCATGTAACAAAATTGTCAATAAATTACAACATTTTTTTGGAGGGGGGAGCGGGGATCAAAAAGCCATGAAGCAAACTCATTGCTTGAGATTGTGCACTTTGGATTCAGCCAAGTAGGTAAGAGTGGGACTAGGATTCAGTTGTTCACATACCAAGAGACCCATGAAGCCCAGATTAAAGAATAGGGGCAGTGTGTTTGACTGGCCTACCTGTAGAGGTTTCTTTTTCTTTTTTTTTTTTGGAGAGATTTTCACTGTAGGGCGCGTGCGCTCGCCAGACAGACAGAGAGAGACATAGAGACAGAAAGCGAGAAATCACCCCCCAGGGGGGATGGTCACGCCGCAATCCCTTCTCCTCCATTCTCCTCTCGGGATCGTGGGCACGCACGCACACGCGCCCGGCGTGAGTTTTAAGCCACCGGGTCCGGGACACGAACCGCGGTTGACTACGTGGGAGTCCAGCGACATAGCCATTACGCTAACTGCTGGTTCCCTAGAGGTTTCTTTTCACATTGAACCAATCAGAAGATGCACCTTTTATCTTTTTTTAAAATATTTATTTATTTTTACATTTTTCCACACTTACTTTACATATCAAAAAATTTTCACTCATACTCCATAGTTCTTGACAGTTTATAAACAACTTTCAAAATTTCCAAATACTGAATTTTAAAGATAATGTTCAAAATATTTCTTATAATTTTGTATAATTTTATGACTCTATAACTACAGAAGCAATACACCTTTTATCTAATGCACAAAAGACACTGTACATTCTAGCTGCATCTTCGATCTTCATAAATTAATCTTTTTTTTTTCTTTTTTGAAGAGGTTTTTGCTATAGGGCGCGTGCACTCCCCAGACAGAGAGAGACAGAGAGACAGAAAGCAGGAAATCACCCCCCAGGGGGGATGGCCACGCCGCAATCCCTTCTCCTCCACTCTCCTATCAGAATCTTGGACACGCACACACACGCGCCTGGCGTGAGTTTTAAGCCACCGGGTCCAGGACACGAACCGCGGTCGACTACGTGAGAGTCCAGCGACATAGCCATTATGCTAACTGCTGGTCCCAATCTTTTGATCAATTTGTACATAGGCAAAACTACAAAACTATTTACAGATAAATGTCCTACAACATGTCTGTTTACATACCAGGAATGTGTTTCCGCAGTGCCCACATACAACCCTTGTACCTTCCGGTTGGATTGGCAACGCAGGTTGAGCTGGTTGTTCTTCAGAAATAAGCATTACTGGGCCAAGGTTAATTATGCGTCTACTGTGGAAAGAGAAAGGACACAACTTTATTAAACAAATGAACTGAGGGCTAAAAAAGGCCATAACATAAAATATGTCACTGAAAATACGTCATGCTTGTTTTATAAATTAAGTGAATTGTCAAATTTTGGAGCCAAAATCATAGAAAGTAGCAATAGTCAGTTTTTCAAACACATTTTTAAAGTCTTTTTACACTTGAGGTAGAAACCACATGTTATGGCCTTAGTCCTAATCAATGACTTTGGAAATCACTTCACTGCCAATTCCAAGGCTTTTTTAAGTTCAAATCAGAAAAACAGTACTTATCATTCCTTATCTAGGAAGACAACTAACTTTGGTAGAAAAGTAAGTAAGTTTAAAAATATTCTACATCAACAAAAATGTATGTGCCATGACGGTACTAAGGCGCTGTTTTACAACCAAATCTCTCTGAGCAGTCTGGTCTTCCTTGATGCCTATTTAATCAGAAAGAAACCAAAATGGAAGCCTCCCTTTTCTCCTCCATTCTATGGTCTCCTGGGACTGAAAATATCTCATAATGGTGAAAAAAAAAAAAAAGCCAGAAAGGGGAGGCAGCAAGTGGCATAGTGGTTAAGGTGCTGGACTTTCACATGGCCGACCACAGTTCAAGTCCCAGATTCAGCAGCTTGAAACTCAGAGGCCAAGCACGTGTGTGTGTGCTCAAAATCACAAGAGGAAAATGGAGAAAGAATTGCAGCATGACTTTACCTCCTGAGAGTTGATTCCTCACTTTCCCTCTCTGTCTCTCTCTGGCAAACACATATCCCTACGGTAAAAAAATCTCCCTTAAAAAAAAATAAAGCCAAAAAGAGGCTGACTCTGTAACACAGAAGTTAAGTGCCCTGCATAGGGAGCTGGATCCCACGTGGCCAGCTGAAGTTCGAATCCTATCCCTGAAGACTTGAAAACCACAGAAGACCTGTATGTACATGCCCAAGAACCTGATGAGTAGAGAAATAGAGGAAAAAAGATTGTGGGGTGATCACGTTCCACTAGAGGTGGGGTGGGGACTTTTTCTTTCTGGCAAGTACACACATGGTCTGAGAAATTTTTAAAAAGACAAAAAGGGACCAGCAAACAGTGTACTTATTACATTGCTGGACTCAAGTTAGTCGACCACGGTGTGAGTCCCAGACCCAGTGGCTTAAAAAAACTCATGCCAGGGGTCAGTAGATGGTGTAATGGTTATGTTGCTGGGCTCCCACGTAGTCAACTGCGGTTCAAGTCCTATACCTAGCAGCTTTAAGAAGGCATACCAAGTGCATGTGCAGGCTTGCCCAATATCCTGAAAGGAGAATGGAGGAGAAGAGATTGAAGTAATGGGGGGGGGGTGATTTCTTGCTTTTTGTCTGTTGGTCTCTCTGTGTCACGGGCAAGCACATGTGACCTATAGCAAAAATCTCTCTAAAAAACAAACAAACAAAAACTCATGTCAGGGGACCAGCAGATGTTGTAATGTTTACATAGCTGGACTCACAAGTAGTCGACCATGGTCCGAGTCCTGGACCCGGTAACGAAACCCATACTGGGCATGTATGCATGCATGCCCAAGATCCGAAGAGGAGAATAGAAGAGACAGGATTGTGGTGTGACAATTCCCCCAGGGAGTGATTTCTCACTTCTGTCTCTCTCTGTCTCTTCAACGAGCACACATTCCCTATACCAAAAATCTCTCAGGGTGAAAAAAAAAAAAAAAATCATGCCAGGGAACCAGCAGATGACATAATGGTAACATAGCTAGACTTCCACGTAGTCAACCGTGGTTCTAGTGCCAGACCTGGTGACTCGAAACTCACACCATCTGTGTGTGCATGTGCACCCAAGATTCTGAGAGGAAAATGGAAGAGGTTGTGACATGGCCATTCCACCAGGGGTTGATTTTTCTCTTTCTGTCTCTGTCTCTCTGGTGAGTGCCCACCCCATACTAAAAATCTCTATTAAAAAAAAAGAAAAAAGAATATAAAAACCTCATGCGTATGTCATGTGTATACATGCTCAAAATCCTAATGGGCAAATAGAGGAGAAGGGATTGCAGCATGGCTATCCCCTCTGGGGGGTGGGGGGGTGACTTACTGCTTTCTGTCTCTCTGTCTCTCCAGCATGTGCTCACACTCTATAGCAAAAAATCTCTCTAAAAAACAAACAAAACAAACAAACAAAAAAAAAAAAACCAGGAAGATCACAGAAAAAAAATGTTAAGAGTTAAGGTCTTTATATCTTTATATACACATATCTGGGCACATCCATAATGGCATCTAATATGGGCAAATGATTACAGAAATTATTACATGTATTATACTCAACAGGAACTAGTGTAGCACACTATAAGTTACACAAAGACAACTGAAGCACTTCTAGGTTCAAATTAATTATATCGAGGTAAACTAACCAGTTATTAAAGTTCAGTGAGTCACTGATTTATTATGGTGCATTTTAAGTACTTACATGAAGAAAACATTTATTGCTTATTTGAAAATATCATATGCTACAAATACCTATAGCCATTAAATTCAAACTAAATGCATCATTTCTCTAACAAAAATATAATTAAAACAAAAATAACTAGATCCTAAATTACTTGAGGACAAAGACTATCTAAAACAAAGCCTGGCATATAATGGGTTGTTTTTTTCTCTTGACACAGTCTCATTGTCATGACTGTCCTATCTCATCCTCCCAAGTTACTGGGATTAAAGTGTACACCATGCTACCAGATCTTTAGATCAGACCAGGAATCAAACTCAGGCCTCCTGTGTGATCCCAGCCTACAGAGCTCAGAAGCTTACCATCACTACAGCTCGGCCATAATGAGTTTTTAAATACTTTAATACATACTTTCTGAATGAACAAGTGAATGAATGAATGAATGAATGAATCTTTATCTCTTACCAGTTGGGTCTGGGACATCCTATTCGCCGAGATGTGTCCTTACAAATGAGGAGACAATTACAAGGGCATCTAACATATTTCTTCCCTGTCGGGGGGTTTTTGATTGGCTAGATAAGGGAAGAAAATGCAAACACAGTAAATTAACCAAAGTTGCCAAAGCTTACATGTGTTTAAAAAGGAAATGATTCCTTTAAAACTCAGGCTCCCCATAGTGCTACCAAAGTACAGTTTAAGGAAAAGTGCATTGTTAAGCTGTTTCAAATAGCATGAACGTTGGCAAGCACTCTGAAAATGTGGGGGGCTGTGGGAATGTAATTATTAAGGGTATATTTCAAAATAAGTTCATACCAGCCTTTAATATGGGAGGAATATTTAGTACACACCAAGAGTTGTTTTCCCTTTAAAGTTCACAAGACAAGGTCATCTATCTGTCTGGCCAGGTGCAAACATTCACAGAGGATTCTTGCACCTGTCTGGGAAGAGCAAGCTCAATAAGAAGAATAAGGGGAATTAGGAATACATGATAAATCTAAACTTAAAGTTACTCATTAGATATGTAGAAGTGATTTATTTTACTACTATGGCATGCTTTAATCTAAGAACTCGTAATAGCTCCTAAAACTAACATTTCTTTCTCTCCTTTTTAAGCATAAATTTAAAACCCAGAAAAAAAAAGAAAGAAAACACTCCTTGTAATGCTAGAACTTAAGCTTACTAAACTAAATAATCTATGACGCATAGAAAGCAATAAAATATTACTCTGTTGGTATTCCTGCCAAAAAAAAGTATGTAACCTAAAGTGAATCATGAGAAAATCTCAGACAAACCCAAATCAAGAGGTATTCTACAAAATATCTTGCCTGTACTCTTCAAAAAATACCAAGGCAATAAAAGATCAAGTTAGTTTCAGATAAGGAGACATTAAGGAAATATGGCTCCTAAACTAGATTTTTTCCCTATAAAGAACATTAATGGTACGATTGGGGAAACATTGTTAGATAATAGTATTAAATGAGTGTAAATTTCCTACATCTGATCATTACATTGTGATAGTTTAGGTGAATATTCTTGTTTTTAGGAAACTTACACTAAAATATTTAAAAGTGAAAGAATACCATGTTTGCAATTATCCTAAAGGGTTCTAAAAAAGATGATTTATTTAGAGAAATAAAGCTAATGTAGTAAAATGTTAACACTTAGGGAATGTGGGCAAAAGGCATATGGAAATTCTTTGTACTACATACAATTATTTTTGTAACTTTTCTGTATGTGCAATAATTTCAACTTTTTAAGAAAATGTAATAACCTTGGTAGAAATATTTAAATGTGAGTAAAAAGCTACCTATAACTCACTCTACTATATTCTAGATAACTAAATTTGAATATTTAAAATTCACAAACATCCAGAATATATACTTATAGTATCTAAAGGTATTAAGAAAAATAGGATTTGGGCTCATTTCTATATATCTAAATTTTATCATTAAGTAATTGTAACTGCCATTTGTCATTGATAAATGACAGGATTTGTTTTATATTTTATTCCCACTCCACTCCAGATCTTAGTTTTTTCATTTGTAAAATAAAGCAAATGAGATGCAATACTTCAAGCACTGGTCCTGGATGCCAACCAATGGCATCTCATGTCTGATGCAGTAAAGAAAAAAGAAAAGGGCATTGGACATTGCCATTATTCATAAGTTTGAAGTTTCTTACTAGTAAGTGCCAGGCACTGTATCAGGCACTTGGTGGGCATTATTATTACTGTATCATTTTGTATGCGAAACCACAGTTCAAAGAATGCATATCTAAGTGCCATATATAGAATTCAAACCTCAGTCGGTCAGATTCTGAATCTTAGGCTCATAATCAGCTGTTCAATTAGTGCCATTCTTTCTCCAGGACTTCTTAAATTTTTCACTAACTAATCCTACAATTTGAGCTTCTTGTTGAAGCTTAATATCTGTATTCTCCAAGTCTTACTATAATTTTTCTATATTCTCTCTTTCTCACACACATGTGCACTTACACACACACACACACACACACACCCCTTACTTCCCTTCCCAATTCTATTGAAATAAAAAGGGCTTTACTGACTGCATTGCTTTGTTTTATTTTGTTTTGTATCTTAATCTCCATAAGTATATCCAGTTTTTATCAGAGTGACTACCCAAGAGAATAAATACACCAATATCATTTTAGGTGACATGAGGAAACTGAATTGCAGTAAAACTGAACAGGGTCCAGTGACAGTGGATATAAGGAAACTTCTCTGTTGGGCCCCAGACAATTACATCTGTTGTTTTCAACCTAAAATTTTTTCAGAGAAGCTCTTAGTGGCCTAACATTGCACTCAGAAAGTTAAGAACAAGGTACATTCTAAACATTAGCAAGTCATATCTTAAGGCACTCATCAAAGACTTTTTTTTTTCACGTTTTCTTCTCCTGTAGTATTACCTGTTCTACACAAGGCAATCTGATTAAACACTATCCATTTTCTCTGGAATCTTCACAATTATTTACATTTCTGTACTCCACTGGGGCAACAATTACATAAAACTTTCAGCACAATTTTCTTTATGTCCAGAGTAGTTTACTTACTGCCAAACCTTACTAATCCTGTACAAATTCATCACTTCTAAATAGCCAGATTGACCCTGTTTGCTAAATCCACAGGGATTATTACACAAATGATCTATTCTTCTCTGTCTATTTGCAAGTTCTAAACATAAAGTTTTAAAACTCTTTTTGCCCAATTACTAAAGAACAAAAGTTGGTATGTGTGAAGGAATAGAAGAAATAAACACTAATAACAAATCCAAGGAAACTTTTAAGTCACTATTTTTTAATTGCTAGTTATATTTAGCAAGTCTTAGTCACTTGCCAACTCTGCAAAGATCACTAAAGAAGATAATGCTAATTCAATTCATTGGTCAGTGCTCAATTTATGAAGAAAATAGATGGTTTTGTAGGTATCACCTATGTAAACAATAAAGTTCTCCAAATGATGTCTCTTATAGAAAAAATAATATACAATCAAATACATTTTGTGTCCAGACTTAAAATTTAATTTTATGACTTTTCTATAAAACATATAAAACTCACTCAATGCTTTATGTTTCTTAGAGTTGCAGTTATCAGTTGCTGACTTTTTATAACTTGGCTAAAGAGGAAAAGTATAAATACAAAAATTAAATTGATATTTAATTGTAGATTTTCAGATTAAAATCTTAAAAATAAGCCTGACCATGAAATAGAAACATATTTGATCTAAACCAGTACACATTATCAGTTTACTACTTGAAACTTTAAAAACTTCTTTAAAATTTATTTGCTTCCCAGAATTCAGTAAAAAAATGCCCTTTGAATTTTGTTCACATTTCGTTAAATTAATAAGTAAATGGAATAAAATGTAAACACTTTGGTGCAGCTATCAATAGCACATGTGTAATCACTTTTCCTCTCTCTGTCTGTCTGTCTCTCTTTAGTGATCACAATGCACCCTGTAGCAAAACTGGAAAACAAAACAAAGATTTAAATTTGTTGTGAAATTTTAAAAAATGAGGTTAGCTTTAAGCACATGGAGGCATCCTATATAATAGAGACAGAAAAGATTACTATATTTGTATCCAATCCACGTCTACTTATTTTTCTTTTATGAAAGAGAGAGAATTGGAGAGAGACAAATATAGGTATTTTTGACAGCGTCTTACTGTTGTGATCCTCCTGCCCCAATTAGCTAGGATTACATTCATACACAAGCATGCGTGATGTGTTCAGGTTGGCCTGAGAACCAAACTCAGGCCTCCCATGTAGATTCCAGCCTCTCAAGCAGTGGCACTAGCTATGTGCCACTGTACCTAGACCCATGTCTACTTGTAAATAATATTATTGAATTACTTCCTTTAAAAGTGAGGTGTCAAATAATCATTTGTGTTTTTATTAATGGAAATTTCCACTTACCGTAGCTTCATTGCAAACTGTGCACTTAACCACATGCTGGTGAAGCTTGCCATCCAAATTGATTAGAGACTGGCACACGCGGCAGTTTATTACTGGAATACCACTGGCATCTGGACTGGCAATGGCTGTATATGGAGGTGGGAGTTCCGCTGAAAATATATTATTCACTGAATCAGACTTTCAGAGAAATTATCATGGCTGGTTTGAGCACTTAAGCTCAAAGTGAAAGTAAAAAAAAAATAAAATTTTCTTCTATACTCTTTTTTTTTTTTTTTTTGGAGGTTTTTGCTATAGGGCGCGTGCGCTTGTCAGACAGAGAGAGTCAGGGAGGCAGAAAGGGAGAAATCACCCCCCAGGGGGATGGCCACGCCGCAATCTCTTCTCCTCCATTCTCCTCTCGGGATTTTGGGCATGCACGCACACGTGCCTGGCGTGAGTTTTAAGCCACCAGGTCCGGGACGTGAACCGCGATCGACTATGTGGGAGTCCAGCGACATAGCCATTACACTAACTGCTGATCCCTTCTTCTATACTCTTATTTATGTTTTTAAAGCTAGCCCGTCTGTCCAACTTTCAGAGCATAAACATACATGGAACTTCCTTGTCAAGTCGAATAATTCTTGACTTTGATAAAATTCAAAATATGTTTTCCTACATCTACCTCAGTAACCCAGTTTTCTTTTACTAATCTAAACTCAAAATATCTATTCCATTCCTACATGTAAATTCATAGAAACTGAAATAGGAGAGCAGAGATATATGCCTAAAGTAAAAATCTTACACCAGCAATCTGACTACTAAGAAACTAAAATATCTTAATCTACTTTCAATAGCAAGTTCAGTTGATATATACATATCTGTGAACACATGTTTGACTTTAGGCATGAAACTCTGAGTAGAATGAATATACTATAAAGTAGCTAAAGTAGCACCTAGCTGAAGCTATATAACTTACTGTGGTCATTAAACAGGCGTTTTAATGTATTTTATAGTTTCAAGAAAGGCAGTTTTAGCCTTAATAAATCAAAATTTAAAAATCTTAAGAGAACTTTGATTAAGACTTAAAACCAGGAAACAGGTTAGGATTCTGTTCAAATAGTAGGTACAGGGACCTGTTGACAACTCAAGAGAAGACAAAAAACCCTTAACTGGGGAAAACAAAGCATTGAAAAGGATCAGTAATGTTCTGGATAGGAAATCACATTTTGTATGCTGTGATGATGTTCAGTGAATGACTGTAAAATATTTTTTAAAAATCTATGCAAAAAAAGAAACTAAAATGGTGAATAAAAGCAAAGTTTTAAAATCACTTACACATACACATAAATTGTGCAGCTACCCTCTTTATATTCAAACTAGTATCAAAATGTCTGTTTATGACATTAATGGAATAAGGCTTTAGAGGCAGTCAAGGAGAGGCAAAAGTGAACTTAAGAAAACTAAATTTAGCATGGAATGAAGATGAAAATCATGCTAACTTCAAACAAAAACAGAAATCAAATATAACAAATTTTTAGTCTCAAATTTTATTTAAAATTAAAAATCTAAGAAATGCACTAAAACGTATGGATAAGAGGTGTAATTCTGTGGTTCAATATTTCAAGAACAACAACAAAAAGGGGAGGGTACAGGAAACAAGAGTGGCAAAATGTTAATTGATGAATATGATGACATGAAAATCATATTGTTTACACCATTTTTAGTGAATGCTTGAAAATTCCCTTTGGGCCAGCAGATTGCATTGCAGTTGCTGGACTCCCACATGGCTGACCCGACAGCAATTAGAGTCCTGGACTCAGTGGCTTGAAAATCACGCTGGGAGCGATTGTGTGCATACCCAAGATCCCAAGAGGAGAACAGAGGAGAAGGGATAATGGCCTGGACTTCCCCACAAGAGGTGATTTCTCACTTTTCCTCTTACTGTCTCTCTCTCTGGCAAGCTCACGTGCTCTAAGACAAAAACCTGTTAAAAAAAGAAAGAAAGAAAGAAAATATTCCTACAATGCAAAGACACACACTCACACACACACTGTTTTCTTGAGAGTCCTGAAGTTTATTGAATGGGTAAAGGGGTAGAGGCCCAGCTTGAGAAACAAGTGTTCATCTACTGGAAGTATACATCTGGAAAAAGTCTGCGGGAAAAAAAAATCCTGATATACTACTCTGTAATAGGAGTTCTTTTTTTTTTTCTTTCTTTTTTTCTTTCATTGATTGATTGATTAATTGCTGTAAGGTATGTGCACTCATGCCAGAATCAGACAGAGAGAGGGGGAAAGAGAAAGCATCCCCTAAGGGGGATGGCCATACCACAATCCTTTCTCTCCTACTTCTTGGGATTTTGGATACACACGCACACACACACCTGGCATATTTTTCAAGCCATTAGGTCCAGGACTTGAACTGCACAGTCAGCCATGTGGGATTCAGTCCCCTTAATCACCATGCCACCTGGGGGGCTCTATAGTATTTCTTAGAGGGGTTGCTTAACTCCTTCCTGTTGCTCTCTCTGTAATAGACGATTCTTGGATTGTGGTGGGGTTACATCCTGTTAAACCATAGTAAGTTGGAACACCATAAATACTACTTCTGACTTTCTAAATAACGTAACTTAGCCTAGCCTACCTTAAATGTACACAGACTCCTTACACTGGCCTATAGTTGGGCAAAATCATATGAAACAAAGTCTATTTTATAATGAAGTGTTGATTTTCTCAAATAATTTATTGAACACTGTACTGAAAGTGAGAAACAGAATGGTTGTGTGGGTACTTGAGGCACAGTTTCTATTGCATTTCCATCCTAAAATTAAAAACCGTAGGTCAAATCATCATAAGTACCATTTGCATAAACATAAAAGACTTTCAGGGCCAGCCGGTGGTGTAGTGGCTAAGGCTTTGGACTCTCACATGGCCGACTACGTTTGAGTTCCAGACCCAGCAGCTTGAAATTCACACCAGGCATGTGTGCATGAATGTCCAAAATCCTAAGAGGAGAATGGAAGAAAAGGGATTTCATTGTGGCCATCCCTGCTGGGGAGTGATTTCTGACTCTCTTCTCTCTCCTTTCCTCTCTGTCTCTCCAGCAAGTGCATGTACTCTATAGCAAAAAAATAAAAATTAAATAAATAAAGGCTCTTTCAAGGTAAAAATATTGTTTTAAGTTTTAGAAATGTTCACACCCTAACACATGATTGAAATACTATTACAGAGAACTACTGATATGCCTCTCTCCTTTCTTTTTGTTTTGTTTTGTTTTTTGTTTTGTTCTGTTTTGTTTTAATGAGAGAGAGAGAGGGAGGAGAAGGGTGAAACAGATCATTTAAAAAAATGTCTGCCAGAGGACACATAAGCTCATCAGGGAGAGATGAGGGGTGGGTAGAGATTGAGAAAACACCTCCATGGGAAATGGTCATTCCCAATCCCTTCTCTTCTATCTCTCCCTTTCAGAACTTTGGAAATACAAACTGCAGATATGTTTCAAGCCCCGGGGTCTGGGACTCGAATCTTGTAATCAACCATGTGGGACTCAGCTGCCTCAGCAATTACATTTCGGGCTGGCCCTAGCATGTTTTAAAAACTTTTTGTTGTTGTTATTGTTTGCCAGAGGATGTGTGTGCTCACCAGTGAGAAAAAGAGTGAGGAAAGAACCTCCCCAACCGGACACAGTCACGTCACAATCTTTCTCTTTTTTTTTTTTTTTTTTGAGAGAGATTTTCACTGTAGGGCGTGTGCACTCGCCAGACAGACAGAGACATAGAGACAGAAAGCGAGAAATCACCCCCCCAGGGGGGATGGTCACGCCGCAATCCCTTCTCCTCCATTCTCCTCTCGGGATCTTGGGCACGCATGCACACGCGCCCGGCGTGAGTTTTAAGCCACCGGGTCTGGGACACGAACCGCGGTCGACTACG
>NW_006159949.1:39628-50478 GCF_000334495.1 Tupaia belangeri chinensis
TTTTTTGAGAGAGATTTTCACTGTAGGGCGTGTGCACTCGCCAGACAGACAGAGACATAGAGACAGAAAGCGAGAAATCACCCCCCCAGGGGGGATGGTCACGCCGCAATCCCTTCTCCTCCATTCTCCTCTCGGGATCTTGGGCACGCATGCACACGCGCCCGGCGTGAGATTTAAGCCACCAGGTCTGAGACGTGAACCGTGGTCGACTACGTGGGAGTCCAGCGACATAGCCATTACGCTAACTGCTGGTTCCCTGTACTTGTATCGAACCGCGGTCGACTACGTGGGAGTCCAGCGACATAGCCATTACGCTAACTGCTGGTTCCCACAATCTTTCTCTTCAATTTCTCCATCCCGTCAGGACTTTGGCCATGCACACACATGCACCAAGAATGTTTTTCAAGTCACCAGGGGGCTAGGATTTGAACTGTGATTTACCATGTGGGATCCAGCTCTCCATGCACAATACTGAACCACACTGCTCTAGGGGACTAGCCCAGAGACCTGATGTCTCAGGAATCACCCATAACACTATAAAATACAAAGGGGCTGGCTAGTGGCATAATGTTTAAAGTGCTGGATTCCCACTTGGCTGTATTTCGAGACCTGGAGGCTTGCATTCTCACTTTCCTTTCCTCTCTGTCTCTCTCTGGTCAAAAAAAAAAAAAAAAAAAAAAAATTAAGTAATAATAAATAAATGTTTCTTTTTTAAAAAATAGAGTCACAATAGCTAATTATGAAAAAAGTTTGTTTTGTTTGCTTTTTGAAATTTGCTAGAGAACACATGTACTCACCAGAAAAAGGAAAAGAGAGAGGAAAAATGAGAAAGCACCCTAAATGGGGAATGGCCATGTCACAATCTATTCTCCATCTCTCCTTTTGAAATTCTGTACACACACACACACACACACACACAAACACACACACACACCTCTAGCATGGTTTTCAAACAGCCAGGTCTGGACTAGAACCATGCAATTGGCCATGGGAGATCTAACTGCCTTAATTACCACACCACTGGCTGGCCAAAAGAGCTAGTATTTTTGAAATAGAGATTTTATGTGAACTGTATGAGATTCTGAACTCTGTGATATTTTAAACAGTATAATGGGCCCAGCCACAGGGGCTCCAGCAGTAGTGCATGGCACTGCAATGCTGGAGCCACATGGAAGACCAGGCTTTAGATTTTGATTACCCTGAAACATACCTGGCATGCATTCCTGATCTGGCTGGCTAGAAGTCTGGCTAGAAGACTGGCAGGAGGTGGGGAGGGAGACTGCAAGCTGACAAGACCCTGTTGAGCGTACTCATCTCTTTCTTTCTTTAATGAAAAAAATAGAAATATACTTTTTTTTTTTTTGAAGAGGCTTTTGCTATAGGGCACGTGCACATGCCAGAAAGACAGAAAATTAGTAATGAACCCCAAGGGGGGATGGCCACACAGCAATCCCTTCTCCTCATCCCCCCTCAGGATCTTGGGCATGCACGCTCACGTGCCTGCACGCACGCACACACGCCTGGAATGAGTTTAAGCCACCGGATCCAGGACTCAAACTACTGTCAACTACATGGGAGTCCAGTGACATAGCATTATACCAACTGCTGGTCCCAGAAATAAACTTTGGAAATGAAAGAAAACACATTATGGTATATTTAAAATTTGCATATTACCCTCTGGCATCTTGAAGGTTCAACAAATACATTTTTTTCAGACTGCAAAAGATTAGCTACAAGTGTCATTCATAAACTGAATTTCTTAGCAGCCACGGTTCTGAAAGAGGCTACTTTGAAATGACAATATGCTCACATTTTTGGAAGGTTTACATCAGAACACTGCCAAACACTTAACTTGAAAAGAAGCTATATATGTCTTATATTAGAAAAATAGTTTTAATACACAATCCATAATTACACAATATTAGAACAACTCTTAGGAATTATACAGGCCAATTTCTTCATTTTACAGAGAAAACTGAAGCCCAGAGATTCTGACTCCAGCAAAGTCAAGAGTTGACTTATGTTACAGAGATCTCTCATAATAACAAAGGCTCCCTTAATAGATAATGGTTTAATACAGGAAAATAATGTAAGAAGCAATGAGAGGTTTTGAAGAAACAGGCAAGAATCTGATAATGAAGATTTTTGGAAAATCAGACCTGAATTAAAGTAGATTAGGAGGAAGAGAAGGTAGGATCAGGGAAAATAAAAACTAAACAAAATAAAACATTTTGTGATATGTGAAAACTTCATAGAAAAAATAAGACTTTAAAAGAGACAGAATGAGGACCAGCAGATGGCGTAATGGCTGTGTTGCTGGACTCCTATGTAGTCAACAGTGGTTCAAGTCCCGGACCCAGTGGCTTAAATTCATGCTGGGCGTGTGTGCATGGTGTCCAAGATCCTGAGAGGAAAATGGAGGAGAAGGGATTGCAGCATGGCCATCCCTCCTGGGTGGTGATTTCTCACTGTCTCTCTGTCTCTTTCTGTCTCTGTCTTTCTGGCGAGCATATGCGCCCTACAGCAAAATCCTCTCCAAAAAAAAAAAAAAAAAAGAGAGAGAGAGAGACAGAATGGAAGCATATAAATCACAAAATATCCATAATGGTCTTCATAAAACAAAAGGGGGGCTGGCAGGCAATGTGGTGGTTAAGGGCACTTGTCTCTCAGATGGCCGACTGTGGTTGGCATCCCAGACCTGGTGGCTTACTTTCTCACTTTCTCTCTCTCTCTCTTTCTAATAAATAGAGTTAAATATAAAATAAGTCTTTGGGAAAAAAAATACTCAAAAGGAACCATTAGTATTCTATAAACCCACAAGTGATCAGATTACATATTCCCATTTCAAAGATTGACCTATTTTATCTATTTTATGCCAAACATCCCTTTTGTCTTGCTAATTCATCCTGGTGTATTAAGTTCACTTTTTCTAGATACATCATCCTGTATTTTTTTTTAGTTTATTTAACTTTTTCTTTATTATTATTATTATTTATACATTCAATTGCTATACATCATTTAGATTGTAAGAGACTTTACCCAGCATGATATACACCTCAGTTCAGCCCAGTCGAGAATATTATACACATCCTCATCAACAGATAATAAACCATATCTGTGTCCCACGAATGTTTCACCTCTCTATTTTCCCTAAATTTCCTATCCTACACTCTTCCTTTCCCACACATTCCTTCCACTTTGTATCTAGTGTTCATAACAACTTTTAATGCTTTTATGTCCTCCAGGCTTCCAGTCTCTACCATAGAGTGCAGACAGTTGGTGTATGTTAAGTGGAGACATAACAATATCTCTCTTTCATAGCCTGACTTGCTTCACTCAGCAACAAATCTTCCATATTCATCCACTTTCTAGCAAATTCCAGGGTCTTTTTATTTTTTTTTTGTATGGCTGAATAGTATTCCATGGAGTATATGTGCCACTCTTTTTCAATCCATTTATCTGTTTGTGCACATTTAGGTTGGTTCTGTGTCTTAGCCATCATGAATGATACTGCAATAAATATAGTTGTGCAAACAGTATTCTGACTGAGTGTTCTCCTGTCCTTTGGGTAGATACCCAGTAGTGGAATTGCTGCGTCATATGGTAGTTCTATTTGAAGGTCTTTGAGGAACTCCCATATTGTTCTCTACAGTGGCTGGACCAATTTACATTCCCACCAACAATGCAGGAGTGTTCCCTTTCACCACATCCCCTCTAGCACTTATCATTTTTTTTTAATCTTCACCATTCCAATTGGGGTTAGATGATATCTCATTGTGATTTTGATCTGCATTTACCTTATGGTGAAGGATGTTGAGCATTTTTTCATATATTTTTTGGCTGTTCATATGTCTTCCTTAGAGTTGTTTATTCAGCTCATTTTCCCATCTTTTAATTGGGTTAATCATTTCCTTCTGGGTAAGCTGCTTGAGTTCTCTGTGTATTCTGGTTATCAGTCCCTTATCTGAGACACAGTTAACAAAAATTCTCTTCCATTCCAAGGGTTGTCAATTCACACTAATTATGGTGTCCTTTGCTGTACAGAAACTTCTTATTCTGATGTAGTTCCACCTGTCTATTTTGGGGATTATTGCTTGTGTTTTGGGTGTCTTGCTAAAGAATTCTTTGCCTACCCCAATGTTTCCCAGAGTTTCCCCAGTGTTTTCCACCAGTAGTTTTATAGTTTGCTGTCTTAAGTTTAGATCTTTGAACCACTTTGAGTTAATTTTTGTTAATAGTGACAGGGGTTCAGGTTCATCTTTCTGCAGGTGTATATCCAGGTTTTCAGGCACCAATTGCTAAAAAGGTTTTCCTTTTCCCACTGATTGACTAGTACCCTTTGTCAAAAATCAGTTGGCTGTATGTTTTGGGGTTTATTTCTGGGGTCTCTACTCTGTTCCATTGGTCCTCATGTCTGTTTTTGTGCCAATACCATGGTGTTTTGATCATCACAGCTTTGTACTATATTTTGGGGTCAGGGAGTGAGATGCCACCCACTCCATACTTCTTGTGCAGGATTGCTTTGGCAATATGGAGTCTTTTATGATTACAGACAAATTCTATGACTGTCTTTTCTAGATCTGTGAAAAATGTCTCTTGTAATTTTATAGGGATTTCCTTCTGCATTTTAAAAATTAGATGTGCTGGGACCAGCAGATGGCATAATGGTTATGTAATGGTGTAGTGGTTGTGTAATGGACTCCACGTAGTCGACTGCGGTTTGAGTGCCAGACCAGGTGGCTTAAAACACGCTGGGTGCATGTGCTTGTGTGGCCAAAATCCTGAGAGGAGAATTGAAGAGAAAAGTTTGTTGAGTAGCCATTCTTCCTGGGGGGTGATTTGTTGCTTTCTGTCTCTCTGTCTCTCTGGTGTGCACACAGGCCCTATAGCAAAAACTTCTCTAAAAAATAAAATAAAACAAAAATGATTAGATATGTTTTGCTGAATACCTCTGACCTTTATTATCTCAGCTATTCCTTTATCAATCTCTCCAATGGCAATACTTGCCAGTCTAACTCACTCACTTCACTAGCCTACTCTTTATATTAGCTCTTCAGGTCCTTGATCAAGATGATATATCAAAATTTGTAAAAGATATCAGATTAAAATGAGTGATATTTGAAGATACTATGATGAGAGGAAGAGAAAGAGAAGCTAAAGGAGCAGCCTGACATTTTCTCCTCCAGTTTTCATTGGGGGATCCACTTTTCTTCAGGACTTTTGTAGAGTGTGGGTGAAGGACAGGAAGCATTTGACCAATACGGGATAGCTGTTTCTAGTGCCAAACCCCTTCAGTTCAACACAGAGGAAAGGAAGATTATTTTCTGTTGCTCCCCTTCCCTTCACCAAAATTAAATAAATACAATTATTCCAAAACCATAACTCTGTCATAGCATCTCTCTGGCTCTCAGATTAGACCATAATGTGATAGTTTAATATTGACTCCAAACCCATCCTTCTTTACTTTCCAGGATGATGCTGGAGCTGGAGCTCTGCAAGCCATGGTTTGACTTTGCCAGGTTATGCTCTGTGAACAGGAGGGGATAGAGGGAACTTATAAGGCTGGAGGAAGAAGGAACCTGTTCCTTCTATTTGTTACTGGTTTTCTTTCTGTGGGCTTCCAATCTGCTTGCCAATTCTCTGCATGTCCACCCAGCAGTACTACTCTTCACCCTGGTGGCAGCAGATCTTGCTCACAGCAACAAAAATTCCAGTTTGCAGTTTCCAATATTTGGTTGACGAAACTTGATCTTACAGTTACTGAGGTTGCGATGCCAGAATATCCCAAGCATTATTCAGGGGGAAAAAAAAAAAAAAAACAGTTGAAGGCTCGGGGAGTTAAGAATATTGGAATGGATTGATTACATGACTCCTGCATACTCATGCCCCACTACATCCCCTGAGAAGCCCCAGAGCATGCTCCCTTCAGTAAGGCAACAGTAAATACACAATTTAGAAGAGTGTAATACCCTGTGTGGTCGCTCTCCAGTGAGCACCATGCCTTTCAGTGTGAGATGGCTCCATTGAGATGTGCTGCCTGATATCAAGGGGTATTATAGTATCTGGAATGACGGGCCAAATAGCAGCTCTTAAACACCAAATACAGATGGGTGAATTTATTGTGAACGGAAGTAGTGAATATTAGAATATTTTGACACCCAAGAACCATTGGCAGTGGCTAAGAAAAATTAGCTTAGAATTAAAATAGTAAGTGGTAACCTACGAAAATGTAACTTGGCCATATATAGTAGAAAATAGTCTAGGTGTTTTAACCAGCAACCTAACTCGAGTAGTTACAATAAAGTGTCACAATCTTTCAGCCAGTTACCAACAAAAGCAAGTTCATGGCCTCAGTATCTTTATCAAAGGGGTGGCTAGAGCCCATGAGGAGTCCAACAGCACTGTCACAGTGTATGTCATAAATCTTTCTTCAAAGCTTCCACAGAGACCTGAGGGTATTTGCTAGACTGTTCACTAGGGAAAATAAGGTATCTAGGTTTTTCAATAATTACTAGAAATTGGCTCTTAATTAGTGCTAATTCCAACAGACTCAAAATGCTCATCAGGTGACCATGGTTTAATTCCTGGCCCAGTTTTCCTAAAGCACACTGGGTACATGTGCAAATGCCCAAGATCTTTAGGGCTGGAGAAATGGAGGAAGGAGATTATGACATGACCACACCCTGTGGAAGAGCTTCTTTCTCTCTTTCTCTCAGGCACTCTGCTATGAATAAAGAAAAAAAAAAAAAAACTAAAAATAAAACAAAACAAAATGGCCATCAGGTGATAGATGGAGTCTTATCCTAATTTGAATTATTGGCAGTCTCTACTCTAAATGTAGAACTGGGAACCCACCCTAAAGTTATTCTTACAGTTTCTGAATACATAATTGGAACAGACATTCTTGTAAACCAGTAAAACTGCCAACTTTATTCTCTGGCCTTTAGGTAGGAAGAGCCAAACAAGAAGAATCTGAAATTTACGCCAAAAGCAACACCACATCTCTGGGGTATTGCAGTGATTATCACCACTGTGCCAGACTCAAAGAGTTGCAGAAGTAGTAATTCACATCTTCTTTTACCTCTCTGGCTATTCTGTTTGAGTCTGCAACTGGACAATCTGAGTTTCTAAATGGAGGTTTGATAAGGTTCCTCTATGAACTCTGATGCTAGAGAAAGTCCAAAGGCCTTTGACTATAGGTAGGTGAAAAAGAGTAGCCAACCAGGGGCTCCATAGTGGATGCTGAGGAGTTACTTAACATTCACCTGGTCCCAAGTACGCCAGCATTCACTCTGTCCTAAGAATTGTGCTCAATGCATGTCATGTATTCATAAATCACAGTTATAAAATTTACTTATTTATGAGGACCACAGAGAATGAGGCATGCTCTTGGGGCTCAAAGAGCTTCCATTCTAAAAACTGTAGAAATGCAGTAACATTACAATTACAATTTGGTAATTGTAAGTATATTGTATTGTATTGTACTGTATATTAAGTGCCCTGATAGAGATATGAACACAGATCATTTCATGAGCATAGATGAGGGCATCTAAATCTGAGTAAGGCCAAGTGTGTATACCAGTTTCCAGGAGAGGGAGGGCAGTGGTAGGGTAGTGACTCAGTCATCTTGGTAAAATTTAGCATTTCTTCAGTGCTATGATTCTTGCACTTTTTACCATTAAGGTTTTTTCTCCAAACAACAGCTCTAGAAAAGCAGCCATACCTTAGATTAGCTCTGTAGTGCGGTAGTTAAGTGCTGTGCATTGGGAGTCAGATCCCACATGGTCAAGCAGATGGTTCAAATCCTGGCCCTGGTAGCTTAAAAAGTATACCAGGTATGTGCGCCTGCATGCCCCCAAATTCTGATAAGATGGAGAAATGGAAGAAAAAGATTGTGGCATGACTACATCGCATTGGGACATATTTGCTCGCGCTCTCTCTCCCTCTCTCTGGCAAATGCTCATGCCCTCTGGCAATGAAAAAGAAGGAAAGCGGAGGGAAGAAAGAAAGAGGGAAAGAAAGAGGGAAAGAAAGAAAGAAAGAAAGAAAGAAAGAAAGAAAGAAAGAAAGAAAGAAAGAAAGAAAGAAAGAAGAAAAAGAAAGGGGAAAGGAAGAAAGACATAGAAAGAAAGGTTGCCATAACTTATTAACTGGTTGTAACATCAGCTAGCAATCAATATCAACCTACGGTATATCCTAGCACTTCCAGTACTGCTAATACGTGTTTATGTCAGTCCAAGGTGGGTCCTAAGGAATCAACACTAGATATTTTTATATGAGGGGTCGGGTCTTCAAAGACTTCAGGAGAAATGAATATTCTAAAAAAGTATGCATGGATTTCAAAATGTTTTACACCAAAATAAACTCATAGTTTAATTCCACAAACTTTTTTTTTAAGAGAGGTGTTTGTTATAGGGTGTATGGACTCGCCGGAAAGAGAGAGAGAGAGAGAGAGACAGCAAGCAAACACACTGCATTTTCTTCTCTTCCATTCTCCATTTGGGATCTTGGGCATGCATACACATGCACTTAGCCTCAGTTTAAGCCACTGGGTCTGAGACTCCAACCAGAGTTGACTACATAGGAGTCCAGTGACATAACCATTACGCCATCTGCTGGTCCCAATTCCACAAACTTTTTGAAGTACCCTTGTATAGCAGACAATACTTAAATCCACAATGAACTGTTCGTCTACTCTATTTCCCTACCTACATGGTCCCAGAAGGCATTTAGGGTCTGTCAAAACACAGCCATGTATAATTAGAGACACTGCAAAAAATACCCAATGACCTGCCAGTGACCAGTAACAGAATGACAACAGCTTCTGATCTCACATCTGTATTCTTCGTAAGGAAATCCCTATCCTATTTTAATAATGCATTTTGCCTGTAGCATTGATGTTTTTTCACGTATTGATGGTTCAAACGCTCTGTGTCCTTCCCTTCCTTTACCAATTACCATGTTTATTTCTCTTCCAAAAACCGCAAACTTTTCTGGCATGGCTCATGAGAAATAATATTGCTTATTTGCATAGCTCCAGCCTTAGTTTGGGGTTTACATTATTGCTTTAAAGAAAGCAGGTGCTTCAAGAAAAATAGAGGTGTTCACTTTTCATACAGAAAACAATGTTTTGGAGGCCAAAAAAATCTAGAAATTGAAAAACTCCTCCTGTAGTCTGAGAAGGTGAAGAATCCCTATTCTGCCACTCTTCCTAGACAGTCCATTTCACTGAACACCACAGGCTGTGTGTATTCTCTAAGATGAAAAACACTCCTTTGAACATAACTAGTGTGTACGTGAAATGATAACAGATTACAAGTGTTCATAAATCTTCATTTGAAAATGTCCTATATCAGTGGACCCAAAATTTGCTTTAAGATTGTTTAGATAAGAGAGAATATGAGGGTAAAAGGAACTTCAGTCTGTCAGAGAGAGCGGACAGTTTAACTGGATTTTTAACATTTTATTTAAGTATATGAAACAGTATGATAAAATGTTAGGATCTAGAAGAATTAGATTGCAAAATATATGACTTACATAAAATGTTAGGATTTAGAAGAATTAGATTGTAAAATATATGACTTATTATATTACCATCTGTATTTTTCTAACTTAAAACATTTTCCTCATTTTAAAAATTACCCAGGGATTAATAAATGTATTTTTATTGTAAAATTAAAATAACTATATATTTGTAGCAGTTCAATATGATTTTTTAGTTCAAAAATACAATGTGCAATGATTAAACCAAGGTAATTACTCATTATTTCAATCATTTGTCATTACTCATGTTGAGGACATGGAAAATTTTCTTTTTTAGTTACTTTGAGATATGAAGTAATGGGAACCAGCAGTTAGCGTAATGGCTACGTCGCTGGACTCCCACGTAGTCGACCACGGTTCGTGTCCCGGACCCGGTGGCTTAACACTCACGCCGGGCGCGTGTGCGTGCGTGCCCAAGATCCCAAGAACAGAATGGAGGAGAAGGGATTGCGGTGTGACCATCTCCTCTGGGGGGTGATTTCTCGCTTTCTGTCTCTACATCTCTCTCAGTCTCGCGAGCGCACGCGCCCTATAGCGAAAACCTCTCCAAAAAAAAAAAAAAAGAGAGATGAAGTAATCATGTTAGTTATATTCTTCCTTATTTTATAACAATTAAACATTGTTCCTCTTATCTGTTCATTTGTTTCAGCTAATCAGTATCCCTCTAGCAGTCATTCTTCATCTTTCTACCTTTATGAGGCCATTTTTTTCTTTCAGTTTCCACCCATGAGAGACTTATTTCACATAATGTAATGTCTTCCAGGCTTGCATTTTGACCTTAGAAATCAGGATTTCATCCATTTTAATGGCTATATAATATTTGTATGTGTGTGTGTGTGTGTGTGTGTGTATACACATATATTTCCTTTAGCTATTCATCTGTTGGTGGACAATTTATTCCATACCTTGACTATCATGAACAGTGTCATAAACAATATATTTTATATAAAAAGTCAACAGTTTGATTTTGGGATTTGGTTGCCATAAATCACTGAACAAAATTAGATACATATACGGGACCTGATGCCCATGTTAGAATCAGTATTTGTTTTTAGGTATACAATAAGTGCAGAAAAGTATTTAGTGAATAAGTCCCATAAATTCTATTGTTATAGGGGCTAGCAGGTTAAGGTGCTGGACTCCCACATGATCAACCACGGTTCAAGTCCCAAACCCAGTGGCTTGAAACTCACACGGGGTGTGTGTCTGTGCATTCCCAAGATCCTAAGAGGAGAATAGAGGAGAAGGGATAGTAACATGGCCATTCTCCTTAGCAGGTGATTTTTCACTTTCTCTCTCTGTCTTTC
>NW_006159949.1:50499-55193 GCF_000334495.1 Tupaia belangeri chinensis
TGTCTCTCTGGTGGGTGCACACAACCTGTAGCAAAAAGAAAAAAAGAATTTAAAAAAAATTCTTTTGTGTATGTATCTTTAGCCACTGGGTTATTGAAATTTCATTTCAAAATGCAGAGATTGATAAAGAAAAACATATTAAACATTAAAATGGTTGTTCTCCATTTTGGCTAGCAGAGGTTGCAGTCCTAGACTTCCTTTGCCGCAAGGATGTATCTATTGAAGAAAAAGAGCTGACCGCATGCTCTGCCGATCACTTCTTTCTTTCGTTCTCACAAACCCCCAGCTCCCTGTAAAATCTCCCTAAGCAACTTCATCATCACCATCATGCCATCTTTTCTTGGTTTCTCAGTCTATAATTTATTCATATAATTGATATTTGTTGAGTGCATAGATGCATAAGATTATGTGCAAGGAAGGGGCTGTGGCAGGGCTCAGAGATGAAAAAGACAGGAATCCTGTAGTCCTCCTTGTAAATCCTGTATAGGGTTGTGTACACAAATAAGTATTAAGGTATATGAAATAGCGGATGGCCTGGCCATATGGCTTAATGGTTAAGAAAACTGTACCCCAAATGGCTAACCTCCCAGTTCAAGTCCTGGGACCCAGTGGCTTGAAAAACATGGCAGGTATGTGTGTATTTATGCCTCAAATCCCAACAGAATAGAGAAATGGAAGAAAAGAGATTATGGCATGAACACACCCCACTGTGAGCGTGCTTTCTCCTCTCTCTCTCTCTGGTGGCACACATGCCCTCTGAAGAGTTCAAAACAAAACAAAACAAAACAAAAATCAGTAACTAGACTAAGAAACAAAAAAGATATATGAGACAGTAGAAATTGCAATACTAATTGCAGAATACACTTCTTCCAGCAACAAAGATTACAAAAGACTGCATTAAAGAAAAGGGCTTTATTGATTGTGGAGAACTTGAATATTATAGTTTTCAGAATCTCTTTCCTACTCATCTGTTTGTAGAGAGTAAAAAGTAAACCACCATCTGGAAAAGATGAGAAATGGCCATAAATGATACCGGTATGAGGAAATGAGAAGAAAGATTTTGCTATTACCTCTAGAAATACTATTTAGAACAAAATGTCTTACTTAATCATGTAACATACAAATATAGTCTATAGAGAAATAAAACATTACATGCTAGCTAACTTCTGATTCCTAAAAGAGCTTTAATGTTTAATATGCGGTAGTTACTCCTTATTGGCAGTTTTGCTTTCTATAGTTTCAGTTACCCACAGTCTAGTTTCTGAAGATATCAAATGAAAAATAACAGAAAAGAACAATTCACAAGTTTTAAACTTTAAACCATTATGAATAGTGTCATAAAATCTCGCACCACCTATTCTATTACCCCCGGGACATGAATCATCTTTGTCTAATGTATTCACACTGTATATGCTCTCAGCCATTAGTCACTTAGCTGTCTCAGTTATCAGATCAAAAAACAGTATACCTAGGGTTTGGTACTATCCACAGTTTCAGGGATCTACTAGGAGTCTTGGAATGTATCCCCTGTGGTTAAGGGGAAGCTGTACTACCTTTCCGATTTCCAAAAGGGGATTAAAAGGAATAGAAATTTAAGTGAAATAAAAAGAACACTGAAAGTATAAAACTGCAGTAATAAAGAATAACAAGTACCTATATTTTAAAATGACATAAATCCGAATACTCCTAGGTATATCCAGAACAACTGTGTCATAAAATATAAAAGCCAAAGAAAATGCGATATACCATTTCTCTTACAAATGTTGGGAAGTCAGACTCTTTAACTATTCCAAGCTCAAACGGGTAATTAGCAAGGATTTTTAAAAATCCCTCAAGTCTGTGGTCTTCAAGGCCAAATATCTGGTGGCAGATCTCAAGACTATAAAATGACCTAGTTATACAGTGCTTGAAAATGTACCTGAAGTCCAAGAAAAGGAGCCATGTTTTTCACTCCTTTTTCACATACTATTTTTATTCTTATGAATAAAAGGAAACACACTTTACAACAGCAACTGAAGAAAAGAAAAATGTAAAAAAAATTTGAAAGTGGGTTAGGCGGTGGCATGATGGTTAAAGTGGCTGGGTCACACATGGCCTACCACGTGGTTCAAGCCACGGATCCAGTGGTCTAAAAAGCACACTGGGCATGTGTGCACAGGTGCCTAAAATCCTGAGATGAGAATGGAAGAGAAGGGACTACAGCATGACCATCCTCCTATGGCGGTGATCTCTCTCTCTCTCTCTCTCTCTCTCTCTCTCTTCAGCACAAGCCCTATGGGGAGAGGGACTAAAAGAAAAGATAAAGTTTGAAAGCAACACAACTTCTTTGCATCTTCCCACATAAGAAAGCACAGAAGCCCTCTGAAAAGAAAGGAAAACAATAAGAAGAATATATTCTCTTTTAGAATTATAAAAAAAGATGTCTTCAATACCCATCCCTTCAATACATCTTAGTCATTATAAAAGTGAAATATGAAACAACTGACCACAAGGCTATATACAAAGTATCCTGCTTTTCCCTGAAATGGGAGGACTGGGGTTTTCATTGGAATCATGTCTCAGATAGCTGCTTATTGCCCTCAAAGATAGTTATGAACATTTATCCTGCTAATTCTTTTCTCCAACATCTGTAGCCATCTGGTTAACAACTGTATCCATATGGAAAATCTTACAAAATTTTAAGGAAGTGCTCTACCCTAAAATTTGAACATTCCTGAAGAGTTTGTATAATCCTTGGAAATAAATGAAAAGTTAAGAGTATCAGCTCTCACCACAGGGAAATATTATTATACATTTAATAATAGCTGAGAGAAATTTGTTCTCCAACCCTAATGTCTCCCCAGACTTCAGACTTATGCATCCAACTACCTACTTGACATCACCAGTTAAAAGAGACTAAATATATTTTGTGTCCTTTCCTTAATTATTTTTCAAGGTTTTTGCCATAATGGGTGTACGCTATCCTGAGAGAGACAAAGAGAGATGGCCACACTTCAATCCCTTCTCCTCTGTTTTCCTCTCAGGATTTTGGGCATGCATGCACATGTGCCCAGTGTGATTTTTCAAGTTGCCAGATCTGGAACTTAAACCATGGTCAGCCATGTCAGAGTCCAGTGCTTTAACCACTATGCCACCTGCTGGCCCTAGAGACTAAATATATTTCAAACACAGCATGTTCAGAACAGAATATGGATTCCCGGTCCTTCTCCCCACAGGGATCAACTCCTCCTTGTGCTTGCCTTTTTCAGATAAAAGCACAATCTGTTACTTAGTTGTTTTGGTCACCTCTGCTCTGGTTCAGACCAATTTTACATGTTGCCTATTCCACTTAAATAGCATTCTGATTAGTGTCATGTCTTTCTAAGTCTTTTCTTGTTTTCCCTGTAATAACCCCTTCTCCACACACCAACCAGGATGATCTAAAAAAGCAAAACATTTGGGCCAACTCCATGGTATAGCGGTAATTTGCTGCTCAAGAGAACCTGAATCCTACATAGTGACGATGGTTCAAAACCATGGCACAGTTGGCCTGAAATATGCTGGACACACACACAAGCACTGAAGGTATCCATCCAGCTGGAGCACTGTAGGAAGAGAATCATAGCATGACCAGTGGAGAGTGCTCATCTCTCTCTCTCTCTTGCACACATGCGTGTACATGCATACATTCTATCATGAATAGAAAGGGAAAAAGTCAACTATTTCATGTCTTTCTTTAGCTCGACACTCTCCATTATTTTCAAAATACAATTCCATCTCCCAATGGTGGCCTATAAAACTCTCCTGATCTTCCCTAATCTACAACTCTGACGTCTTCTACCATACCTTCCTGAAGACACCATGCTCTAACTCACTGCCCTAGTTTTTAAAACAGCAAGTATTACACTTGCTAATCCTATTGCCTGGAATCTTCTTCCTTAAATCTTCCAATGTCTGATTCAAAATCTTTTTTCAGGTTTTTGAGCAATTATCTCTGATATGTCTTTCCTGAACATCCATCTGAAATACTCCCCACATGTACAGTCACCTCTATTCTCTTATTCTTCGTTTTCCTCACTCTCGGAAATTTTAATGCTGACTGTATGTATCTTTTACTGTAATGTAAGCTCTGCAGAACCTGAAATAGTATAATGGGCACTCAAATATTAAAAAAAGATGACTGAATGATGAAATCTCTCTTGATTAGTGTCTTAAAGATGCTGGGTAGACCCAGAAAGAAGTGTGGGCATTACAAAATAGAACAAAAGAATCCTGAAGCTGATGCCTGCAGAATAATGGGAAAAGATTATATGGAAATGGGCTTGCCAGCCTATCAGAAAGCTGGAAGCATAACTATTTTCCCTTTGTGAAGAAGTGGTCTCAATGAAGCAGATTTTGATTCAAGAACAAGTTTTAAAAAATTTCTTTTAATGAAGCATTATCATTAGCATGGCATAATGTCAAGCTTCTAATATTCAGCAAGAATCTGATTGCTAAAATACATAGTAAGTGGGGCCGGCAGGTGGCATGATGATTGAGGGCACTGGACACCCACATGGCTGGCTGCAGTTTGAGTCCCAGACCTGATGGCTTGCTTCCTCACTTTCCCTCTTTCTCTCTCTTTCATTCTGTCCCTCTCTAGTCAAATAAAAATAAAAATTAATTAAATTAATTATTAAAAAAAAAAAAAAAAAGAACACATAGGGGCACCAGCA
>NW_006159949.1:55396-59296 GCF_000334495.1 Tupaia belangeri chinensis
AGCGCATGTGCCCTATAGTGAAAACTTCTAAAAAAAAAAAAAAAAAAAAAGAAAGAAAAGAAAACATAGTAAGTACGCACCCTATTAGGGTCTTATGTTCAGCCTGGCCACACCATGTGGTTTTCACTTTTTTGCCTTTTTTTAAACTTTTCTCCCTTTTCATTGTTTTGTGTTGTCTTTTTCCCTTTTTTCCATCCTTTGATTTTACCTGACTTTCTTACCTTACTTCTCAGCTTTCACACATTAAGAATCTAGACAGGACTAGGTCCTCAGTAGAGAAACATCTGAATACATTTAGAGTCATAGAAAACCTCAAACTCCACTGAACTGCTACAAAGGGAGAAACTCATCTTCATAAATCTGGATTCAAATCTCTTTCTGTAGATACCACATCGCAAAACACAGTAGTAGAGGAGAAATAGGCATAGAAGTCCCTCAGAGTAAAGTGAAGTATGTGAGCTTACAGTAGCAAAAAGCTCAAACAAATTAGGCAAACATGAATATACCACCAAATGGCTGAAAATCAGAGAAGAGAGACTGCAAAGTGGACCTGCGGAGTGTGTGGCTCATCTCCTCCCACACAACTCTAAATTCTTAGTTGAAACCCCACAGCTCAGCCCAGGTGCACTTATTCTTTGGAAACTGGGAGGTCTTTGTAATATCCAGTTCCATGGACAAAAGTGCAGATTGCTTGGTGAAGATCAGGGAAACAGAACTGCAGAAATATTGCAGGTCATGTCCTCTGTATACCTCTAACACTCAGAATTAACTCCAAGAAAGTAGAAGTAATATATAATCCATCAGATGACCAGACATCACTGCAGAAGCACAAGAAATATGGGAAACTAAGAAAATATCTCTTCCCTACAGAGAAAGAACTGCCTTTCATCATCTACAGATAGTACAACAGAACTCATGGAAATGTCAGATAAACAATTTAGAATATTCATAGTGACAAAGCTAACAGAAATGCAAGAGAAGAGAGACAATGAATTCAAGAAGATGCACAAGGAAAGAGACAAGTTCCAGGAGGTAAGGAAGTTCTTGCTCCATCTAAAAGAGGAAATACACCACATAAAAAAGAATCAAATGGAAGATTTAGAGATTAAGTTTGTAATACAGAAAATAAAACCTCCCTTGAAAGTATTAAAAGCAGATTAGATCATACATAAGATCGAATCTCAGATGTGGAAGATAAAACCTCTGACCTAGAAAAATTCACTAAAAAGACTGAGAAAATAACCCCCACAAAAAATGAGAATAACATACGTGTAACACTGGGTACCATTAGGTGCCCAAACAGCTGGATCATCAGTATCCCAGAAGGGGAAGAAACTAATAAGGGTATTGATAATCTATTCCATGAAATCCTGGAAGAAAATTTTCCAAACTTAGAGAGGAATTCAAATATCCAGACCCAAGAAGTACAAAGGACCCTATATAGAATCAACCAAGAAGATCTTCTCCAAGGCACATCACAGCCAAATTGACCAAACCACAAAGACAAGATAATAGGATTGGCAAGAGAGCACGTCGCATTACTTTCAAAGGATACCCCATCAGGCTAACAATGCAAACAAGGAAAGAATGTGAAAGTATATTCAAAATGTTAAGTAAAAAACAAATTCAACCAAGAATACTGTACCCAGCAAGATTATCTTTCATATGGGAAGAAAAGCCTGAAATATTCTCAGATAAACAAAACCTGAAGGAATTTACCAATACCAGACCAGCTCTTCAAGAAGTTCTGAAAGGAGTGTTACACCAGGAAAACTAAAGACAGACAGACAGAGATAAGAGAACAAAAAATGACCAAGAAAAAGGCCAACTTAATGGTAGGATTCAGTCCAGAAATATCAGCGTTAATGCTGAATGTTAACTTCCAGGATTTAAGTGGAAAGATCAGACCACAGTAACATTGCAAATTCAACAAAAAAGAGATTATATGAAACTGAACTGGTGAAATAAAATTCTATGACTTTTGTCTAAAACATTATTGATTTTCTTCTAAGCTTTGTCTTCCAGGTTTAAGGATTTTGGTTTTCTTCTGAGTTATTGATAGGTTCAGCAATTTGTTAAAAAATATTTTTAAAATTGAAATACAAACTTTTCTCCCTTCCTGACTTCTTTGCAATTGGCAAATATTTGTGAGCACTCATGTTTTGTGGCAGAATGGTTATTGGTATAAGTTCAATAATACAATTGTATCTGTTGCCTTGCATCAGAAATTGAATTTTTAATTAATTAACATTTATTTATTTATTTACGAGAGGTTTTTGCTATAGGGCGCATGCACTCACCAGAAAGACGGAGAGAGACATAAAGACAGAAAGCGAAATCACCCCCCAGGGGCCACACCACAATCCCTTCTCCTCCATTCTCCTCTTGGGATCTTGGGCATACACACACACGTGCCTGGTGTGAGTTGAAGCCACTAGGTCCAAGACTCGAACCACGATCAACTACATGAGAGTCCAGCAACATAGCCATTATACCAACTGCTGGTCCCTGAATTATTGTTTTAAAAATTATTTAACTAACTCTCTTTCTTTCTTTCTTTCTTTCTTTCTTTCTTTCTTTCTTTCTTTCTTAAATTTGACCAGACAGGGACAGACAGAGAAAGAGAGAGTGAGAAAGCAAGCCACTAGGTCCAGGACTTGAACTGCTGTCAATCATGTAGAAGTCCAGCACCCTTAACCACCAACACCACCTGCCAGCCCCAGAAATGGAATTCTTATCAGGTTTTGTGCAAAAAAAAAAAAAAAAAAAAAACAAAATTGAAAAAAAGCCACAAGTTAAAGATAAAAACCACAGCAAAAATTAGCAGGTATTAGGAACAAAAACAGAACATATTGAAATTGGTAAGACACAGCCAAAGCAGCATCTAGAGGGAAAGTCTTAGTGGGGTATTAGGGGCCAAGGCAGTGTGGGGACTGAGAGCCTCAGCCAGCCCCAGTTTAGAAGTACTAATGGTTACTGACAATAGGGGCTTCTCATAGCTGGCTCCACGTTCTCGTCTGTGAAACCCCACTCAGCTGGGGTTACCAATTCTGAGTCCCTTCCACCCTGTGTTAGGAGCTTGGGCCTGGGTTTGGCCTCTGCTGTCCCCCCCAGCACCCTACCCGGTGTTAAGTCCCATCCATTAGGTGGGAGTCCTAGAGGCCACCAGACCCAGCAAAGGTACTCACACTTCTCCAGCTGGTCCCCGATCACCCTGAGGAAGGCCACGGAGATCATGAGCAGACTGGTGACAAAGCAGGCCTCGCAGAGCTTCCCGAGGCTGGGGCCACACAGCCCCCTGACCACGCCCTGGTAGGTGACCTGGCCGCTGACAGAGGCTGCATAGCCCAGGACGACCAGCCCGCTGATCAGGAAGACCAAGGAGACCTGCAGGGTAGGACATGGAGTTGGGGCACCCCCACCAACACCCAAGTCCCCCAGCCGGCAGTTGTCCATGGCCTGGGGGCCTCCACGTCCTTCCCCTGCCCTCAAACCGGAGCTATAGAGCAGGGACAGCCTGACGGCCTCTCTGGCCTGAGTCTGTGAACCTGGGGTTCTAATACCACTCTGCCCCTTGGGACAGAAGGGCATCAGAAACCCAGAGTCCAAAGCGGCCTCCTAAAATCGCCTGGGCTGTGGGTGGAGGCCGTGGATGTGGGGGTTAGGGACCCACAGTGGAGCAGGCATGCCGGGGTTCAACTTTATCTCTGCCCTTCACCTACAGTGCGGTGTGAGGCTCCCCAACTGTTTCTCTGTCTGCGAGGCGGGGTGGCGCTGCCCCCTTACGGGGCGTTCACATCAGGCAAAAGGCAGCAGTTGGCACGCCTGGTGCGGAGGCCAGCTGGACAGCAGCGCTTGAGTGGCAGGGGGGGGGCCCCCCCTCCCCCCCCCCCCACCGTC
>NW_006159949.1:64348-79517 GCF_000334495.1 Tupaia belangeri chinensis
TGCCCAAGATCCCGAGAGGAGAATGGAGGAGAAGGAATTGTGGCGTGACCATCCCCCCTGGGGGGTGATTTCTCTCTTTCTGTCTCTATGTCTCTCTCTGTCTGTCTGGCGAGCGCATGTGCCCTATAGTGAAAACTTCTCAAAAAAAAAAAAAAAAAAAGAAAGAAAAAAAAACAAAGTAAGTACGCACCCTATTAGGGTCTTATGTTCAGCCTGGCCACACCATGTGGTTTTCACTTTTTTGCCTTTTTTTAAACTTTTCTCCCTTTTCATTGTTTTGTGTTGTCTTTTTCCCTTTTTTCCATCCTTTGATTTTACCTGACTTTCTTACCTTACTTCTCAGCTTTCACACATTAAGAATCTAGACAGGACTAGGTCCTCAGTAGAGAAACATCTGAATACATTTAGAGTCATAGAAAACCTCAAACTCCACTGAACTGCTACAAAGGGAGAAACTCATCTTCATAAATCTGGATTCAAATCTCTTTCTGTAGATACCACATCGCAAAACACAGTAGTAGAGGAGAAATAGGCATAGAAGTCCCTCAGAGTAAAGTGAAGTATGTGAGCTTACAGTAGCAAAAATCTCCAACAAATTAGCCAAACATGAATATACCACCAAATGGCTGAAAATCAGAGAAGAGAGACTGCAAAGTGGACCTGCGGAGTGTGTGGCTCATCTCCTCCCACACAACTCTAAATTCTTAGTTGAAACCCCACAGCTCAGCCCAGGTGCACTTATTCTTTGGAAACTGGGAGGTCTTTGTAATATCCAGTTCCATGGACAAAAGTGCAGATTGCTTGGTGAAGATCAGGGAAACAGAACTGCAGAAATATTGCAGGTCATGTCCTCTGTATACCTCTAACACTCAGAATTAACTCCAAGAAAGTAGAAGTAATATATAATCCATCAGATGACCAGACATCACTGCAGAAGCACAAGAAATATGGGAAACTAAGAAAATATCTCTTCCCTACAGAGAAAGAACTGCCTTTCATCATCTACAGATAGTACAACAGAACTCATGGAAATGTCAGATAAACAATTTAGAATATTCATAGTGACAAAGCTAACAGAAATGCAAGAGAAGAGAGACAATGAATTCAAGAAGATGCACAAGGAAAGAGACAAGTTCCAGGAGGTAAGGAAGTTCTTGCTCCATCTAAAAGAGGAAATACACCACATAAAAAAGAATCAAATGGAAGATTTAGAGATTAAGTTTGTAATACAGAAAATAAAACCTCCCTTGAAAGTATTAAAAGCAGATTAGATCATACATAAGATCGAATCTCAGATGTGGAAGATAAAACCTCTGACCTAGAAAAATTCACTAAAAAGACTGAGAAAATAACCCCCACAAAAAATGAGAATAACATACGTGTAACACTGGGTACCATTAGGTGCCCAAACAGCTGGATCATCAGTATCCCAGAAGGGGAAGAAACTAATAAGGGTATTGATAATCTATTCCATGAAATCCTGGAAGAAAATTTTCCAAACTTAGAGAGGAATTCAAATATCCAGACCCAAGAAGTACAAAGGACCCTATATAGAATCAACCAAGAAGATCTTCTCCAAGGCACATCACAGCCAAATTGACCAAACCACAAAGACAAGATAATAGGATTGGCAAGAGAGCACGTCGCATTACTTTCAAAGGATACCCCATCAGGCTAACAATGCAAACAAGGAAAGAATGTGAAAGTATATTCAAAATGTTAAGTAAAAAACAAATTCAACCAAGAATACTGTACCCAGCAAGATTATCTTTCATATGGGAAGAAAAGCCTGAAATATTCTCAGATAAACAAAACCTGAAGGAATTTACCAATACCAGACCAGCTCTTCAAGAAGTTCTGAAAGGAGTGTTACACCAGGAAAACTAAAGACAGACAGACAGAGATAAGAGAACAAAAAATGACCAAGAAAAAGGCCAACTTAATGGTAGGATTCAGTCCAGAAATATCAGCGTTAATGCTGAATGTTAACTTCCAGGATTTAAGTGGAAAGATCAGACCACAGTAACATTGCAAATTCAACAAAAAAGAGATTATATGAAACTGAACTGGTGAAATAAAATTCTATGACTTTTGTCTAAAACATTATTGATTTTCTTCTAAGCTTTGTCTTCCAGGTTTAAGGATTTTGGTTTTCTTCTGAGTTATTGATAGGTTCAGCAATTTGTTAAAAAATATTTTTAAAATTGAAATACAAACTTTTCTCCCTTCCTGACTTCTTTGCAATTGGCAAATATTTGTGAGCACTCATGTTTTGTGGCAGAATGGTTATTGGTATAAGTTCAATAATACAATTGTATCTGTTGCCTTGCATCAGAAATTGAATTTTTAATTAATTAACATTTATTTATTTATTTACGAGAGGTTTTTGCTATAGGGCGCATGCACTCACCAGAAAGACGGAGAGAGACATAAAGACAGAAAGCGAAATCACCCCCCAGGGGCCACACCACAATCCCTTCTCCTCCATTCTCCTCTTGGGATCTTGGGCATACACACACACGTGCCTGGTGTGAGTTGAAGCCACTAGGTCCAAGACTCGAACCACGATCAACTACATGAGAGTCCAGCAACATAGCCATTATACCAACTGCTGGTCCCTGAATTATTGTTTTAAAAATTATTTAACTAACTCTCTTTCTTTCTTTCTTTCTTTCTTTCTTTCTTTCTTTCTTTCTTTCTTAAATTTGACCAGACAGGGACAGACAGAGAAAGAGAGAGTGAGAAAGCAAGCCACTAGGTCCAGGACTTGAACTGCTGTCAATCATGTAGAAGTCCAGCACCCTTAACCACCAACACCACCTGCCAGCCCCAGAAATGGAATTCTTATCAGGTTTTGTGCAAAAAAAAAAAAAAAAAAAAAAAGACCAAATTGAGATTAACGTATTTTTATGCAAATAAATTAGTTTATACCTTTCATTAGTAAAAGGGGAAATGGAGAGAGAAAAAAATGTTTCAGAAGAAAATTGCAGTGCACTTGTCACTAGATTCTAGCTTTGTCCATATCTTTAGTTTAAGATCTTTTGTAAATCAATAAAATGTGAAAAACAAGTTTAGTATGGAAAGGAGGGAAGGGAAGGGTAGGGAAAAAGCAAGTAAAAGTAATGTTTAATTGACAAAAATATGAGAAGCTATTTGCTGATGATAATGTATATGGTAATATCTTTGTCTTGATTGATATACATGGTATTTGTGCTGGAAAAAGAAATGTACACTGTAAAGACACATGATTAAATGTACATTAAATACACACACACATACATATATATATAATAAACATATTTTTAAAAGTACTTGGATAAAAATAAATCTAAGATTACTTATGCGCTCCATGACACTAAGTTTAAGAGATATTTGTGGGGTCAACAAGAGTCATGGTGGTAAAGACACTGGATTCTCTTATGGCCGACCACAGTTTGAGTTCCAGACCCAGTGACTTGCTTTCTCACTATCACTTTCCCTCTCTCTCTCAATCTGTCTTTCTCTGGTCAAATGAAGAATAGTAATAATAAATAAAATTAAATAAATAATTTTTTTAAAAAGATATTTTTATTTTTATCTTCATTTTTTTCTTGCATCTTATACCATGCTTGAAAGCTTTCTTTTTTTCAAAAAAAATTTTTTTGGTGCTCATTGGAGAGATGAAGAGACAAGAAGCCAGAAAGCACCCCCAAAGGGGGATGACCACACCAGAGTCCCTTCTCCTCCACTGTCTTCTCAGGATTTTGGACACACACACACACACACACACACACACACACACGCTCAATATGAGTTTTAGGGTACTGGGTCCAGGACTCGAATCATGGTCGGCCATGTGAGAGTCCAGTGCCTCTGTCACCATCCCATCTGCTGGTCTGAGAAGAACTTTGTTCCCCTTGATTCGCAGTTCTTTACATGATCATTAAACGTAGAGTTTTCTAAAGCTTTGTCTCAGTTCTTTCTCTCTCTTAACTTTATACTTTCCCTCTAGGCAATCTCATATGGAGTTTCCCAAATTTTTCATATCATGGTACACAGAAATAATGACAAGATTGACATATGGTTATTCAGAGATGAAAACCACTGGCCTGAAAGCTTAATTGATATTTTAACAAATCATGGCACAGCCAGTGGCAAGTCACTAGGGCCCTAGGAAGCTCTGAATTGATATCCATGTACTTAGCTATTGCCAATTTGCAAACAATGTACAATTTTACATTTTTAGCTCAGACTTCGATTCTTAGTCCTATACCTATATATCCAATTGCCACATCTCTTTTTGGGTATTTGAAAGCATCTGAAATGTACCATGTCTAAGGCCAAGCTCATGGTCACTGTTTCCCCAAACTTGGTCCTCTTCTGATGCTCTGTCTTACTGCAGACAATCAAAACACTGAGTTGTATAAGCCAGAATTCTAGGAGACATCTTCTTCACCTTCATTTCACTCCCATATGCAATCCATTATCAAAGCCTATTTAATCAACCTCCTCCACATAAACTCTTGCCTCTCCATCTTACTACTAAGTCCACACTACCATCATAATCCTCTGAATTTGCACTAATTACTTTATAGTTAAGCAAGTAATCTATCTTCATCTATTCTAGCCAGCTCCCTAATTAATTCCGTATAGAGTGATTGTAAAATAAATAAAGATCTAATCCTATCATTCTTTTGCTTAAAGCAAAATTCCTTAATAGGAACAATGTTGTGATGTCATCTCTTGCTACAGAATGAATCAACCAAAATTCTAGTGGCTTAAAACAATAATAGTAGTGGTCGTGATTATGTGGGTTGTTGAGTCTCTGTTGGGTTAGCACCTAGACTCTTATGCAGTTACGTAATAATTTGACTAGGACTGACGTCATCTGAAGGTGCTCACCTGGGCTGGATATCCAAGGTGGCATTTTCACTTGCATGACTGAAGATTGGTCAAGCGTCTTTCTCTCTGCATAGCCTCTCTACATGGCTAATTTCAGGCTCTTCAAAGCATAGAAATCTTAAGGTATCCACTTCTTACGTGGCAAGTTAATCTCCCCAGAGTGCCCTTTATAGGAGATCAAGGCAAAAGTTGTAAAACCTCTTCTGACTTAGCCTAGATGTCATTCAGCATTATTATGTAGAAATCAAAATCTAGTCATAGGGTCAGCCCAGATTCCAAAGGAGGAAAAGGCTTTGGAGAAAGCAAAGAGCCTTTGAAGAATATCAACCATACCTGCCTCTCCAGTCCCATTTTGCAGCACATTTTCCTTACTGCTGTTTCTACTTCAGCCACATTGTCCTTCCTTTAGTTTCTTGTACTTTCCATAATTCATTTTACTTACAGCTTTGCCCATACCACTTTCTTTGCCTAAAATGTTCTTCCAATCCTCGCTAACTCCTGCTCAACTTTCAGATCTCAATCAAGCTTCAGGAAAGCCTTCCTTGACTCCCCTAACCAGGTTAAATCTCAATTTATACTCTCAAGGCACTGGATACATTTTCAGCACTGTTCTCATCCCCGTAATATTTTGCATTTGTTTGCATAATTATGTAATTTATGTCTCAATATCCTCCACTACACTGTAAAATGAGCCATGTCTGTTTTACCTTCCTACCATAAAGCTTGGCTAATACTAAAGTGTTTATTTGCTGAATGGATGAAAGAAAGAAACTAAGTAAATCGAATTGTCTGCCTCTGTAAAACAAATTACTTCTATCTTTTATGAACTACAGTGACATATATAACTCTCCTATATTCAATATGTGAATAATTAGTTCTAAATATAAGTTATTTTTCACAGAGGAAATATTGTAAAATCATTTTAAATGTTTATTTCTTTTTTTAACTTTATTTATTTTTCAATTTAACCAGAGAGGGGCAGAATGAGAGAGGGGCGTGGTAGGGGAAAGTGGGAAAGCAAGTCCTCAGGTCTGGGACTCAAACGGGGTCGGCCAAGTGTAAGTCCCATGCTCTTAAACACCGCGCCACCTACCAGCCCCAAAAGTTTATTTCTTATATAAGATTGAGGAACAGGGAGAAGGAGAGAAAGACAAAGACCCTAACAAGTTCTCATTCTAGAACTTCTTCCCCTACCACCAGCCTCCCAGCCTACAAAATTAGAAGACAAATAAAGGAATCAATTAATACACCCAAACTGTGTACTTCTGTGTTATTTCTCCCAGTCTCCCCTCTAATGGCCCTTAAAATGTCTTTGATTTACGTTTCTATGTTTATACAAAAGCTGGCAAATGGAGCACTATAATCAGGAAAGAGGTGATTTCCCAGTCTGTGCACAGAATTCTGAACTGACAGTACCAATTGCTTGACACATTCCACTTAGAAACCAAGGTGGATTGTTACACAGACCACATGTTTCCTCTGGTACTAAATCTAGATGCACAATACTAACTGCTCTCCACTACATCATTAATATCCTACCAACCTACAACACAAAATGGAATATTTCATCTTAGAGGTTCCTGTTCTTTAAAAGGTAACACTAAAAGCAAAAGGTTGGACTGGAGAAAATAATCATGTCATAGCTCGTAACTTCCTCTTATTTTCCCAATAAAAGTTTAAGTAACTATAAATGGCATCATAAACTAAATTTCATTATCAAAAATGCATTTTTTATAGTTTTCTTAGATTCTGACTGTCAACTCTAATTGTTCCTAATTACTAAAAATATCTGGTATAGTGAGAGAATTTTTGTTGCAATCTGAAAGCATTCAGTCATGTGTTTACTTATTCTTTCTTCCTACTATAGCACAGGCTCCAAAAGGACATGGATTTGGCCAGTTTCATTCACCATGAGCAGTGTCTGTCACATTTTACTGCCCAATGAATTAAGGAATTAATAAATGACCATGTTCTTCTAAAATTAGATCTTGTGAGATCTTGCTATTACAATATTTATGAAGATTCTTCTTTATTATCAAGGAAACAAATTCTGTAAAAAATGCAAAAAATGCCTTTACTTCTCATGTAGACTTTATCTTTGTAGAGTATTATGCTATATAAAATGAGTGTTTCTAATTATCTAATCTGTTTCATTCGTCAACTAAGAAAAAATTTACCCTACCATAAGGCAGAAGGAGCATTTGGCTCAATCATTGACTTTCTCTGGTTGTTAAAAGTTTTCTAGAATGATAGGGTTAGCAGGTGGTATAGTTGTTAAGGTGTTGGGCTCCCACATGTTTGACTGCAGTTTGAGCCTGGGATCTGGCAGCTTGAAAATCATGCTGGGCATGTTTGTGTGAGTGCCCAAAATCCCAAAAGGAGGATGAAGAAGGAACTGTGGCGTGGCCGTCCCCCTCCCCAGGGGTGGTGATTTCTCACTTCCCCTCTCTGTCTCTGTCTCTCCTTCCAGTGAGCATACACACCATATGGCAAAAACATTTAAAAAAAGTTTTCTAGAATGAAAATACTCAGTGACTGAACTGGAACTTATACTCATTGTGTAGTACAATGAGGAATCTTATCAGAGTAAAGAACTATAACGTAAGTAATAAAGGCATCTATAAGTAGGTCCATGGGTGTGAATGTTCTTATAGAATACTTTAGGGGCCAGCAGGCACATGGTGGTAAAGGCACTGTACTCCCACATGTGTGACCATGGTTTGAGTCCTGGACCTGGTGGCATGCTTCTTTACTTCCTTTTTCTCTCCCTTTCTCTCTCTCTGGTGAGTGAACACACCCTGTAGCAAATTAAAATATGATGATGATAAATAAAATTGAATAAATAATTCTAAAAAAAATTAAAATACTTTAGCTACTTTTGACTGAAAGTACAACAACAGAAATTGGACACAGAGGGCATAAAAATAAAGCTTATAAAACAGTTACTTAAATCCAGACTCTCTCTTGATAAATTGTTAAATATTTTGTCATAAAAGGTCGACTTGATGAAGTTGAAATATTCATTAATAAGTGTTTTACCCTATTCAATGTCATAAAATTTAGATAATAGCAAACTATGAATTTCAAATTGGCCCATTTAGGAAAATTCCCCTACTGGTATCCTCTGTTACAAGTTTAATACTGGCTAACAAATATGATGCCTGTAGTTCTCTGTTCCATTTTGCATTTTATTTTTCAAGCCATCGGTAACACTGAATTATTCACAGCTAAACATCTTTTCCTTTGTCCTGCTTCTTGCTGAGTGTGGATTAAGATCTAGGTAGCTGATTCCCAGGTTATAATGTATTAAATGGAAATTTTAAGTACTAAACAAGTTCGACCTGCTCTAAGGCTGTTCCAATTCCAGACTTGAACTTAGAAAGAGTTGTGTTACAAGAAACATGAACTGCCTATATTTTCAAAAGCATTAACTTTTGCCTCCTTGAGTTTTCAAACTTTGTTTACATTTGACCCCCCCGAAAAAAGGGGGGGCATGCACTTAAGCTACATTTCACCATTCTTTTCACCATTCTAAGTGGTTTTTTTTTAAGTCTTACCTTCTATTTTCTGTAATTCTTAACTATTTCTACTACAATAGTCAATTAAAAGGCTTAGAATGCAAATAAATCTTTCAATAAGTTGAATAGTAAATATGAAGGGACTTCAAAAAGTTTGTGGAAAAATAGAATGTAAGTATGGATTTATTTGGGTGCACAAGTATTATTAAATCCATGCATAGCTGTTTAATAGTATACACTTTCCACAAACTTTTAAAAACCCTCCCCTGTAGAGCCTCCCACCAATGTTTGTCTGGATGCCATTCAATTTCACCCAGATGTGCATTTTTTAAAAATTCCATCTTCCTTTCTATTAGAACTAAGGCTCTTCCTTACTCATTGGCAACTAAAGCAAACACACACTTCTTACAAGTAGGAGTAATAACGAAGGGCAGGAATTTCAGGCATATTAAGAACACTAACTATATTTGTTTTGGTAAGGCAATTCCTGGTTGAACAGAGCACTGGTGGGTGAATGGTAGGAGATGCAGATTTTTCAAGCTAAAGCCCTTTCAAGGACACATGCCAAGGTGAGCAGCACTCCTGGTTTCTCGGCAGCCCGAAAGGATTTGTGAATGATTGTGAAAGATTTGCACCACCTCCCAGCTGCAGTTAGGGGCTGCTCTGCAAAGCACAGTTTGGGATATTCGTGTCACATCCTGTACTCCTGGGTAAGAGATGGTGAAATATACCCACACCCCACCACCATCGCCACCGCCAGCAGCAGCAGCAGCAGCAAAGCCCTGACGTGAAGCGATCCCGCAGGTCGGCTCATCTTGAAGGCACAGTCAGCATCGTTCATTCCCAGCCCAAGGCTCTCCTCCACCAGTCAGCTAGATCTCTCAAGTCTTCATCATTCTAGGCTTTTCCTGACAAAGTAGAAAGGTCTGTGCTGGCCTTACCTCTGGGGCTGCTCTCTTGCAAGTACGGTGGGGCGGTGGGAGTGACATTTCCTGAATGGGATGCTGACAGCAGAGGCGAGCGTTCGTCCACTCCATCAGCAGCCATGACTGCAGCAGCGGCGGGGCCAAAGGGAGGCTGAGCTGGGGTTGCGGCTTCGGTGGAGGTGGTGGCTAATGCCGCTGCCGCTGCTGCTGCTGCCGCCTCCAGGAGGACCCAGAATGTGTCACAAGGCAGGAGGCGGGGGAAGGGAGGGTGCGGACCAGAAGCGGGGGAGGGGAAGGGCGCTAGGAGGCATGACTGGGGGATGGGTGGGGAAGGGAGGGGAGAAGAGTGAGAAAGAAAGAGCCCGAGAGAGGGGAGGAGGGGAAGATGAGGAGTAGCAGGAGCCCAGCCAGCCTGGAAAAAAGAGAACCAATTATGGCTGATTGGGAACTGTGAGAAAGGGAAGGTGCCAAGTAACCAAAGGGAGAGCGGGCAAATGGAATGGAGGGTTGACAAGTCTCTAAAGGAAAAGACGAATATAAAGGGACTAAGAGAAAAGGCCTATGACTTGATTACAGGAAAGCTAGAGTGAACACGGACAGCAAGTTTAGCTCCTCTAGGAAGGAGGAGGGACTGCCATCAAACTTTGCAGCAATTATCTGAAGAAAGCTAATTCCTAGGGTTATCAATTCTTACTTGAGGGGTTCTTCTTTTGTTACAAAATTCATTTTTAAGTGTCCGTTTTCTAAGGGATAGTCTATTTTTGTATGAATGTTGACATTTCTTACTTTGTTGATTTTTTTAACAACATAAGTGTTGGCATTACCTTATTCAGTACTCCAGTAACAGTATCTTATTGAAACTGTGAATAGTGTATTGGCCTCTACAAGTTTCAATTTACAAAGCAGAGTGCCCTTTTAGTTTTGTTTTTGTACTATATTGTCACTGACCCGTATGCAATAATGAAGTGTAAAAATAAAGTAAGATAATGAAATACAATTTTCTTGAGATGTTTAAAAAATAATTTCCTACATGTAAAAAAAATTTTAAAGCTGTGGACAATTCTTGCCTTGTTTTCTCTACTTAGTTTTGTTTTCTTTATTTTCTTTTATGGTGACTTGCCATATTATCTAAATGTGGCTTATGTGAATACAAAAAGAAAAGTACTGAACATACACAAATAAAAATTCAACACTGATCATCTTCTTGCAATACTTTTTTTTTGCGATACTCAAAGAACTTACCAGGCATACAGAGATAACTAGGGCATGGTCTCAGTCTTCAAGATGCCTGAAAGACAGTTCAACAAAGCAAAAATGAGTCTGGTAGTCTCAGCTGTATATTTCAATGGGCAAAGCAAGAAGCAGACTTCAGACATTTGGAATTACTTCTCATATTACATTAAAAAGGGTCCTCAATTTGATCTCTGAAGACATACAGTTTCTTAAAGAAAATCCATTTAGGCATCAGCTGGAAGTCCTACGGGAAAATTAAAGAATGATGTTTTCTGTTATGCAGTCTCTTATATGGGTCAGTAGCATAGGGACCCAATACAAGGATTCTCATGTGATATAACCCAAGGGCATTTATAGGTCTCAAGGAACCTGGAAAGGGAAAGAAGGGTCAAGATGCTGCACTTCCTACAGAAAGTGTCTATGATTTACACAATAAATAGTAGTATATTTATTAATAATATAATTGCAGCCTGAAGGCTATTGAGTTTAACCACATTATAAGAAGAATCAACATCCTTTTTTTTTTTTATTTGAGAGAGAGATTTTTGTTATAGAGCGCATGTGCTTGCCAGAAAAACAAAGCGAGACAGAGAAACAAAGTGAGAAATCACCCCAGGGTGGGGAGGTGGAGGAAGGATGGCCTTGCTGCAATCCCTTCTCCTCCATGCTCCTCTCAGGATTTCGAGCACAGAGCACTTACGCCCAGCATGAGTTTTAAGCCACCAGACCCAGAACTCACCATTGTGGGCCATGTGGAAATCCAGTGCCTTAATCACTATGCCACCTTCTGGCCCCAACATCCGATCAATATAATGTCCTATTATGTCACCAGCATGTTCTGTAATAATGGTGTACTTAACTTTTCCTTTAGTCATCCACTATCCTCAACCCCAAACTGACTTTATGAGGCTAGAAGTCATATCTATCTCATATGATTATATCCTCAGTATCTACCACAATGAGCGGCACATTAGTAAGCACTTTTATTTGCCAAATAAATAAACAAATGAATGTATGAACAAATCCTACACAATCCCTGGATCTTATTGAAACTGACTATTTAGTATGAAAAGTTAAGAGTACATTTTAGCTTTTTGATGAAGATGAGTTTTGCCATCTGATTTGCCAATATTTTTATTGTTCCATTATAACTCTACAACTAAGATTTCCTTTTCACTGGGTAATAGTTAGTAAATGGAGTTTGAGGACATTTTATTTCTTTATTTGATTTCTCTATAAATTTCAGAACTTATTCAAGGCTAATGGCAGTTACTCTTCTTAATAAAACTTAGCAGATTCTGCCATCTAACTGAGGAAATGTGTGACTGTGATTCCTGTGCTCTGCAGGATGTAGGGTGAAACCCCATGTCCCTGATGCTACAATGCTAGAAACCTATACATCGGTTCAGGACTAAGAAAATAAAAACATTTACAAAACATTAGGAAGGCCCAGACCACTTGACCTGAGCTCATTAGGGATCCCCATCCAGCCTGCTGTGAAGGAAGAGAGATTGCTCTGGCCTTGCTCTGGCCTTCAAGAACCAATGTAATACTATTTACCCATAAAAAGGGATGAAATCCACGGGACCAGCAGTTAGCGTAATGGCTATGTCACTGGACTCCCATGTAGCCGACCGCAGTTCGAGTCCCGGCCCCGGTGGCTTAAACTCACGCCGGGCGGGCGTGTGTGCATGCGTGCCCAAGAGCCCAAGAGGAGAATGGAGGAGAAGGGATTGCGGTGTGGCCATCCCCCCTGGGGGGGGGGGTGATTTCTCGCTTTCTATCTCTCTGTCTGTCTCTGTCTGTCTGGTGAGCGCACGCACCCTATAGCAAAAACCTCTCCAAAAAAAAGAAAAGAAAAAAAAAAGGATGAAATCCTGTCATTCACAGAAACATGGATGAGTCTGAAGGACATGTGTTAATAAGCCAGGTATAGAAAGAGAAATACTACATGTTCTCTTTCACATGCAGAAGCTGTAAAGGTTGATCTCATGAAAGTAAGAGAGCAGAATAGTGGTTACCATAAGCTGGGAAGGATAATGAAGAAGGGAAAATTGGGCAAGTTTGATTAACAGATGCAAAATTATAGCTATAGATATATTATATAAATTATTACAGGAGGAATAAATTTTAGACTGCAATAATACTGTAGGGTGACACTTTATAGTATATTTCAAAACAGCTATAAGCAAGGATTTCGAATGCTCCTAACAGAAAAAAATGATAAATGTTGGAGGTGTTATACATAATAATTACCCTGATTTGATCATTACAATAATATACATACAAAATATCAAAATATCACACTGCCCCAATAAATACGTACAATTTTTACTTGTGTATTTAATATAATAGCAATAAAAAAGAGAGACATTAATAGTTCCTAAATTGGCTGCCATCCTTCACTACAGCTTTTATCATAAACAAACATAGCTTTCGTTTTTGTTTTGTTTTTGTTTGAGAGATTTTTGCTATAGGGTGCATGCACTCGCCAGAGAGACAGAGAGACAGAAAACAAGAACACACACCCCAGGAGGGATGACCATGCCACAATCCTTTCTCCTCCATTCTCCTCTTGGGATTTTGGGCACTCATGCACGTACACCTGGTGTGAGTTTTAAGTCACTGGGTCCAGGACTCGAACCATAGTTGGCCACACAGGAGTTCAGTGATGTAACCACTACACCATCTTCTGGTCCCAATAAGCATAAATAGTTTTAAAGATAGTGGAAGGACCAACAGATGGTATGGTGGTTAAGGCGCTGGACACTCGCACATGGCCAACCATGATTCAATTCCTGGACCTGGTAGCTTGCTATTTCACTTTCTCTCTCTCTCTGGTCAAATTAAAATGAACAAATAAATAAAAGATACTAGAAAGGGGCAGCTTCATAGTCTAGTAGTTAGGGAGCTGGGTCCCATATGATTGACTTTGCAATTTGAATGCTGGCTCCAGAGGCTTGAACAACATGCTGCGTATGTGTGCCTGTTTGCCCCAAATCCCAAGAGGATGGAGAAATAAAGGAGATTGCAGCATGACACACACACACACCCATGAGGGATGCTTTCTTCCTCTCCCTTTCTCTCTCTCTCTGGTGAGCACATACATGCTTTGGCAAAAATTTTTAAAGTAAAATAAATAAGTAGATATATAAAAGATAGTGGAGGAGGCTGGCAGGTGGTTTAGTGGTTAAGGTGCTGGATACCCACATGGCCAACCACAGTTCCAGTGCTCAACCTGGTGGCTTGCTTTCTCACTTACCCTCTCTCTCTCTCTCTCTCTGTCTTTCTCTGGTCAAAGAAATAAAATAAAATAAAATAAAATAAAATAATTATTAAAAAAATAGTGGTTATACTGAGATAATATTTGGAGCAATACCAAGCTTCACAAAAAGTGAAAAGCTTTTACTAGGTATCACTTCATTCTAGTAAAAAGAAATAATACAATGGTACATATTTACTTAATAAATGCTAAATAATAATCAACAATCTGAGGTAATTTTTTTTTTAATTATTTATGGAGCCAGCAGGTGGCATGATAGTTAAGGCTCTGCACACCCACATGATGGGCTATGGGTCAAGTTCTAGATCTGACAGCTTGCTTTCTCCCTCGCCCTCTCTCTCTGGTCAAATTAAAGGATAATAATAAATACATGAAATTAAATTAATAATTACTGGGACCAGCGAGTGGCATGGTGGTTAAAGTGCTGGACACTCCCACATGGCTGACCGGGGTTCAAGTCCTGGACCTGGTGGCTTGCTTTCTCACTTCCTCTCTCTCTCACTCTCACCCTCTCTCTCTGGTCAAATTAAAAAAAAAATCGATGAATGAATAAATAAAAAATAAAATAAATAATTATTAAAAAATAAATTAATAATTACTTTTTTTAAAAAAGTATGTGACACATGGAAGATTTTTAAATTTAATTTACTATTATTATTTAAGTTTGCTATAGGGCATGTGCACTCATCAGAGAGAGATAGACAGAGAGAGAAAAAGTGATAAAGCAAGTCTCCTGGTTTAAGATTTTAACTGCAGTTGGCCATGTGGGAATCCAGTGCCTTAACCACCACACCACCTGCTGACCCCAAGGCAATAGTTTTTATGCCAGGGGATGCATACATGTGCAAAAAAAAAAAAAATGAGTGAGAAAGAGAACCCCACAATGCAACCTGTTCATGACATAGTCCTTTATTCCTCCATTTCTCTCCATCTTGTCAAGATCCTGGGCACACGTGCTCGTGCCCAGCATGCTTGCAAGCTTCCTTGGTGGGCTATGTGTGATCCTGCTCCTTCCACACAGTACTTCCTTGCTACAGTAAAGGCCAATCTGAGACATTTCTATGATTATAATATTTTGCCATCTCTATTCATGAGCTAATGTATCTGTTGGAACAAAAGTTACCAAATAAACAGATTCTATGTGAGATGTACCTAATCTGCTGTCCTGGTTATCTGCTACTGAGTAACAAATCACATCAAAAACCAGTGACTTAAAGCAACATGGTTTGTTTTTCATGTTTCTGCAGATAGGCTGAATTATTGTATCAGACTTGCCTGGTCTTACTCAGGCAGCTGTAGCCAGCTATCACATTTGCTAGGGGCTGGGT
>NW_006159949.1:79674-104551 GCF_000334495.1 Tupaia belangeri chinensis
GCTCAGCAGGGACATCTGGAATGGCTAGGAATCTCTCGCAATGCACTCTTCATTCTGGGCTGTTTCACAAGTCTTGGGTCTTAGTGCAGTATTCTAAGAGGGTGATGGTGGAAAGCAAGGGAGGACCCTATGGGATAAGATTCAGGCTCTAGTTTTCAAACAATGTTACTTCTATCGCATTCTTTCACTATCAGTAGCTTTCTCAGCCCACCTCCTCCCCAAATGAAGTTGAGTTGCTGAGGCCTCTTTTTACAGTCAAAGGAAGTCACAAGACCAGTGAAGGAATAGATACTATTTCTTTATGGAAGGAGTATCAATGTCACATTGCCTGTGGTGGAGATCACAGAAAGGCATGATTCATTGAAGGCTATTATGTAACAACCTGCCAGTCTGCCCTCTGGGCACAGCAGTTCACCTCCCTCTCACAGGCAAACTATTATTCACTCTCAAAACCACAAAGTCTCAATCACCAAAGTCAGTTTTGTATGTCTTACAGTCACCTATTTTAAATCCAGGTGCACAGGAAGCTCCTTAAGTAGGATCCCACAGGTCCAGTTTACTTGGGTATGGCACCAGTTGATCCAGAGACTTGTGAACTAAAGAAAAACAAATCATGTGCTCTGTTTGTCTTCCATCTCTAGCCCCTTGCATTTAGCAGTACAAGAATAGGAAAGGAGTAGTAAATGTTTTCAGTTTCCTACACCGAGGGGGAAAGAAGCTGGCATTCCAAACTATAGGTACAGAGCGTACGCTGGACCACAGAACTCCGAAATCCAGTTGGGCATGTAGCATCAGTTCCTTCAGCCTCTGAGGCAAGGAATGCTCCTTTCCCTCAGGAGGGCACAGGTCTGTGCCTGATGCTACTCCGTTTCGTCACCTATTGCTCTCTTTGGCTCATGACCCTGCCCATAGAGTCAGGTCTTTTCCGGAAGAAATGGCACGTGTTTGTAGCTGAGTAGCTTTCTCAGCCTCCTGGCCAAATAAAGTTGGAAGCTTAGAGCTATCTTTTCATTTTGAACTTGCTGTCTTTTAATGCAAGCTGATGCAACTCCTTAAAAATGTGTGGACTTGCAGTAAATCTGATCAAGGTTTTACCTCATGCCTTCAAAGTTGTAAATATAATTCTTTTTGATAAAAGTGTCCCTCTATAGAGCCATATTTGAGACCCTTCAGATTTTAGGAGCTCTTTTCTCTGTTTGAGAAAGTCTTCAAGTCACTGCCTTACTTTTCTCAGAGGTCTTCAGGAAGGGTTTTACAGCCATACCCTGGATTCAAATGATTTATCACACTAAGGATCCTTTACTGGATGACTATCTAGGGATGTTTATATTTCCTCTAAATTTTATTGCAAATGAAAATACCTTCTTCAGTTCACCTCTGTGGAGGTAAAATAATGTCTCCCCAAAGATGTCCAAACTCTAATCTCTAGAGTCTGTAAATATTTTACTTTACATAGTAAGAGAAATTTTGCAGATATGATTATGGGGTGCAGACTTTCAGATGAGGAAATTATCCTGGTTTATCTAGGTGTACCAAACCTAATCACATGAGTTGTTTGTTTGTTTGTTTGTTTTTTAAAGCTGAAGACTTTCTTAGCTGCGGTCAGAAAGATTCACAGAAGGAGAGATCTGAAGTGCGAGGAGGACTCGACCTACCATTGCTGGTTTTGAAGATGGAAGAAGAGAACTATGATATGGGTGGTCTCTAGAAGCTGGGAATTATTGTCAGCTAACAGCAGCAAAGAACCATGGATTTCATCTTACAACCATTAAGAACTGGATTTAGGGCCAGCAGGTGGCATAGAGGTTAAAGCAACTCCATGGACTTCCACATGGATGACCTTGGTTCAAGCCCCAGACCTGTTAGCTTGAGGATCATGCCAGGCATGTATGCAAGTGTGCCCAGAGTGCCAAGAGGAGAATGGAGGAGAAGAGATTGCAGTGTGGCCATCCCCCCCACCGGGAAGCGATTCCTCACTTTTCCTCTCTCTCTCTCTCCTCTCTCTCTGACGAGCACATGCATCCTGAGGCGAAAACCTTAATTTAAAACAAAAGAACATTCTACAAATGACCCCAATGAGCAAAGAAATAGATTTTTTCATAAAGCCTCTAGAAAGAAACATAACCATGCTGACACCTTGCTTTTACCCCAGTGAAAGCCATGTTATATTTCTGACTAACAAAACTATAAAATAATAAATTTGTGTTGTTTAAACTGTTAAATTTGTGGGCTTTTCCCCCTATCTCTAGAAGCCTGTGCCTTCACTGAAGAAAGAAGGAAATTGAAAAAGCACCCCCCAGAAGGGATGGGCACACTGCAATACATCTCCTCCTTTCTTCTGTTGGGATTTTGGGCATGTGTGCATACGTGCCCAGCATGTTTTTTAAGCTGCAAGGTCCAGGACTTCAACTGTGCTGTCGGCCCTGTGGGATCCAGCTGCCTTAACCGCTATTGCTTTGGCTGGACCTAATTTGTGATCATTTTTATGGCATCCAGAAAATGTAACCTTTCTCTTGCAATACCTTATAAAACACAACAAAAAGAAACTGTTTTATATTATCCATGGCAATTACGTTAGTGAAATTGACAAATTCATGGGGTACAGTTTGTACCTTTCAAGCTACCAGACTGCAGTTCATTGGTTCATCTGTATTCTCCAGTCTCCATAGCAATTTTCTCCCTGCTCTTCTAGTTTCACTAGCAGTTTTCTCTCCACCCCTTTTAGCATTGGCCTGCCACCTGGCCCCGAAGACAATGCCGTATATTTTGGGTTTTGGAAGAGCTATACCAATTTCTGTCACATCGATCAATTGCTTTGTACTTACCATACTAATTTCTGTTGGACTTTCCGGTTGCTTTGTACTTTCAGCACCACGTTGTTTTATTATCTGTTTTGTAAGAATTCCTCATACTACAACTTAATGGGTTAAAATAGCAATGCATTATTTTTCATAATCCTGAGAGTTGACAGGGTAATTTTCTGTCCTCTTCTCTGTACCCACTTAGGCAGATGCATTCATTTGATAGGTCAGCTGGGACTGGGCTTAGTCGAGAGAGCTGGTTCCCTTCCTCTGCAAATGCACTTTTATCTTGGGCTTCTTCATTGCATGTCAGTTTCAGGATAGGGTCCCTGGAGGACAAGGGCACATGCTGCAAGGTCTTATATGTCCTAGGTTTTTAGAACATGTACAAGGTGACATCTGCCACATTCTATTTGTCAGAACTGGTCACATGGCCACTCTATCAAAGAAAAAAAAAAAAACAAGAGAGATAAACTCAGCCACTCCCACCCCTCCTTTTTTAAAAATAATTATTTATTTTATCTTATTATTATTTTTATTATTATTATTTAAAGTTGATGAGAGAGAGAGAAAGGGAAAGTGAGAAAGCAAGCCACCAAGGTGGTTTTTTGTTTATTTGTTTGGTTTTTTATTTAAGAAACAGGGTCTCCCATGTTTCCCAGGATGGCCTTGACTCAAAACTCAAAATCCTCCTGCCTCAATCTTCTGAGCAGCCAGGACTACAGATGGGTGCCACATGTCTGGCTAATTTAGTAGTGTGTGCATGGGTGTCTGTGTGTGTTTTTCGTTTGTTTGCTTATTTTTAGCCAGTGTATCATTATGTCATGGTCCTGCCTCAGCCTCCAGAGTAGCTGGGACCACAGGTGTGTACCACTGCTCTTGGCTGTTTCAGATGGAGTCTCACTGTGTTGCACGGGCTGGCCATGAGCTCATGATCCCCCTGCCTCAGCCTCCCCAAGTCACTGGTTTACCAGTGACAGGGTGGACCCGACACTATACTTAGTTTTTGAACCAGGGCCTCCCATGGGGCCTCAACCTGAGGAGCAACAGCATTCAGCACCTGCTGCCATAGCTGGACTAGTCAGTCTTGGTGGAAGGTGTGGCAATGTCAACTACAGAGGGACATTGGTGAGGTGGAATGATTCATCGGAGGCTTTAGATAGTAATCTACCACAGTTACAAACTATATTTCATGTAAGAAAAGTGAGGAACATTCACAGTACACCATACTTTTGGGAAGAGGCTTAATACGAAATTCTAAAGTCCACCTGGGAAGTATATTGTTATGAATATCTCTGTGATATAAAATAGCCTCATATTATGTTTTTATAAAAGTTATCATTGCTTTCCTCAGTCCATGTCAAAATGTGACTTCTACTTTCTAATTCTGACTTCTTGGTCTTTCTCCTTAGTGGTGGAAGGAGTCCAGGTTTAGAAATCAGAAGGAATTATATTTTGAATCTACTACCCTTTGAGTGATGATCTTAGTTAAAAGCTAGTTAAACCTCTTTATATCTCACTTGTCTAATTAGTTTTCTTTTTTCTTTTCGAGAGATTTTTGCTATAGGGCACATGTGCTCACCAAGGAGACAGAGACAGAGGGATAGAAAGCAATGGAAAAAAAAAAAAAAACCCAGGGGGGATGGCCATGCAGCAATCCCTTCTCCATTCTCCTCTAAGGATCTGGGCATGCACACGTGTGAGTTTTAAGCTGCTGGGTTTGGGACTCAAACTAAAATTGACTGTGTGGGAGTCCAGTGATGTAACCATTACACCATCTACTGGTCCCTAATCAGTCTACTAACAGAGATAAAATTATATCTTCCTCATGGAGTATAAGGTCATCAGAAAAGTCATGATATATTTTTTGGGGTTTTCCTGTGCAAAATGAGTCATGACTTTCCCAACCCAATAATTAAATGAAAAATAATATAATGTGCCATCAGTTCTTGGTACATAGATTTTCCAAAAATACAAGAGATCCTCAAAAGTTCATGGAAAGGGACCAGCAGATGGCATATGGTTACATCACTGGACTCTCACGTTGTCAACCATGAGTCCCAGACCTGGCAGTTTAAAACTGACACTGGATGCATGTGCATGCATACTAAAAATCCTGACAGGAGAATGGAGGAGAAGGGATTGTGGTGACCATCTCCCTGGGTAGTGATTTCTCACTTTCTGTCTCTCTGGTGAGCACATGTACCGTATAGCAAAAATTTCTCTAAAAAAAAAAAAGTTAATGGAAAAACTATCCAAGGATTTCAAATTTTTTTGTAGTGAAATAAACTCATACATTAATTCCATTGTCCCATGAACTTATATAAATTTATTTATTTATTTATTTATTTGCCATTCTTCCTTTTAAACTTTATCTGAATAAAAACCAGGGGCTAGGCACCATGAAAACAAGCTAGAAGCACAGTGACTCAGAATATGTTTGTATTTTCAACCCACTTTTTAGAGAGAATTTTTTTCTTTTTCTTTATTTTATTTTATTTTTTTTGCTATAGGGTGCATGTGCTTACCAGAGAGACAGACAGACAAACAGAAAGCAAGAAATCATCCCCCATGTAGGATGGCCATGCCATAATCCCTCCTCTTTCATTTTCTTTCTGAGATCTTGGGCACACACTTAGTGTGAGTTTCAAGTCTCTGGGTCTGGGACTCAAACCATGGTTGCCCATGTGGGAGTTCAGTGTCTTAACCATTACACCACCTGTGGACCCATATTTTTAACCCATTAATCCATTTACATTTACCTTAGAGATTTATGATAGGATATCAGTGCATAGTCTGTGTGCTTAACTCAAAGACTCTGGTATACCTCAACTAGCCTAGTGGGGTCATATTTAAGCACATAAATTTCTAGGTCTTTTTCAAACATCTATTGAGAGGTCTTGGAGAACAATGTCAATGTGAGGAAACAGCAACTTAGATGTCACATGAAAAATGACACACAAATATCTTTTCATTATATTTATACTCTGGAAAGTCAGAAAACTGGATTTGGAAATAGGGACATTTAAAGAATGGGTTTTCTACCAAGGCTAGACTAAAAAGCTTTACCTTTGAGGTCCAGCAGGTGGCACAGTGGTTAAGGTGTTGGACATCTACATGGCCGACCAGAGTTCAAGTCCCAGACCTGGTGGCTTGAAAATCATTTTGGGTGCATGCACATGAATGCCCACATTCCTGAGAGGAGAATGGAAGACAAGGGATTTCAGCATGGCCATCTCCCCTGGGTGCAGGGGAGAGTTCTCACTTTTCTTCTCATTGTCTCTCTCTCTCTCTCCAGTGAGCATGAATACTCTATGGCAAAACAAACAAATAAACAACAAAAACTTTTACCTTCTCCTGGGGGATTTTATTTACTTTTCCATCAGACAGACTTGTAATTATGAGAGAATAGGCCATGATCAGGAGTTGAAGAGTTTGCCACATTTTGCAGAAACATGTTTCTGGTAGGCCAAGTGATTACCACAAAAAGTAGCTGGGATTGTACCATTACTGAGACCAACATGAGAAGCTAGCTCTAGGTGGAAAAAAAAAAAAAAAAACAGAAAAAAACAGCAACAGCAGCTCCTGGCGCATGCCAATAAATGCAAGAGCTGACAAGGGTAGGGAGAGGTAAAGCAAGACACCAAGAATCAGAAAGTCTCTCAGAAGAACTCATATTTAGAATCCTCTAGAAATCCAGTATTTCAGTACCTGTCTGCCAGGAGATGGCACGATCAATGGATGGACAGCGCTGGCTCAAGAATTAGTGTCAAGCAGCCAAAGGAAGACTACAATAATGGCCTTGTGAATCCCTCAGACTCCTTGCATCTGCCAACTGAAGAAATTAGAATCTAGGAGAGAGAGGAAGAAGTTGCCGAAAGGCAAACCATCTTCTAGTCCCCAAGGTAGAAAATGGGAAAGAAGTAAAAAGAAGACCATATCTCCACCCAGTTTCAGGTCCTCAAACCACGATGCTAGCAAATAACCCAAAAGAGGCTAGATACCAGTTTAACATAGTAATTTACCTCATGACTGATAAATATTCCATCATAAACTCCTGGGAATCTCAAATTATTTTGGAACACAATGCAAATATAGACATACAAGTACATAAAATATTTTTACATATAACTTAAATACAATGTCAAGAAAATTAGAATGACTTAATTTGACAATGTTTTTCATTTTTATCCAACATATAAAGAATAAGCCTTGGGGCCAGCAGTTAGTATAACCCGGTGGCTTAAACTCACGCTGGGCGCATGTGCGTGCATGCCCAAGATCCCAAGAGGAGAATGGAGGAGAAGGGATGTGGTGTGGCCATCCCCCCTGGGGGTGATTTCCTGCTTTCTCTCTCTCTGTCTCTCTCTGTCTTTCTGGAGAGTGCAAAAACCTAGCAAAAACCTCTCCAAGAAAAAAAAAAATTAAAAAGAAAAAGAAGAATAGCCTGATCAGTTTGACATCTCCCTTTTGGATGTTTCAGGAGCCCTCTGTAAACATCCAAGAGTTACTTTGAGGTCAAAGATCCTCTGTTAGCCCTGTAAACATCCAAGATTTACTTTGAGGTCAAAGATCCTCTGTTAGCCCTAAAACTAAAAAACAGAAAAAGCTAGTCATGAATTTGTTTCTCTGTTAGATATCCACCATGTAAAATGCAACACCTAACACATAAATACTAGTTATTTCATTAAGCCAACCATATTAAGATAAATATGATGTTGTTTGATTAATAAAAACCTAGACAAAATATATGTTGGAAATTGTGAAGACTTTCACTTATTAATATTTTGCTTTTATTACATTTGAAACCGGATTCTTTACTAAAGTTATGAATTTGAAAAGCATTTAAACCAATTTTTATGAGCACTCTTTTTATTTTTTAATTTATTCATTGTTTTTAGAGAGGTTTTTGCTATAGGGTGTGTGCACTGGCCAGAAAGACAGAGAGACACAGAGAGACAGAAAGCGAGAAGTCACCCCCCGGGGGGGATGGCCACACCATAATCGCTTCTCCTCCACTTTCATCTTGCGATCTTGGGCATGCACGCACCCGCGCCTGGCGTGAGTTTAAGCCACTGGGTCCGGGACTCGAACTGCGGTCAACTACATGGGAATCCAGTGACATAGCCATTACACTAACTGCTGGTCCCATGAATAGAATTCTTTAAGGGCTTTTCACACAGACATACGTATAGTACGTAACATGACATAACCCTTGGCGTGGTGTCGAAAGTCCTGAAAGTGATCTAGAAAACAGTTAAGTGGGGCACACTTAGACTAACAGACTGATGGCTGTCCCTGACTCATTTAGACAAAAACAAGACTGACAAAGACTAGACAAATAAGACAGTGCACCCAAAGACAAGCAGGGTGATGACTGGTCCTGTCCCATTCTCAAAGACAAGACAAAGCAAGAGAGTGTATCCAGAAATCACTGTCACTAGGGACCCAAAGTGTCATCACACTCAGGCCCTATGACCTGGAGGTTCCACTGCATCCAACCCTCCTAAAGTTCCACCAAGAGAGCTCTCAAACCAAGATAACAAGAATCTTACCAGATTCAGATGCAAAAATGACTCCAATTTCTGATCCGTGTTTGTGAAGCTTCCTTACCCCTCTTGAGACCCAGGATAGGGTATAAGAACCGTCCTCCTTGGGGCGTTGTTCGGCCACTCTAAGATTCCCAAATCTTGCTGGGGCCTCCAAATGTTGTAGAGTGCAACTGAATGAATGACCACCAAAGCCAGATTAAAGCTAAAGGGGATCTTTATTAGCTGGTCATCAACTACAGCCTGAGGCTCGGAGGCCAAGAGTCAGAACTGCAGCCCTGACCAAAATTTGAGCAGTCTTTTTACAGGGTGTCAGTTACCAGGGGTTTCCATAAAAGCAATTACAGAGGCTGAATCAAGCAGGTTAATTATTTCTGAGGGCACTCTCTAGACCTTTGTTTAACCATCTCTGTGGCTCCGGGCAGGGTTCTGGTGATTGATAGTTATATTGGTAAGGAACAACTAAACAAAAGGGTTTTGGGCTAGTTAGCAAAGACAGTAATAGGATGTTGTTCTAGATGCAGTTATCTGTATGGTTAGCACAAGCTGTTTTCTCATGGGAAGAACAAACTGGTTTACAGAAACAGTCAGCCATGTAAGGGTAAGGAAACAAAATGGATGAACTGTTGCTCATGTGCAAGATCTAACATGCGGCCTTCCACACTCTCTGAAAATTAAAAAGAAGAAGAAGAGGAGAAGAAGAAGGAGAAGGAGAGGAAAAAGAAGAAGAAGAAGAAGAAGAAGAAGAAGAAGAAGAAGAAGAAGAAGAAGAAGAAGAAGAAGCAGCAGCAGCAGCAGCAGCAAGGGTGAATTTAGAATGGCCCTGTTAGGGTAGTACTTGGGGCAAACTATAAACATTTGTAATTTATACTTAGCAAGTTCAACTTGTTTAACAACATAAATAGATATATAACTTCAAATTCACACTCCCCTTGGTTCAAACACTTTTAACTAGTAAACCTAATTATTGGTTCTAAATGCATGCGGGAGTTACAAAGAAGAGACAGTATTGAAACAAATCATTCTTTGTTAGGATGGAGATAAATGCATTTGCAAGAAGAGACTGGAAAGATTGTCAATAAGTATCCAAAATGTGACCTTCCTTTTGCTAGTCACTGTTGTAACAAGTTATTTCTGTTAAAAATACTTTTGCCTATGTAAGAAAAAAATCATCTCAACATAGTAACACAACAATGTCTTCATTTATAATGATGTTTTAAGACCCTAAAACCTGCTAAAATCTTGTATCTGTATTCTTAGGGTTAAGAAGAGTTTCTAAAAAGTAATCTTGTTCATTTTTTTATGTTTGTTGAGCCAGAGAGAACAAGAAAACATGCACGTCAAAAGGGGTCTTGACGCTGTGATCCACCCCCAGCCTCAGCCCAGATCCCAGCATACATGTATCTGGCATGCATTGAGAGGCCCCCAAGCATGAACCTAGGATCTTCCCGTGTGAGTCCAGTTACATTACCACTGCACCACCATCTAGCCCCAGTAATATTACTCTTTTTATTGAAGCATTTAACCTTTTGAACAGGGCATTTTTCCTACTAACAAAATTTGGCATTGATGTATTATTCTTTTTCACTTAGTGTATTTGCTAGTATTTCCAAATTAATGGTTTCAACTGGAACAATAGTCCAATAGATTATTAAGTTAATTCAACGTATTGAAAAGGTGTTTAGAAATATTTTGGAAATAAAGCCCAGAAAAATGCAACATTAGTTGAGTTGATGGGAAAGAGGTTTCCTCATTTTTTTTTTCATACAAAGGTTAAGCATACCTGTAATTGAATCATGTCCTTCCCAAATTTGTTTGTTGAAGTCTAACCTTCAGTGAAACTATTTTAGAAGGTAATGAAGGTTAATAAGGTCATAAGGGTGGGGCCCAAAACTGATAGAATTATGTCCTCAAAACAAGAGACACCAGAAAACTTGTTCATTCCCTCTCTCCATAAGCATGCACCAGGAAAAGGCGACTTGAGGACGCAGTGAGAAGCTGGCCAGCCGCCCCATCCTGGTAAGAGAGCACTCATCAGAAGCCAAACCCATCTGGACTTTGACCTTGGACTTCCATTCTTTGTAATTGTGAGAAAATAAATTTCTGTTGTTTGAATGATGTAGTCATATTCTGTTACAGCTGCCCAAGCTAACTAAATAAGGTCTGCAAACATTAAGCTTACTTTTCAAACATCCTTTTAGCCCTTGGAGATTCTCTCTCTCTCTCTCTCTCTCTCACACACACACACACACACACACATACACAATTTCTCAGAGAAACCTGAAACTATAAAAGCAGCCGATAAATGTAGAAACATATTTTATGATGAGAAACTTCCTTTTCCTATGGTTTCAGAAACCTATTGGGTAAGAAAAATAAGTTACCTCTTTAGAAATTCGTATTCCCAGCACTTCCTTTGTGAGCTACAGACCTACCATTCTGTTCTTGTTTTCTGCTTCGATTCCATCTTGTTTGACTGACCCTTACGTGTCTCATCACAGTTTACTTACCAGTTTCTCTATTTCCCAATATTTTAGAATTCATAGTATTTTACTATTTATTCATTCAGCCAGTGTTTATTGAATACTTTCTATAAGCCAGTCATTATTCTAAGGGATAAAAATTCCTGACCTCATTATGAAAGATGGGTAGTGAGGACACGCTGTTTTTTACGTGGAGGGACTGAACTCAGCCTCATTGACACTTGAGCAGAAATGTAAACTGTGAACAGCCAAACCCTGAGTAGAAAGGATGGTTGATTTTTGCAGGAACAGTAAGGAAATCTATGTGACTTGACCAAAGAGAGCTGGGGGTGTAGAAGTGGAACATATGAGATTAGAGAAGTCTGGCCTGGACTGGGATAAAGCAGAACACCTGGGACCATTTTGACTTTTACTGAGTTAAATAAGGAGCTCTTGGAGGTTTTTTGTTTTGTTTTGTTTTGGTTTTTGTTTTGGTTTTTGGTTTTTGGTTTTTGGAGAGGTTTTTGCTATAAGGCACGTGTGCTCACCAGAAAGACAGAAAGAGACAGACAGAAAGCAAGAAATCACCTCTGGAGGGGGTGGCCACACAGCAATCCCTTCTCCTCCATTCTCCTCTTGGGATCTTGGGCACGCACGTGCCCGGCATGAGTTTAAGCCACCGGGTCCGGGACTCAAACCACAGTCGACTACATGGGAGTCCAGCGACACAGCCATTATGCTGGTCCCCTCTTGGAGATTTTTTAATAGAAGAATGACTTGGCATGACATAGGTTTTTAAAAAGATCACAGTTTGGGCAGGATTCAAGTCTCAACCCTGGCTTGAAAACCAGGCTGTGCATGTGCACATCCAGGATCCTTGAGGGATGGAGAATAGGGGGGAAAGTACTGTGGCATAGCCAAGCCCTTTTGAGGGGTGGGGTGTTTGCTTTCTCTCTCTCTCTCTCGGGTTCTCTCTCACATGCACACATGCACCCTATGTTGTAAGTAAGTAAGTAAGTAAATAAATAAATAAATGGATCACGGGGCAGCCTCAGTGGCACCATCGGGTGCATACTAGACTGCAGAGTTGGAGTCACAGGCTGGTTGCAGTTTGAGACCCCATCCTGGTGGGCCTGAAAAATGTCTGGTGCATGCACATGTGCCCACAGTGCTGGCCGGCTAGGGGACTGGAAGAAGGCGCCTAGGCATGACCGAGCCCCGAGAGTGGGGCTTCTGTTGCTCTCTCATGCATACTCACATGTTGTATCATGAATTAAAAATGAAAGACATTTATTTTGAAAAATATAAATGATCACAATGGCCACTGTTAAAATTGGACTTAAGGTAAGAAAAAAGAAGTACAGGTAGAAAGAAGGCATCAGATGCTGGATACATTGTGAAGCCCAGACTGACATGATTTGCTGATGGATTTGATCTAGAATAGGGAAGACGCAGAAGCCACTGATAGGTAACTTCATTCAGTCTTGAACACCTTTATATTTATTCCTGATACCCTTTTTGAATGGTAAGCCTGAATCAAATACTATGTACATTTTAAAAATCTTTAAGATACATATTGTCAAATTGCCCTTTAGAATCTGAGGAACATTTTATTTTTATCCTGACTGTGGTATCTACTATTGTCCGTTTCTAAAAGTAACATCACATATAATTATTATTATTTAAAATTTACATTTTAGCAGGTGGAGTATGTCTTGTGTTTTATCCTCAATGATTCTGAACATTAATATTTTTATTGGTCATTGGTATTGGCTTTTTTTCCACTGTGAACTTCATGTTTTCTTTATGATTTAAAATTTAAAATTATAACTCTTATTAAAACAATTTTTTTAATAGTCCCTCCCCCCTTTTCTTGTCCTGAAAGCCCAGGACCACATTTCCCAGTCATCTTCGTTTTTTTTGTTGTTGTTGGTTGGTTGGTTGTTTTTGAGAGGTTTTTACTATAGGTAGCATGCACTTGCCAGAAAGACAGAGAGACAGAAAGCGAGAAATCACCCCCTCCGGAGGGGGTGGGGTGGGGAATGGGCATGCCACAATCCCTTCTCCTCCATTATCCTCTTGGGATCTTGGGCATACACACACAGGCGCCTAGCATGAGTTTAAGCACTGGGTCCGGGACTCAAACTGCAGTCAACTACATGGGAGTCCAGAGCATAGACATTACGCCAACTGCTGGTCGCAAATAGTATGCATTGAGAGAAACAGAGAGAGAGAGAGAGAGAGAGAGAGAGAGAGAGATGGCCTTGATGCCACAATCCTCCAGCCTCCATAGGCTTTTGCCATGGGGCAGGTGCCACCATGCCCTTTAGTCATGTTTGTACTTAAGGATAGTCATCTGTCCAAATTCTGGCCAGTGGAAGATCAGTGGGAGTGACTACCTGTAGGCCTGGCCATTAAAAGCTCCATCAGATAGGCAGCAAGTAGTGTGGTGGTTAAGACAATGGACTCCCACATGGCTAACCTCAGTTTGAGTCCTGGACCCAGAGACTTGCTTTCTCACCCCCTCCCACCCCTGGCTCTCTTTGGTGAGCACACATGTCCTGTAGCAAATTAAAAAATAATAATAATGCTAAATTAAAAACAAATCATCTTTAAACAAGTAAACAAACTAAATTCATCAATTGCTGACTTACGGACACAAAATTACACATAGGGAAGAGAAATAACTTCTAGTGTATAAAATGCAGTAGGGATAATGTGGTTAATAACTTATTGTACACCTCAGAAGAACTGAAAAAGAGGATTTTAGATGTTACCAATATAAAGTAGTAACATCATTGAGATTTGAGATAATGGATATTCTAGTTACCCTGATTGAATCATCACACATCTTATTTATGTGCTCAAAAATGCTATTTTCTCACCACAAATATGTACAATTATACATTTAAACACACATACACACACACACACACACACACACACACACACACAACCTCTCTCACATAATCCTGCCTGCTCTTTTCCCCTCTAAGCTAGATAGCAGGAGATAACCCCAAAGCGACCCTGGGAGTCACATGTTGAAAATAGTACCAGAAGGAAGTCTCTTGGGACATTAAATCACTACTAACAGGAGAACTGCCTGCCAAGAATGCAGATCTGAAAGTGTTCTTCTACACTACTGTGAGAAGTCACTGAGATTTCAAGGTTTATCAGTTACAGTAGGGGGTATATTTTCTAAGTAGTACAGACGTTTTTGAGTTATAAAGAGTTTCTTTAACTTCATACATTAATTATATTGAGCCTTTGCCTGCTTGAAGAAATGTAAAATCTACACTGACCCCCGTGCTCCCTGGTACGGAGAGACTGATCCTCTTCTCTGAATTCCTTTAAGCAAACAATTATAGGAATTGTTTGGAGTATAAAAGGTCAAATCTCTCTCTCTTTCTCCCTCTCACAATCTCCATCCCCTCCTCGTATGCACACACACACACACACACAAACACACACACACACACACACACACACACAAATTTACACCTTCGTTAAAAGATTGTAAGGCTACCTGACCAAAGCCCATCGAACCTGCAACATTATTATTTTTATTTTGACGAATAAAGCTCCTCTTGTTTCCTATTTTCCAGAAAACATCCCCTTTGGATTTTCTCCCTGTTGCTACAGTCTAAATAAAGTACTCATCACTTTCAGTCTCTGACAACTTTTGAAAGTTATACATCCTGTAATAAGGTAAATATTCTCCTTAGTTTACTATCTTTCAATTTTAGGTGTGTTTATATATTTTTGATGCATGTCTATATGCTGTCCCTGCATATGATCTTTTTGTAACATTTTTTTCATTGGTGGTTTATGAAATATTAAACCATCTTCTTTTGCTAATAGATCTCCTGTCCTCATTCTTCCTCATTTCCTGATCAGCCCAGAGCACATTGCCCAGGAGTGAACACGCTGCCATTTCGTGACTGGTCCCTCTCAAACCTATTGAACATTTACTCTCCCTCTTTGGTAATTTAACACTTATGGACGTACCTCAGGTCACTCAGTCTTTTTGAGGGATACTGGCTCATCCGCCAAGATGTTTTGTCATGAAGTCATTTGTCATACATTCACTGGTCTCAATGGTATGCCAGTCAATGCTAACTGGTTAGACAGACTGATGGCTAAACTGAGATACACGGCTGTCTCTTAACACTCGCCTGCATGACAGGAGGAGTTTTATATTACAGATAATGTCATTTATGTAGCATAACATCAGGAAGATGAATTAGTTTCCTATTGTGGCTATAACAAATTACCACAAATTTGGGAGCTTAAATGGTGATCAATATCATTATTTATTTATTTTATTTTTAAAGGTTTTTGCCTAAGGGCATGTGTGCTCACTAAAGAAAGATAGAGAGACAGAGACGGTGAGAGGGAAAGTGAGGAATCACCCCCAAGAGGGATGGCCATGCCACAACCCCTTCTCTCCAGTCTCCTCCCAGGATCTTGGGCACACACGCATACACACCTGGTGTGATTTTCAATCCACTGGGTCCAGGACTTGAATCATGGTCACTGATGTGGGAATCTAGTGATATAACTGCTATGACATCTGCTGACCCCAATGACTATTACAGTCCTGAAGTCAGAAGTCCAAAATGGTTGCTAAAATCAAGCTGTCCACAATGTTGCATTCCTTTATGGAGGCTCTGGGAGAGAATCCATTTTCTTCCCTTTTCCGGCCTCAAAAGCACACCACCATTCCTTAGCTTGAGGCTCATCCCTTCCCCTCTCTTCAAAGCCAGCAGTGCAGCATCTTTGAATCTCTACCTGGGACTCTCCTGCCTTCATCCTTCTCTTATGAAGCCCTTGGGATTATTCACATGGGTCATCTGATATAATCTTCCCATCCTATTGTATTTAACGTAATCATCTCTGCAAAGTCCTTTTTGCCATGCCCTATGTTACTGTGTTTGCCCAAATTCATCTGTTGAAACTTAATCACCAATGTGATAGTATTAAGAGGTGGGGTTTCTAAATTATGAGGGTGGAGAACTCATGGATAGGATTAGGACCCTTTTAAAGCTGTAGATGAAAGCTTTCATCCCCTTTTCTGTCCTACTCTCCCTTTCTCCATGAGAGGGCACATAAAAATCACTTGTCGATTGCTTATTTTGTAAGAAGCACACCCTAAATAAGAGGATATAAAATGTATAAAGATGACTAGCTGGTGACACAGCAGTAAAGTCCCACACTCTGTAAGGCTGACCTGCATGGGAAAGTTTCAGGTTTGAGACTGGAGACCTCCTTGAGTATGGTAAACATCTGTCTACCCATGAACCAGGGCTGGCTGAGACTGAGGGTAGATTATGGCATTAAAATCCTATTGGAGTCTTGTTCTCATGGAAGAAATAGATAAACTTAAAAAATAAAGCATAACCTATAATCTTCAGGAGTTTACAATCTGGTGTGACACATATACTTAGGATATTAAAATACTTCTGCACTAATGAATATAGGCCAAAAACACCATAGAAAAATAGTTAACAGAACATCTTATTACTTTTTTAAAATTATTTTATTTAACATTATTTATTTTATAAATAAAGGGACACAGTGAGAGAGACAGAGGGACAGAGTGAGAAGAGAAAGAAGCTAGAAAAATCAGTATTTAGTTTAAATCAACATTAATGTGATTAAAAAAATAACAGAAAAGCATAATTCGTATATTATCAACAAAGCAAAAAGTGTACAAAAATTAATCTAATAAAGCAATACACTACTTGAGACTATAACACAATATTCAAACTGCACTGAAAACATTTAAAAAGAGCCAGAACAACTGTACAGATAAAGAAATATGTTTGAGAATGAAGTTTGAAAGAGGATTCAGGTGAGTGTGTGACTATCTGAAGTAGAAGGGAATTCCTTTGAGGTGGTGGAACAGGTAAGTGCCCTGATTCTGGAGATGGTCACATGAATCCAGTAAAACTTTGTAGGATATACCAAGTGGGTGCCTGTAAAACTGGTGAAATCCAAATAATGTCTATAGCTTATCAATGGCAATTTTCTGATTTTGATAATAGACTGTGAAGCTGACTGAAGAGCATAAAGGAACTCTGTTTAATTTTGCAATGTCTAAGTGAGCCTAAAAATAAATTAAAATGAGTGTTCTAAAAAACGTCACATTGTAAATGACTCATGTGTCAAAGAAAAAGAAATTAGAAAATATTTGAAATTGAAACATAAATAAAAGCACAACATCTCAAAATTTGTAGAATGCTCTCTAAAGCAATCTCCAGTAAAAAAAAAAAAAAATTATCTCATGAAATTTCCTACATTAAAGAGAAAGTCTTGGGACCAGCTGATGACATAATGGTTACGCTGTTAGTCTCCCACATAGTGGACTGAAATTTGAGTCCTGGGCCCAGCAGCTTGTCACTTGCCAGGTACGGGTGCATGTGTGCCCAAGATCCCAAAAGGAGAATGAAGGAGAAGGGGTTGAGTTGTCATCCCTCTGGAGGTGGGGATGATTTCTAGGTTTCTGTCTCTCTGTCTCTCTGTTAAGTGCATAAACCCTGTAGCAAAAATCTCTCTAAGAGAGAGAAAGAGAGAGAGAGAGAGAGAGTCTTAAGTCAAAAGCCCCAGCTTTAACTTTAAGAAACTAGAAACAAAAAAAGGAGATAAATCCTAAAGTAAGCAGAAGAAAGGAAATAATATATCTCAGAGTCCTAATGCTTTCAGAAGGACCATGGCCTTGCCAGCATCTTGATATTGGACTTGAGCCTTAGAAAGTATGAAACAATGAGCATCTGTTGTTTTAAGCTAAGCGACCTGGTTACTGGTACATTGTAACTGCAAATCAAGGATACAAACATGGTTGGCAAAAGTCAAGCTCCTGCTATTTCCATTACATTATTAATAATAAGTAGATTTATTAAGTGGTCACATCTAATGACTACAGTGGAGTAAAAATGTAATATGCTCATATATACTTCACTTAATAATGTTATTAAAATAAATGCTATATGGTAAAATAATTTCATGTAGTAATTTTTTTTCATTACCTTTGTGGTGTGTATGACTACTAGAGAGAGACAGAGAGAAAGAAATGAGAAAGTGCCCCCGATGGGGGGCAGTCATACTGCAATCTCTTCTCTTCCATTTCTCCATCCTGTTTGGATTTGGGACACATACCTATATGTGCCTGGCTTGCTTTTCAAGCTAGCATTGGGATTTGAACCATGGCTGGCCATGCGGGATCTGACTTTCTAAACACTAGGCCATGGGGCTGGCTCTATGTAGTATTTTATAGATAATTTAAATATTAAAAATGTAAGTAATGGGGCCAGTAGGTAGCACAGTGGTTAAGATGCTGGACTCCCACATGGCCTACTGCGGTTTGAGTTCCAGACCTGGTGGCTTGAAAATCACGTCAGGCACATGTGTGTCCATGCCCAAAATCCCAAGAGGAAAATGGAGGACAAGGATTGCTAAGTGGCCAACCACCTTAGGAGGTGATTTTTCACTTTCCTTCTCACTGTCTCTCTGGCAAGCACAGTTGCCCTTGGCAAAACAAACAAACAAAAAACTTTAAAAAATTTTTAAGTAACTACTATACAAGGATAAAAGAGTGGAATTGTTTGATGAAATAAGAGCAGTATTAACCAAATGATTATGATTGAAACTTTATTACTGTTAAAAAAATGGTACAATAGGGGCCAGCAGGTGGCATGGTAGTTAAGACACTGGATTTTCACATGACTGACCACATTTTGAGTCCCAGACCTGGCAGCTTGAGAGTCATGCCAGATATGTGTGTGTGTGTGTGTGTGTGTGTGTGTGCCCGAGAGAATAGAGAGGGGACTATGGCATGGTTGTCTCCCCTAGAAGGTGATTTTTTGCTTTCTCTCTCGTTGTCCCTCTTATTCTCTCTGGTGATTGCATGTGCCCTATTGCAAAAACCTTAAAAAAAGGTACAATATAATTTTGTTTCTCTATTTGAAAATTTATACTTAGGTTTTAAAAAAATTAAATATTGTAATTTGAACTTGGTTCTTTTAAGATAAATATTTATTTTGCTATAGGGTATGTGTACTTGTCAGAGAGAGAGTGACAGACAGACAGACACACACACACACACACACACATACAGAGAGAGAGAGAGAGAGCACATTGATAGATACCATCACCTAATCGTGTTGAAATAATTTTGAAATTAATATTTGGGCCAGACATTCAAGATTTTAACTTGCTTTTCTCAGTACTGGAAAAAATTTTCTCTTCCATTTTTTTGGAGAAGTTTTTGCTATAGGGCACTTGTGTTTGCTGGAAAGTCAGAGGGAGACAGAGACAGAAAGCAAGAAATCACCCCCGGAGGGTGTGGGGGATGGCCACACTATAATTCCTTCTCCATTCTCCTCTCAGGATTCTGGGCACGCACGCGCATGAGTCCAGAGTGAGTTTAAGTTGCCAGGTCCAGGACTTGAACCACAGTCGACTAAGTGGGAGTCCAGCGACGAATCCATTACTCCATCTTCTGGTCCCAACATTCTTCTCTTCTTGCTGCTCCAGGGAGAACAACATGATAATGCTGTTGGTAATCTGGGCCTTCTGGCTCACAGCTTCCCCATGCCAAAGGAGAGTCTGGTGAGCAGTTCACAGTAGCCATGCACAAGTTCTTCAGAAGCTTCATATTAATCTTTAGCCTTGGGAGTCATTGGTGTTGTGCGCTCTTAAGGTAGACCAATTTTCTCAGGCTTTCTTAGTGGAATACAGCTTCCCAAATTTGAATAGGAAAAGAACTGAACAAGAGTACATTAAATTACAGCCAATACTAATTTTTTTTCATAGGTTGTGAATTTGTTTACTAAAATTTATTTGAACCCCCATATCAAAATGTGTGGTACCTTAGTGGTCCTTCATGTGGACATGCATGTGCAGAGCAACAGATTTATGAGTAATTTGAGATACAGGCAGCTGTGGGGGAACAAGGAGACGGTCCTGTTTCAGCTCTCGTATTGTAAAGGAGCATCTTTTTACAGTATATCTAATGCATTTTCACATTTTTGCCTTTTCTTGATGACTGCACTGTTGAAAATGGTTCCAAGTGCTGTGCTGTCTAGTGGTGTCCCTAAGCACAAGAAGGCTACGATGTGCCCTAGAAAATGTTTAAAACTTTGTTAAGACATGTTATAGTGCTGCTGGCTGTGAGTTTCAATGTTAATGAAAAAAATGTATATTAAATCTTTTGAAAAAAGGTTATGTATTGATTAGTTGATAAAAATCATGTGACCAAAGGCTAGGAGGAACATAATTTTGCATTTCCCTTAAAGGCAAAGATTTGATATTCACTAATACAGTATTTGATCAATTTTATAACAACTACTGGTAACAAAAATCAACAATATGTATACTCATACAGATCTGCAGTAGTGAACTACAAATTAGAATCTACAGTGATAATGAATGTGGGGGCTGGCAAGTGGTGTGGTGGTTTAAGGCGCTGGACTCCCACGTGGCCGACTACGGTTCAAGTCCTGAACCTGGTAGCTTGATTTCTCATTTTCCTTCTCTCTCTAATCAAATTAAAAATAAAATAATTAAAAATAAGGTTAAATAATGTAAAAAAAAAAGATAATGAATGTGCCATTATATGTAGATTTTTGTGTGTGTGTGCAAATATAGAAAAGTAATAAAAAAAATCTAGCCTGGAGACTAGCATGGCATGGTGGTTAAGGATGCTGGACTTCCACATGGTCAACTGCAGTTCAAATCCCAGACCTGGAAGCTTGCTTTGTCACTTTCCCTCTCTCTCACTCTGTCCCTCTCTGGTCAAAATTAAAATAAATGAAATAAAAAATTAAAATAAATGAATAAATAATAAAGTAAGGAACTTTCTTTAAATAAAGTTAAATAATTCTTTTTTATAAAAAAATATGCTAGGGAAAAAAAAAATCTATCCTAGGGAATGGCAGGTGGTGTGGTAGTTAAGGGCACTGTACTCCCACATGTCTGACCCGGTCTGAGTCCTGGACCTGGCAACTGGCTTTTTCAGTTTTCCTCTCTCTTTCTCTCTGTACCTCTCTTGTCAAATTAAAACAAACAAACAAAGTTAAACAAAATAATTTTTTAAAAAATCTAGCCTAAAGATAGAAGCCTCATAACCGTTATTATTCATTTCATGGGACAGATTATAATGCTTTTTTTTTTTTGAGAGGTTTTTGCTATAGGGCACGTGTGCTCGCCAGAGAGAGAGAGAGAGACAAAGAGACAGAAAGTGAGAAATCACCCCCTGCCCAAGGGAATGGCCACACCGCAATCCCTTCTCCCCCATTCTCCTCAGGATCTTGGGCACGCACGCACAAGCTCCCAGCGTGAGTTTTAAGCTACCGGGTCCGGGAAGTGAACCGCAATCGACTACATGGAAGTCCAGCAACATAGCCATTACGCTAACTGCTGGTCCCAGATTATAATGCATTTTTTAATGTTTCTTTTACTTAGAAGTGTAAATTTCAGTCATTTATTCCTTTTTAATGTCTGCTTATTAAATAATGGTATTCATAAGGTGTCTTTTACTGCATTGCTAACATAAATGCCTGAGACTGGATGATTTATAAGGAAATTGAGGTTTGTTTAGCTAATAATTAGAAGGTCTAGGTCTGGGATTTGAGTTCTGATGAGGATGCAACACGGCAGAGCACAGGATCTTGAGCAGAGCAGCTGTCTGAAGTTTCTCCTTTTTCTGGTCTGTATCCATGTGGGTTCTGCTTACCTCATTTCCTCTCTTTAAACACATACCAGAACTCAATCACAGGGACCCCACCCCAACAACCTATCACATCCACCCTGGTTTATGATGAGGGAATTTAAGTTTGCACTTAACACTTTCATTGTATAATAAAATCAAATCCCAACAACCGAATTTTGCAGAAACATTCACTCACTTCCCAACAAGGCCAGATTCTAAAACATGACTCTTTGTGAGTCATACCATTATCTAACCATAACATTAGGTTTAATCTCCTTACCTTTCTCCTTATTTCCTATTATACTTTCGAGAGTGATTTCTCATGGCCTCAAATATCACCTTCAAATCAGAAAATTTAAACCTAAATTTCCAATTCTGACATCTCTGGCTCCAGATCTGAATTCCCAAATACCTGTCCAACCTGTCAGAAATCATGCTTAATGTTAGAAACAAAACTCATCTTTCCCTCCATGGGACATTATTTTCTGTATGTATACCTAAGTAAAAAACTTTCATTCAACATACAAATTAGAAATTATATTACTTCATCCTCACAATGTTTTGAGTAGATTTTATAGTATGGATGAGACAAGATTATGTGAAAGACAAAAACTAGTGTTGCAATCAGATTTGGTTCTTGTATTTACCATGTGGCTGAAGTAAACTGCTTGTTGAGCCTAGCCTCACTTTTCCTGACTTGCAGATAGAGTGGAAGTTTTATTGTTACACTTGAAAATGTGGTACCCAGCCTGGCAGCACTAGCAATTCATAGGGACTTTTAAGAAATAAAAAGTCTGACCTACCCCAAACATAATGAATCACTAAATTCATTTCAACATGATCTTTACACAAATCATTGGTACATTCAAGTTTGGAACACGCTGGTGTAGGGCAACCTTACTAATTCAAGGGTGTCACCACCTTCAAGGGAAAAGATCATTGGAGAACCAAAACAGCCTTGTCTGCAACTTACTAGAGCTACTGTTGTTGTTGCCAATACGACTTTTTATCCACTTATCACCAATTAAGTAGTTAATGTAGGTCCTTGATAAACGCATTTTGATATTACCTAGAAACCTCTGAAATGTAAGACATAAGTTAAATTTTAATCTACCTACCCCATGTTAACACCTGGAATATTTGGAAAATGTGACCAAATCTTTTATTCAAATGAGGCTGTTGAAAGACTTTATAATTTAAAACAAAATCTCCCATATGTATGCTTACACAAAAATGTTTCTAGCTTTTAGAAACAATAACTTTTACTGAGCATTCATAATGTACAGTGCACCATACTAAGTGAGCTAACTTAGAGATGCTTAGTAATATGTTAAATCCCATGCTGCTATTGACCTAAGATACTGCATTTCTAACAAGCTTCCAGGAAATGCTGATGCTTTTCTGTGGGCCAAACTTTTCAATAAAGAGTTTGTAGACCAATATGTGTGACATGCTTGTTTAATTAAGAGAGAACAAAAGTAGGGGGAGGGGAGAGCAAGACTTCCGGTTTCCCCTTCTTTGAGAATCAGCTGGTGTCAGAGGCTCAGAATCTACTGTTACATTAAAACTCAACTGGAACAAAACTATTGCCAGGAAGTTAATTGAAGCACTTAGAATTACTTCTATTGGGAACAAATCTATTTCTTAGATAGACTACCTCCTCAGTTGGAAGGTAGCATTTTTTTTTTTTTTTAAGATTTTTGTAATAGGGTGCATGTGCTCAGTGGACAGAGACAGAAAGCAACAAATCACCCTCCCTCCCCCCCCAGGAAGGCTGGTTATGCCTCCATCCCTTCTCCTCTTGGGATCTTGGGCACACATGCACATGTGCCTGGCATGAGGTTTAAGCCACTGGGTCTGGGACCTGAACCACAGTCAACTATGTGACAGTCCAGCAATGTGACCATTACACCATCTTTTGGTCCTGCATTTTTTTTTTTTTTTTAGGTTTTTGCTATAGGGTGGGTATGTGCTTGCTGGAGAGGGAGAAAAGAGAAAGCAAACCATCTCAGAGGGGAGAATGCCCACACTACAGTCCCTTTTCCTCTATTCTCTAGGGATTATAGGTACACATACATACACACATATGCCTGGCATGTTTCAAGCCACTGAGCTCAGGACTCAAACCAAGTCAGTCATTTGGGAGTCCAGTGTCTTAACCACCATGCTACATGCTGGTCCTGTAGCAATATTTTAAAACTTTAGTTAGGTTTTTTCATGTGCATGTTTCTTCATCTAGTATTTTAGTTAATTTCTTGTCTCTCTACACCCATCTCATAACATATAAAACGTTATCTTTGTGGCTGCATTTCTTAATCCACTGGCATTTATTTTTTAAGAGTTTTTGCCTTAGGGCATATGTGCACACCAGAGAGACAAGAGATAGTGAGACAGAAAGTGAAAAATCACTCCCTAGCAGGGATGGCCATGCTGCAACCCTTCTCCTGGGATCTTGGGCATGCAAACACACACACATCTGGTCTGAGTTTCAAGCCACCAGATCCAGCACCTGAACTGTGGTCAGTCATGGGAAAATCGTGATTAACCACTGTACCATCTGCTGGCCCCACTCATTGGCAATTATAATGTCCTCTGTGACCCAAAGACCACTTAAGAAAGATTGGAAGTATATACTGTCTCAGTGTTTAAACTTTATTTACTTTCCTAGGCTTTTTAGCAACATGGTCATTCGTGCTTTTTAGGAATACAATAAAGTTATTTCTGCATCCTAGTCAACAATCATTTAGAAATATTTCAGAATTTGAAAACAATGCAAATAAGGTAGCAAAGTATTACATGTTAATCACACAAATTCTTAACTGTTTTACCTATCCTGTAACTTTCCATTTACTTATTTATCAAAGATTTTAAGTGTTGAAGTCAGAGTCCAATAGTTTTTCCTACATACATTCTTTTAAACAGAAAGATTACTCTATGAATTTTAGATACATGAAATACGAATCCTAAATGCACAATATTTAAAATATGCATGTATCTTTTTACATCAGTAAAAATACATAGCTTCTAAGTGTTATATGCCATATTGTCTGTTTTATAAGTGCAAAACATCTTGTTATATGTGTGGATGCTAGTAAAAATGTTGCACTCTATTTCTATGACTTATAGTTTCATTATCTTTAAATGCTTGTTTCATACATATCAGTTAGACTGGTTTCTAAACCAATATCAAATCTTTTTAATAGGGATATTCAACCAGTACACAAGTGTAACTCATCTATACCTCTTTCAATCTACTTTATGTATCCTTAATGTTTTTATTTTGGTACACTGTTTTCACCACTTCCTCTAATCCAAAAGAATGCACATATTCTATTTTGTTAAGACATATCTCAA
>NW_006159949.1:104997-127251 GCF_000334495.1 Tupaia belangeri chinensis
ATTTGGAGTTGCAAGAGAAAAAGCTGACATCAGTCTGACTTTTGCCCTTTACAGGTAACCTGTTTCTTTCTGTCTGGATACTTGCAAAATTTTAATTTTTTTCTTGAAATTTAAAAATGGTACCAGGATATGTCTACTTTTTGCTTGCTTTCTGTCAAATTTTAAAAGTACTCTGTGAGCTTTTTCTTTTTGTAGATCTAATTGGTTCTTCAACTCTGGGAAATTTAGTTCAAACAGTTCCTTAGTAATTGTTTAAGCTACTTGTTTTGTCTTCCATTCCAGATAGTCTAATTATGTGTAGATTGTATCTCTTGGTCTCTTCTTGTCTTCTTTTATCATGGTTTAGTTTCCCCCTTTCTCTGCATTCTGTGAAAATTTCTCTTGTTTTGCATTTACTTCAGTAATTCGATTTTGCGGCCAATCCTCCTTGCACATTTCTGTTAACTCTCTCAATTCCCTGATTCGGTCCAAGCGCTCTGACATTACCTTCTTTATCATTGAGCACAGGTGTTTAAGCTCCTGTACCATATGATAGTCGACTCTTTCTGTATCTTGGGTTTCCACCGTCGTATCTGTTTCAAGAGGAGGCATTTTAGTTCTGTTCCTTTCTTCGGAACTGCAGTGTAACCACCTTGAAAACAATAAAGAAAATTTAATTCCCTACTGTTTGCCTGACACAACTCAAAGATTTCTACTGATAATTATAACTGGAATTATTAAAATATTTTATTTTTCTTTCCTACCTTTTCAGTAACTCCTCTTAGGAACGCCGACCAAAACCGAAGACAGAAGGAAGCACGGAACAACGTCCAAAATGGCGCCCGTGATGTCATCTCCGCGCGCCTCACGTCCGGGCCAATAGTCTGGTGCATAGCTTTATTGCTGAAGGGCTCCTCGCTCTGGCCAATCATGAGGCGGTAGACGCCAGACGGCGGAGCTCAAACCTCCGCGCGCAGCTTGCTCCCCTCTGCGACCCCGCCCCGTCAGAGAAGGGTCACTGTAGTGCTCATGCGCAGCACTTCAGTCAGCTTTCTCCTCGTTCCAATGGCTCGGCCCCAACCTGGTGCCGCCTCTAAGGCGGAGCTGGGTTTTTGCGGTGGCCAATGGCGCCCCGGGTGAGAGTTGAAGGGTGGAAGGTGTCTGTGAGCCGGTGGTGCGGGCTTTTTCCAGCGCATGTGCTGGGTAGGCTACCTGGCAGTCATGGATCCAGTCTCGACTGAAGAGCTTGGGGAGGAGGAGCAGCTGGTGAGACGGCATCGCAAAGAGAAGAAGGAGTTGCAAGGTGATGGGGATGGGAATCTCGGAAGTCACCCAGACCTAGCGAAGGGCGCGTGGCGGGGCGGTTCAGGGGATTTTAAGGGGCGGCGTGGCTGGATCCTCTCTACCGCCTCAGTAGCGAGCGGCCTTTCTCCCGCCTTCCCTGCCGCCCCTTTCCCGGAGCCTTTTGAGGCGCGCGGCGTGCTCGCCTACCCCGGGCAGCAGCCGGTGTATTATTCTCATTCCACGAAGGCACGGTCTTGGACCCAGACTGGACCCATTCGGGCCCCTTTACCGAGACTTGGTCCTAATGGTGTGTGCATTTTGAATGGCCTCCCCTCAGGAAAAAAAAAAATTTTTTTTGAGAGGTTTTTGCCATAGGGTGTGTACGCTCGCTAGACAGAGAGAGAGAGAGAGAGAAAGCGAGAAATCACCCCCCCCAGGGGAAATGACCACGCCTCAGTCCCTTCTCCATTCTACTCTGGGGATCTGGGGATCTTGGGCACGCGCGCACACACACACACACACACACACACACGCCTGGCGTGAGTTTTAAGCCACCGGGTCCAGGACTCAAACCGCGGTCCAGTACATGGGAGTCCAGCGACATAGCCATTATGCTAACTGCTGATCCCTACCTAAGGAAAATGTAAAACTTGCATCAGTGTCTTTTGTTTTCCCTCCTGTCTCACCAAAAAACCCGAACAAATTTAAGGTATGTAAATTAGTTTTTTTTGCTTTTTTGGTCTCACCTTCATCTGTAGCTGTCTGGTTATGTGATGATTCTTCTGGCTTTCATAATTACACTGTCTATACCTTTCGTTCCTTATCATCCTCTTTATTTCTGGGTTTCTGACGGAATGATTTTGGTGATTTTTCAGCCAAAATTCAGAGTATGAAGAATGCTGTACCCAAGAATGACAAAAAGAGAAGGAAACAACTCACTGAAGATGTTGCTAAGTTGGAAAGAGAAATGGAACAGAAACATCGAGAGGAACTGGAGCAACTGAAGCTGAGTTCTAAGGAGAATAAGGTACATGAAATAATTGTTAGCCTATAGCATTTGAAAGCAACAGTACACTTGTGTTGGATTATTTAAAGTAATGAATTTGATAGGAAATGAAGTCACTCAGTTGTACTTATGGATCGTCTTTCCTTAATATTTTTGCTAAAGAGAAAAAAAAAAGTTAAAAAATCTGGCTTGGTGGCAGAGTGGTAATGCTTTGCTCAAAAGAAGCCAAAACCCAAAAAGCCATTGTAGTTCTAATCCCTGGCCTGGTCAAGCCTGATCAGCCAGGTAGCAGGCTGATGCCCAGGATGTGATGGACTGGAGAATTGAAAGAAGGGGATGGCATGGTCAACAGACCCTGGAGGGTGCTCATCTCTTTTTGCTTTCGCCAGCACGTACACAAACACACACGTTTATAAAACGAATAGACAAATTTATTTTTATGACTAATCTTACATGGCTTTGTGTTTTTGTAAGGGAAATTAACAAAGAAAATTTATTTCTTTTCCTATTTAATTGTCTGAAAGAAAAGCTTCACCAAATAAAAGTTGGAAGACCACACTTTTAATCAAAGAGTTGTGACTTAAGTATTGTAACCTGGGCAAAGTTATTTATTTTTCCTGAATTGCCTTACATATAAGGTGATGATAGATACAAACACTTCTGCACTCTATTCAAGGGTTCTTTTAAGACTCAAAATGAAATTGCTTTTTTTTTAAATTACAAAGTTTCTTTATGAAAAAAGGTGTATCAAATGAAATATCTGAAGTTTCTTAGGTAAATTGGTAAATGTTACTTTCAGTATTTTAATAAATTTATTTCCATCATTGTAAATAATATGTGTATGATAAGCACTTTGTTTACCATCCATTGTACATTATTTTATTTTATTCTCAGTAATATATTGTGAGGTATTACCTATGAAGTATGTGTCATTACTTTTTTGCGTGGGAAACAGGCTTAGAGAGATTAAGAACTTTGTCCCAAAGTCATAACAACTATTAAGTGCCAAACCACAATTAAAAATCAGAATTCTGGTTGGTGGATACTGAATTCTGTTATAACTTTGTATGGTATAGTAGTTTATTGCATGGGTTTTGCATAGAGGGATCATAGACTTCATAGTCTCACTCCATAATTGAGAGTTTAAAAGTTCTTATGTCTATGCAGAAGTACATTTTTAAGTTTACTTCTTCACTCCACAAGAGAAAGAGACAGAGAGAAGCACCTCTAATAGAGTCCTGATATAATAGTCCTTTCCCATCCTCAGCTAGCTTGATCATGGACATGTGTATGTCAGGCATATCCAGGGAAAAGCTGGGATACAAACCCAGGACCTTTCCCATGTGTTTCATTAACCATGTGTTGCATTAACACTGTACTACTGCCTGGCCCCTGTGCAAAATCTTACCTGTCATAATTAAATTTTATTTAGTTCATTTTTGGTCCACTGTTGATAAGGGAAATATCTGTACTGATGTTACAGTGATCCTTATATTAAATATAGTCTCAGTTTATTTAGCTTGCTATCCAGTTATCAAGTTTTTGGCCTTCCTCGCCCTTAGTGTACTTTATCTCTAGGTAACAAGGTATGATGCTCGAAGTGTTTGTGTTACAATTGTTGTATTCCTAATTATCTTCCATCTTTTCTTTTCTTTTCTTTTTTTTTTTCTTTTGAGAGGTTTTCGCTATAGGGCGCGTGCGCTCGCAAGACAGAGAGAGACATAGAGACAGAAAGCGAGAAATCACCCCCCAGGGGGGATGGTCACACCGCAGTCCCTTCTCCTCCATTCTCCTCTCGGGATCTTGGGCATGCACGCACACGCGCCCGGCGTGAGTTCTAAGCCACCGGGTCCAGGACGCGAACCGTGGTCGACTACATGGGAATCCAGCGACATAGCCATTATGCTAACTGCTGGTTCCCCCATCTTTTCTATTGCTTTCTCAGGTCTTTCCATTTGAAAATTCTTTCCTAGGTTTCCAGGAACAAAATTGCTTGATTCTTATGCTAGATATTTTCCAATGGTTAAGATATAGACTCATTCTACTTTGAAGTATTATCATTATCATTAACTTAGACTTTTCTTCCTAAACACAACCTACATTCTTTTTTTAAAAATTATTTATTTAATTTTATTTATTTTAGTTTGACAGAGAGACACATACACACACATGCATACATAGAGAGCGAGAGTGACGGGGGTGGGAGGATTGAGAAAGCAAGCCACCAGGTCCAGGACTCGAACCGTGGTTGGCAAGTGATGTCCAGCGCCTTAACCACCACACCACCTGCTGGTCCCTACAACCTAAATTTTTATGTCATTACTTTTTGTTTTTCAGATACTTGTCTTTGTCTCACTTATTATCAATAGAAACAGTGCAATTTATTATTATTTTTATTTATTTATTTATTTTTAGAGAGAGATCTTTGTTACAGAGTGTGTTGCACTTATTGGAGAGACAGACAGAAAGCAAGAAATCACCTCCCAGAGGGTTGGCCATGCCTCAGTTCATTCTCCTCTTGGGATTTTGGACACACACACACACACACACACACACACACACACACACACATACACACATCCAGCATGCATTTTAAGCTGCCAGGTCTAGGACTCGAACCATGTTCTACTATATGAGAGTCCAGTGACATAACTGCTACGCCATCTGCTGGTCCTGACAGTTTGTAAAGTTTAGCAAATTTCAACTTTACTGAAGTTGATAACCACTCATGGGAGATTGTGATATTATGGTTATTTGGGATATAGCCTGAGGGGGGCCATCTGTCTCTGCTGTTAGAGGCCTTGAGGAGGTGGGTGGCGATGCTGCAGTCCCTTCTCCTCCACTCTCCTCTTAGGATTTTGGGCATGCATGCACATGTGTTGCATTAACCATGTGTTGCATTAACACTGTACTACTGCCTGGCCCCTGTGCACCCGGCATGAGTTTTTAAGCTGTCGGGTCCAGGACTTAAACTGTGCTCAACTACATGGGAGTCCAGTGATGTAACCATTACAACATCTGCTGGTGCCTGAAGTGTTTTATATTTGTGTCACACTAAATACTAACATAAAAATTACAGTAATTAACTAGCTTATTCTGAAAGTTTGAAGTCTCGATCTTTCTTCTTCAGCAAACATGTAGCCCTTTGAATAATAGAATCAATTATAGTATCTAATCATATTGTAAGCTAAGTATGTTTTCTCCCTGTAATTATCAATTTGTAGATAGTGAAGGATGGGGGAAAGCCCAACTTGTTATAAAGGTAAAAAATCAGTGCTCACCAGATTCTGGGTCATTAGGATAGGGGAATGTCACATTTGAGGATGTGGAGGTAGAAATGCATTGAGTGCAACATCTGTATCTTAAATGTATTTCAGATTGCACATACTTATCTGAGAATCAAAAGTCTAAAAAGGTTCAAAATTTGAGTATTGACCTGATACAACAAATAGACCATTCCACACTTGACTCGTTTGATGGGATCATTGTTAAAATACTATAATGTGAAAATATTGCTTAAAATTTACTTTACATGTGTAAGGTGTATAAGAACCAAATAAACTTTAAGTTTTGACATGAGTCCCATCCCTAAGACACATCATTATGCAGATACCACTATTCCAAAGTCTGAAAAAATCTAAAATACTTTTGTTCCAATCATTTTGAGTAAGGATACTCAATCTGTATCAACATTCAGAGGAGGGAAAAATGGAATGCCAAATGAGTTGGCACTTAGAGGAGGTATAGTACTGTATGGAGATTAATGGAGTAGGCTTTCTAAAAAGGAAGGAAAGCATACAGGGCTGAACATTATCTTTGAAAAAATTCTTAAGGAAACTGCTTGGGAATCTGATACAGTATCCTGTAAAAATAGAGAAAGGAAATAAAACCAAAATTTTTAATATGGTGCATAGTGCTGTTACTCTTAATTTCTATGGGATTGGATATGTTTGTGATTTTCAATCATAATTGGATAACCTAATATTTTAAGTAGTAATATATAGGTATTTTTATTGACTTGGTAATGTTTTTTGTTTCCTTCAGATAGATTCTGTTGCTGTTAACATTTCAAACTTGGTACTTGAGAATCAGCCACCTCGGATATCAAAAGCACAAAAGAGACGGGTATGAAAGTCATGTCACCAAGTATATAAGTTAGTGCTGTGTGCTCAATACTATATTAAGAGTTGCATAAGATGGCAATTACAAAAAAGAGACATGAATTCCATGTTAAGGGACCTAAACTTAACATTTATTAAACATATACGATGTGTCAAATATGCTGAGCTGTTTATTTTGAAATCTCAGTCCTGACAATAATCCTATGAAGCAGAATTTGATATTCCCATTTTATAGAGAAGAGAACAGGCCTAAGATATATACAATTGTTATGCCCAATTTGTTCTTTTAGGAGAGTGGGCTCGGAACAGGATGTGTAAAGGATTTTTTTTTTTTTTTGGAGAGGTTTTCGCTCTAGGGTGCGTGCGCTCGCCAGAGAGAGAGAGAGAGAGAGACATAGAGACGGAAAGCGAGAAATCATCCCCCAGGGGGGATGGTCATGCCGCAGTCCCTTCTCCTCCATTCTCCTCTTGGGATCTTGGGCACGCACGCGCATGTGCCTTGCGTGAGTTTTAAGCCACTGGGTCCGGGACGCGAACCGCGGTCAACTACGTGGGAATCCAGTGACATAGCCATTACGCTAACTGCTGGTTCCCCAAAGGATTTTTTTTTTTAAAGAAAATATATTATCTCAGATTTAATAATTCATAATCCTAAAAATGTGGGCCATGGTGATTTTTTTAAAAACTCTGGTTGAGAACTATAGAATTGAATGATGAAATAAGGGTTTAAATCTAGAAAAGAAAATATATGGGTTTACAGAATCCTCAAGAGAATTATGCAGAAATCTATATAATGATAAATTAAAATAAAATTCAGAGAGGATAAGTTCACTATACTAAGTGTTAAATAATGGATTGGCCTTTGAAAGATAATTATTTAGATAGGAAACTAAATACAGTTTTTTAAATCCCATCTTTTTAGTCCCAAATATTAATTTATTAATAATACTTTCTGGGGTTTAAATGCATTTTTAAAGTTAGCTTTGTGTCATATAATTTAGTAGAGCATGGAGTTTAGTGTGGGGCAGATGATGTTTTAATTTCACTGTTATGACTTTAGGTATAGTTCTTAACTTTTTTTTTTTGTTTTTTTAAAGAGAGTTTTGATATAGAGCAAGTGTGCTCACCAGTGAGACAGAGACAAGAAGTGAGAAAGGTCACAATCCCTTCTCCATTCTCCTCTCAGGATTTTGGACACATAATGCACACGTGCCCAGTACGAGTTTCAAGCTACTGGTTCTGGGACTTGAAGCGTAGTTGGCCATGTAGGAGTCCAGTGACATAACTATTTTCCCATCTGCTGGTCCCAGTGCTTAATTACTTTAAACCTAAGTTTCACATCTATAAAACTTAGGTTCATTGTGAACATTAATATATTATTTCCAAAGCTCTTAACACAAGGCCTGAAGAATTCATGGATCAGTAAATAATACTGTATATTTTGTTAGTATTGCATGATACATATCTTAAAAAATTAAACCAAAGAGTAAACCGAAGAGCAGTGTCTTTTTAAAAATTTGTACATAAGTCAAACATTTTTCATACTTGAACAGATTTTACTCTTGAGTGTTATTATGAATTTCATAGAATCGTGTAATTTGGATCTTACGGCATCTCAGAGATTGTCTAGTTCAACTCCCTACCTAGGATATGTATTCATTTAGTGATGATGAACCTACAGTTGTCATCTTGCTTCTCTATAGGTCAAAAATGAAGTGTGGAATTTTTGTGTTCTAATAGTAGTATTTGTTGGAATTGTTTATACTTGGTAATTAATACACTTTATAGTACCCTGTTTAATTCTGGAAAACATAAGGACACACAGCTCCTTTCTGTCTTTACCAAAACGTGCTCGTCTCTATCTGGATTGTTAAGACAGCAAAACAAACAAAAACAAATAAACTCCCTTTTCTCAAAAATTTTGTTACTTTTCTCCTAAAATGCTTTAGAGCTGAAATTAGTACCTTGTTCAGCTACACCATTAGAAAATTAAGTATATTTTGTAGTCAGCTGCTTTACCACTTGATCAGAGACAATTCCTTAGATGTAATACTTACAGTTTCTTATAGTTTGTTATATTCATGGAATTTTGGAATAGAAACCACTAAAAGTTTATAATACTTATGAAAATGGCAAGTGAAATTATGGTAGGTAATTGGTATTAGATTATTTGGAACCTCTCTTGCCAGAGGCACCAAGGAATAAAAAGTCAGTGAACAATCTTTGGAAAACTTGCAATTCTGGAAAAAAACAAAACAAAACAAAACACATGATTTATAGACAAAGATTAAATGTACAAAAGCACGGAAGTATTTTATTTAATTCAAAGTAGATCTTAGAATGTTTTTCAAACAAGAAATTTGAGAGCTACAAATGAGATCTAGTTCAATTTCTTTATTTTACAAATGACAAAGCTGAGACCCAGGTTATTTCAGTAACGTACTGAAAGTTTGATACAAACCCAGGACTAGAGAAAAGCTCCTGAGATTCCACTTGAACTGTTTTTCTATATTGCTAATTAGCATGACTCTTGTTTTACCAGCAGTATATTTATTAATTATATGCTGTTTTCATCTTATATACATTTTCATTAGACTTTATTGGTCCCATTCTATTTCTTGTACCGTGGTTGTAGAAACCAAAGTGCTCAGTGTGATTGGGAAGTAATACATTGCTAGAGGAAGAATCCAGTGAATTTTTCACATAGTGTCAGAGAAAGGAAGCTCAGTTGCTTTGTAATGCAGTTGCAAAGCATGGGGGGAAAAAGTAAAATGATTGGAATTAGTGTTTTAAAGGCTTTTATGGTTTTATAGATAGTGTAAATTTCCACTCTTCCAGTAAAAAGTACATGACATCATTAACTCCAGCTCCCATTTGCTCCAACTTTTATTCTGATTCAGGTGCCTGGATAGAAGGAGCTCTCTGTGTTGTCCTTGGTCCCCGCTCTGCTCTAACCAGCTGTATGGCCTTTGGAAATCTTTCTGCGTGCTGTTTCCTCAGAAGAGGAAAATGAGGGGTTTTGGATTAGATGATACCTAAGGTGCTTATCTTTCCTCTCCCCTCTGAAACTTTGTTAGTCTTTTATAAAGTTATAGTGCCATCTTGTGTTTTAAGGTTTTATGCTGTTGTGATCCACAGTTGTAGGTATGCAGTACAACAAACTTGTTCATATTATTTCTGTCATGGTAAAAACTGGGAGGAGAAAATTTAAATAGGCTTATGTTTTATTAGGGAGCTATTACTGCTATCAGTACAGGTAAATCAGAAAATCAGTTCAGTTTCTTCTAGTAAGGCACTTAATAGGCAGGGAGTACAAATATGTGGCAGTAAATTTAAATGAAATTTGCCTTCCCATTCACTTTTGCCCCAAGGAAGGGTTAGAGCTAGGGGTATGAAGGTCTTTAGCTTGTCCTACTGTTGATTTAACAAATATTTTACTGTAATTTACTGCTAATATCAAGATTCGTTGAATTTAGCATAACTTTTTGTTCTCTTACATTGAAAAGCAGTATTCTCTCAACAGTACAAGTAAAACATACTGTAGAGAATTAGAAAGATGCAAAAAAAGTGTAGACACATATATACACCCAGATAAAACTCATTTTTTCATCCTACTATCCAGAAAACACTCAAGTATTTTGTGTGTATCCGTCTAGATTTTTTTATACTGTGTATGCATGGACTTAATATATATTAACTATATACCTATATTTTTTGCCCCCTAACTTCATCTCTTGATAATTTTCTGTGGTGTTATAGCTCTATGACAGCTTTTGGCTGTGAATCATAATAGTGCTTCTTGGTTTTTGATCCTGACTAGTCTAGCTGTTAGGAATTTTTTTCTCTTCTTCCCCACCCTTCCTTCCTTACCTCCTATTCATCTTTCTTGTCACAGATCTCTTACTACTGTCGGTAATATTTTAATTTTTTATAAAGAAGAATTTTTATTTTTTACTTTATTAATGTATATGTATGCACATACTTCTTTTAAAAAGCTAGTTCAAAATTGTGTTTGCCTTTCTTTCTAAAGGCTTTAGCATATTTATGCCTCACTAGTATAGTGATAGTTCAGCTTAGTCTAGACTTTAATATGATAAAAATGTGCTTTAAGATAGGCTAAGTCAGTCTTAATACAGTACTTTGAAATAATTAAATAATGTTTTTAGATACTTGGCATATAGTTTTTAATAGACTTAGAGAAAAATTTTAGATGACTTTTTAATATATATTATAGAGCTAGGCGCTGAAAATATGAAGATGAATAAGATAATTTACCCTAAAAGAGTTCATAGTGCAGAAAATTCTACAAGTGATGACATGATCAGTATGGTAGTGCTTGTGGGAAAAAGGAGAAAAATGTCAAAATGTTTTGAAAATTTTATATTTCCATCCCCTTAGTAAATGAGAATTAGTTCTAATTATTATGAATTAACTTCCCCACATTCTAAGAGACGGGGAAAAAAAGCTGCATTGGAGAAAGAGTGGGAAAAAAGGATAGCTGAAGCTGAAATTGAGAACTTAACTGGAGCCAGACATGTAGAAAGTGAAAAACTTGCTCAAATATTGGCAGCTAGACAGTTGGAAATTAAACAGATTCCATCCGATGGTCATTGTATGTATAGAGCCATTGAAGATCAGCTGAAAGAACAGAATTGTACTCTGACTGTGGCTGCCTTAAGAAGTCAAACCGCTGAATATATGCAAAGCCATGTGGAAGACTTTCTGCCGTTTTTAACAAACTCTAATACGGAGATATGTATACTCCAGAGGAGTTTGGAAAGTACTGCAATGATGTAAACACAGCTGCATGGGGAGGTCAGCTTGAGCTAAGAGCTCTGACTCACATTTTACAAACACCAATAGAGAGAATACAGGCTGATTCTCCTCCTATTGTAGTTGGTGAAGAATATCCAAAAAAACCATTAATACTTACATATATGAGACATGCATATGGTTCAGGAGAACATTACAATTCTGTTACACAGGTGGTAAACACAGCTACTGAAAATTGCAGCTAGTGTTACAGTTATCTTATAGTAAGTGTGCCATTCTGTGTATTCCTGCGAAGTGCTGGATTGTTCTAAATGCTACTGAAAAACACAACTACCTTAAGTCAGTTTTATGGCAAAGCTACTTACAGGTTTTTAAGAAATATGTCAGAGATAGACTTTACTTAGTGTCCTCTTAGTGGCATTTTAAAAACTTGTAAGTCCATTGTGGAGAACATTACTCATAGACCAAGACGGTACCTTACTCACTAGTGGTTTAATTTATATAGGATTCTGGACATTCTGCTCTATGTTGGAATAAATTTTAAAATATTTTTTTAAAAAAGCGCATTATAGCTCTACATGTCTATGGCACATTGCTAGATGAAAACATGAGCAATAGGGCTGGACCCATGGCCTGCTGGTTAAGGGAACTGGATCCCACATGACTATGCAGTTCTAATCCTGATCCCAGTGGCTTGAAAAACACATCAGGTGTGTGTGTGCACTCAAAATCCTGACAGGATGAAGAAATGAAGAAGGGATTGCAGTGTGACCATGCCCCATTGAGGGTGATTTCTCCCTCTTCCCTATCCCTCTCTTTCTGTCTTTCCTGACAAGTCTATGCACTCTCTGGCAATTAAAAAAAAAAAAAAAAAAAGGCAAGCAACAACAACTATTTTTGTTTAAAAGTGACAATTATGGAGGTTACAACCTATGAGAGAAAAAACCAATAGATAGGAAATGGAAGGGCTGTCTGGGGAATCTCACTTTGATACATATTTCTGTAATGTGTAATTTTAAAAAATAAATACATGTTATTGTTAAGGTTTTTTGAATTGAAAAAGAAATCTATGTACATTGGAACAGCCCATGGCTTAATGGTTCAGGGAGTCAGATCCCACATGGCTGACCGCCATTCGAGTCCTGGCTCTAACAGCATGAAAAACATGACAGGTGAGTATGCATGAATGTGCGTGTCTCAAATCCCAACAGGATGGAGAAATGGAGGAGAAGGTACTGTGGTGAGGACACACCCCATTAGAGGAGTGCTTTCACCCTCCCTCCCTCTCTCTCTGTCTCTCTTGGTGAGCACATGTCCCCTCTGGCAAATCAAAAAGAAAGTAGTGCTATTTTTTTTTTTTTTAATCATCACAGTGGGCTTATAGGTGGTCTATTTTCCTTTCTAATTTTCATACTTTTTCAAACTTTATTTCTTTCATAAACAAGAGAGAGCAAGCATGTGCACCTGCAACAGGGTATTGATGCCACAATCTACTCCCAACTTCAGCAGCCCAGGATCATGGCCAAGCATGCTTGCATTCTCAGGGAAGCCTCTAGACTTGAACCAGGAACCTTCCCACATGGGACTGACTCATAGAATATCGCATTGTATCACTGTGCCACCATTTGGCCCCTAATTTTCATATTTTAAAAGATGCTTTTTAATGGGGACATATATAATTTTTGTAGTCATAAGCAATTTTATAAAAGATTTATTTATTCATATATTTAATTTTTTAAAATTTGACCAGACAATGTGCGTGCAAGAGGGAAAGTGAAAAAACAAACTGCTAGTCCTGGGACTTGAACTACGGTCAGTCATGTGGGAGTCCAGTGCCTTAACGACCACACCACCTGCTGGCCCCAGTCATAAGCAATTTAAACATGTTCTTAAAAAGTCCTGGGCTCTGTGATACAGCAGTCATGCTGCTCAAGAGAAGCTGTGGATCGAATCCCTGAAACACAGCAGCCATGCATGAAGTGCCCAAGATCTGATGAACTAGAAGACTGGAAGCAAGGGACTGTGGTGTGCTCATGTCTTTATTTTTTTCCTCTCTCTCATTTGCGTGTATATATGCTCTAGCATAAAGAAAGAAAAAAAGAAAAAAAATGTGTCTTAATAAAATCACATAAATGTCTTCCCTGACAGCCCATTGAAAACTCAGTGTGGAAGGGTGTGCTAACATCTCCTATGTCCTTTTCTGCCGGAACACCTAGCAGTTAGAAGGCTGGACCACTCACTTACTTGGTGCTGGGTCTTATTCTCCATATGCCCCAGCTTTGTGTTCATTTTATCCTGAACGGACCCCAGTTCTGCTTTTATCTCCTCCACAGTTGCCTCCAACTGATTCTCCAGTTTGTTGATTAGAGGTTCACAACGACAACCATTTATTGGTGCCTAAGAGGGAAATAAAGAAGGAATTGGTCTCTAGTTCACTCTTTCAACAAATTTGTTTTTAAGAGTGTTGTTTGTTTGTTTTCTTGCTATAGGGCACATGTACTTGCCAGAGAGAGACACAGAGACAGAAAGTGAGAAATCATGCCCAAGGGGATTAGTCATGATACAATCCCTTCTCCTCCATTCTCCTCTTGGGATTTTGGGTACGTATGTACATGTGCCCAACATGAGTTTTTTTGGTTTTGTTTTTCAGAGAGGTTTTTGCTTTAGGGTCATGCACTCACCGGAAAGACAGAGAGACAGAAAGCTAGAAATCATCCCCTGGGGGGATGGCCATGCCACAGTCCCTTCTCTCAGGATCCTGGGCATGCATGCACATGCGCTTGGTGTGAGTTTAAGCCACCGGATCCGGGACTAACCACAGTCAACTACATGGAGTCCAGCAACGTAACAATTATGCCATCTGCTGGTCCCAACAACAACTGTGTTTTGAGTAGCCACTACGTGCCAGGCAGTATACCAGGGGATACAGATGAATAGACAGATTGATTCCTGTTGTAACTTTGGAATGTCCATAAGCTGAGCTTTGGGTCTCCTAGGCACTAAGAAGAGGGTAAGACAGAGAGGGTGAGACTTCCCTATTTTCAAGCTACTTATGTCTACACTGGAGCCTCAAGATATCTAGTCACCTAAGGACAGTGCAGATAGCTCTGTAACTACACCTCTGTTTGCCTGGGCCTAAGCAGCAGGCAAGTGCCTGCACAGCTTAGGTGGGGAAGTCAGGGCTTATCTTCAAAGCTTATTCTTTGCTAAGTCAACATCTAAGGTAGATATCAGCAGTAAATGGACAACCCTGCTTAAGGCCTGTGGGACCCTCTCCTGACTGGGCTCTGCAGGTACCTGCATCACTTTCCCATCCTTCCCTCGGTACAACGTGTAGAGCTGGTAGGCTCTGAACTCGTGGGGTGGAGGTGGGGATGAACACCGATGCCTGTTCCTCCTTTTAGGGTGACTGTGACCATGCACGTTCTTCTCTTGTCCAGGCTGTTGGTCTGCTGGTGGGGTGGGATCAGAAAATGCTGACACCTGTGGGGCAGGAAGAGATGACACCCCTGAGCCTGTGACATCTGCACAGGTAACACCCTGCTAATGGTTCGCATCTCACACTCCTAGGCAAAGAACCCGCCTTGCTTTGCCTCATAGTGTTCTACTTCAAGCTACACATGTTAAAAAGAAAAATACTGGCACAAAAACCTGTCTCTCAAGTTAGCCAGATTTAATTTCTATGCCCCAGCTCCAAACCAGCAAGCCAACTGAGGTACCTTTTTAGCTGCAGGCATACGGCAATATCCCAGGACCTTCGACCGACCTGCCTCCCAGCCACCCTCGCGGCTGCTGTCACGTGCCTCCTGACCTTGGGCCTCGACTTTCTCCTCCTGTTATCCTTTGCACTGGGCTCTGGGGAGGCTGACAGGCAATCTTCTCTGGCCTCTTCTTTCCTGAGTACAGCTTGTTCACTGCTGGGGGTGTCTCCTGCTGAGACACTTCCCTACAGGGGAAAAAAGCCCAGAAACCTGCTCTACTTGCTCTTTTGGCCTCTTTCACTAATAGAGAAAAATTGTGTTCACAAGAGCTAATCTAGTAATGGACCCATGGGAATCTTGGCCAATGACATAAATTTTATTAAAAAAATATTTTTTAGAATTATTTAACTTTATTTATTAAGTTTAATTCAACCAGTGAAGAGCAGAGTGAGAGAGAGAGGGAAAGTGAGAAAGCAAGTCACTAGGTCCGGGATTTGAACCATGGTCAGCCATGTGGGAGTCCAGTGCCCTTAACCACCTTGCCACCTGCCAGCCCCTTGGCCAATGACATAAATTTTAGACATAGGAAACCTAACTTGGTGGTTTTGATTGAACATATAATACTTTTCCTGGTTGGCTGGATATTTGATTTTCATCTTACTAGGTTCCAAATGAAATGTATTCTTAGATCGAATTCTGTGTTCTAGAACTCCAGGAACCTATCACATGCAAAACATCTCAGCCTTAGAAATTTTTGGTCTTTTGCATTTCAATAAAATGTGGTCCCGCTTATCCTTTGAACTTGGAGCCCCAAAATTCATGGTGGAGAATGAGAACCCGCAGGAAAGGAAGAAAATCATCACGCTTCTGGTCCTTGTGAGAACATTTACAACTTCATATGCACAATTCATCTATAGCAACCTGGTCAGAGTTGCAAAGCCTTAACCCCAGAATCTGATGAGAGAATTCTGAAACGGAAGAGGAAGTACTTGGTGACAACTTTTTATGGGCTGAAAGTCTCTGTGTCCTACTTCTTCTGCTCCTCCTGAGAGAGCTGAAAGGCATGGTTCATCCCAGGCTACCACACAGTGAGACGAGCCACTCACTGCACAAAGGCACGTAACTGAGGGACGAGTAGGGCAAGGGGAGCTGAAATCCAATGTAAGATCAATGAGGCTACTTCAAAAAGGTCATGGAAAAGTGGAATTAAAGTACAAATTAATCTTCATGTAAAAACATTTTGAAGAGCATGCAGCTTTTTCATAACACACATTTTCCATGAGCTTGTTTAAGAACCCTTGTGTTCACTGTGTGTGCCTTGCCCAGGGCTGGTCTGCCTGGGACATCTTCTGTTTATTTGCGCAGAGGAGTTGCATGGGCTAGCATAACCTCAGCCTGTTCTCTAAGTAGAAAGAGACAAAGCAACCTAGACCAGCAATTTTCAAACTTTAGTATACATCAAATCATCTGGGAGGCTTGTTCAGGCCCCACCTCAGAGTTTCTGATCCAATGGGTCTGAGGTGAGGCCCAATAACTTGTGTTACTGGAGTTTCGGGAGACACACTGGATGCCATGCTGAGGACCACTGCTCTCACTCCACAGATTCATGGAGATAGGAAATGTGCCTGCACCAGGGGGCTGGACAGCCGTGGGCAACACACACGCAGGCACATGGTCTGAAACCTCAAAGGAGCAGGGCACACGAAGCCAAAGGGGGAGAGACTGATGACCGTGTGAGGAACCCCCGTAGGAAGGAGAGGCAGAGGAGGGCATGGTGGCTGCCAGCTGAACCCAGAGGAAGCAGGGAGATGGTTTCCCACTTGCTGTCAGCGGGCAGGTGGAGAGGGCGGGAGGACTACCCCCCACCTTGCTTTGTGCCACCTCATCTCTTGGCACAGACTGGGCTCTCCTCTCTTCCTTGAGCCTCTCTCTCTTTTTCCTCAGGCTTCGCCCACGACTGAAGCGTAAGACCTGAAGGAGGCAAATGGCATCGTTACAAACCACAGGTGTGCTCAGCATCAGCCCAAGAGAATCCTGGGACCAGGCACTTTGCAATAAGGGAACATGTAGCCTCTTGGGAGACTAAGCATTCACAGTCAACACGATGCTGCCTGGGACTTGTGCTGCACACTGCAGGGTCCCAGGGATGGGAGCGACATGGGCCCTGACCTTGACAAGCATAAAGTCCATGATGATGATGGTAACAACATGCTTTCTGTGCTGGGCCAGGACTGGCAAAGCGTACGCAGGCTGTGCATTGCCTAACTCCAGGGAGCACCGCGCACATGAACTAGGATGTGCGAGGTGCCCCCAGAGTTGGACAATGCGGCAGCCATGCCAGGCAATGTCACTCTCCGACTTGTACACTGGACCTGACCTAGCCCATTATATTCTCCCTTGACCGAAATGTGTTCTAGTCAAATCCAATTTGATTTGAAGATTAATATTAAGGTAAATCTAAGAGCCGTGATACCAGAAAGAAGCATTTGGCCTGGCCTTCAGAGTGCAGAGTGGTAAAATGGACATAGACAAATACATGGAGGGTCAACATGCCGCTAGTTTGAAACCAGCAGCAGCTGGCTGAGGGATCTTCAGGCAAATGATTTGACCTTTGTGCTCCATCTTCTCAAATGTGGGGGAAAAAAGGAGCTTTGGGATTAACCAAGACAAAGCAGGTAGCTGGTGCACAGAGGTCATCAGTCACCACAGGTGCCTTCCCACCTGCCTTATTGTTGCTTAGCTGGCAGAGGTCACTCAACCACAAAGGACAGGTCTTTGAGCTGGTGGAAACCTTCAACCTCAAGCCCATAACAACTTTGACTGGTCTAATGTACAGTGTATTCATGCTGGGGAAACTAACTTTGTATGCTGTAATCATAGACATCGATTAAATGTAAATAATAAAATAAAATTTAAAAGAACGTAAAAGGGTCCTTAGACCAAAAGGTCTGGGAACCTTGCTCAAAGCTTTTTGTTCCCCTTGAGATTTTTTTGCCATAGGGTGCATGCACTCATCGGGAGGGAGAGAGACAGAGAGAGAAAGTGAGATATCACCCCTGAGGGGAGATGGCCATGCCACAATCCCTTCTCCTCCATTCTCCTCTCAGGATTTTGGGTACACATGCACATACAGTGTGATTTTCAAGCCACCGGGTCTGGAATTCTAACAATGGAGTCAACCATGTGGGATCCAGCACCTTAACTAACCATCACGCCACCTGCTGGCCCAGCTGTAAGCCATTTTTAAAGCTAAGCTCAGACTCTCCGCAAGTCCAGTCTAATGAAGGGAATTGACTAGTGGGGTCAGCAGATGGTGTGATGGTTAAGGTGCTGGACTCCCACATGGCCTGGCGGCTTACCTTCTTAACAATGGAGTCAACCATGTGGGATCCAGCACCTTAACTAACCATCACGCCACCTGCTGGCCCAGCTGTAAGCCATTTTTAAAGCTAAGCTCAGACTCTCCGCAAGTCCAGTCTAATGAAGGGAATTGACTAGTGGGGTCAGCAGATGGTGTGATGGTTAAGGTGCTGGACTCCCACATGGCCTGGCGGCTTACCTTCTCACCACCCCCCAATCCCTGTCAGTGTATGTGTCCTATAGAAAATTAAAAAATAAATACAATTAAATAATAATTATTTTAAAAAAATAATAAAACAAGAAAAGGAGCTGACTAGTACCCATGGCTCACCTAGTACATTAACTATTAAAACAGGACCCAGCACCAGAATCAGCCTGAAACCCATGTTCGGTGCATTTGTGAACCATGTCAATCAAAATGACAAATGACATTTGGAGGGAACCCAAACTCAAAATAATCATTGGAAAAATTCCCTCCATTTATGTTACTAGCCAGTGAAAATGACTTTGTATGGCTTACAGCTTTTCTTAGCGAACCATACCATTTACCAAATGGAATGCTATTAATCTTTTCTAGCCCACAGAAATTGGGGAATACTGATCTTGAGAACTTGGAAAGGTCTTTTTTTCCTTTTTTGAAAAAAAAAAAAATTTGCCAGAGGACAGGACCAGCAAATGATGTGGTGGTTATATCACTGGACCCCCACATGACCAACCGCTATTTGAATCCCAGACCTGGTGGCTTAACACTCACACTGGGCACGTGTGTATGAATGCCCAAGATCCAGGGAGAAGAGAGGAGAAGGGATTGTGGTTTCTCACTTTCCCTTTCATTGTCTCTGTCTCTCCCTCTAGTGAGCACATGTACCCTAAGGCAAAAATCTCTAAACAATCAATCAATCAATCTTTTGCCAGAGGGTGCATGTGCTTACCATAGACAGACAAAGAGAGGGAGAGAGCACCCAGTGAGATGTGGTCACATCATAATCCCTTCTTCATTTCTCCGCCCTGTTGGGATTTAGGGCATGCACATGTGTCTGGCATATTTTCCAAGCTGCTGGGGCCAGGATTTGAATTGCACAGTTGGCCACGTGGGATCTGCTCCCTTAAACACCAAGCCATGGGCCAGCCCAGCAAGTATCCTCTTCCTACTGCTGTGGCCCATTAAAATCCCCCTTCAGGTCCAGCCATGATGGCACAGATGGTAGGGCACGACCACATACTAGTGCCATATGGGAAGGCCTGGGGTTCAGCTCCCAGATTAACCTGAATATGCTGGGCACACCCATGATCCTGGCTGACTGGAAGGTTGGGGAAGAGGTGGGAGTATGGGTAGAGAGGAATGGTGTGGTGAGACCCTGTGTAGGGTATCTCTGTCTGTCTGTCCATCTCTGTGTCTCATAAAAGAAAATAGAAATTTAAAAACATTCATGTTCAATGAAGGAACTAAGGCAAAGTTATTTTCTTTGAAATAAAACAGTGAGGCTATTTTTACAACTGTAGACCAATGGGGCAGTACCATAAACTTTTACGCATATTTTAAAGCTCCTCCTTTGTGTGGAAAATAAGGTTTTACATATATAATTATGTGTAAAATAAACCTTTATAATGTTATCGAACTTCTTCACTATTTAATATGGGTGGAAAAACATACATAAGTTATATTTTTAGCGAAAACGCAAAAGGAGATATGCACAGGGAAATGGTCCACAGTAAAGCTTCCTTCCCTGTAAGTGAAGATCCTTGGGCTCTGGAAGACAAATGACAGGTGGATTAAAAATACTTCCATCTTTATGTGCCTGGAGAATTCTCCAACCCCACAAGACTTGCTCATCTTTGGGTGGCTCAGGAGGGGGCTGGCTTTCATTGAATTGCCAAATGCTGAAATGCCTGATAAATGTGATAGATTCTGACATTTATTTATCACCCACACTTTTTGATTCATGAGAGATCAGCATTCTTCTATTGGGATTCATGGATGTGATTCCTGGGATGATTCTTTGTGAATGGCTGGAGGGAGGTGAGGCCTCCCACGCACAGCAGCTTTCTCCTCCGGGACTCCCTTCTGTCAGGAGCCCCGTGGGCTTCCAGAGACCATGGAGTAGGACCAGCATCATGCTCAAGAAGGTGATCAATTTTGCAAAAGACTGAAGTCTTAACCATTTCCAGAAATTGCAAGTTATAGCAGGCATATTTTAAACTTAAAAGAAATCAAGGCTAGGCTATATTGGGCTCTGATGCAGCAGGGTGGGGTTTGGAATCTTCCTTTGAATTTGAGACTTTGTTTTCTTCTGGCAACATTAGCCAAGATAAGATGAAAAAGCAATCAGTGCTTTTGGCAATATAATATAAAATAGTTCCATTCTGGAAATGACCTAAATGGCCAACATTAAGAAAATGGTTTAACAAGATCCTGATAGCAACAAAAACAATACTGTACTTCCATTATAATGAATAATTATGGAGACTGCAGAACATTGTCCTATTATAGTTAGGACAAAAGGCAGAATACAAGAGGGTATATACATTGCAGGCACAATTATATAAAAATTATGTACCTATAGGAAGTAATATGAACAAACAAAAGCAGTTGTTTCAGGTTGCTGGAATTACGAAGAGCTTATAAATTATCGTTATTAAATTTCTTACTGTTACTTAGATAATGTCAACTTCAACTCAAATGATAAGATGTCCTCTACCATTTTTTAAAATTGATAGTTGAAATACTATTATTCAAAAAACAAACAAACAAAAAAAGAAACAAAGAAAATTCTGTACTTAAATACTTCTAATGGGCTTTTACTGCTTGGTTTGCATGCCTTTCTCTGAAAATACCCCTTCCCTTCTCATAGCCCTGTCCTGCTTATTCACAGGTGCACATTTGCCCCCCTACCCCCAGCTTTTCAGTCATGGTCCTTTCTTGCAATGTCTGAAACTAGAACTTCTTCCTTGGCTGAGTAATGGAGAAGTCATAATCCAGGGAGCCGATCTAGCCACAGGAAGAAAATGATGCTCGCGTGTGAGGAGCTGGACTTGAACTCTTTGGTGCCAGTCACCCGGAGGTCCTCATGGATTCCTACATTTTCTCCACTTGGTTAATAAGCTCAACGATCTTTGTGTAAGGTAGTTAGAATTGGCTCCAGTAAGTTGCCGCCACAAGAGGCCCCAACAACTCTGCAGCCCCACGTTCAATACAAGGGAAAGTGCAGTGAGGCCTACCTGGGGAGCTTTAGTGAGCAGAAGAGCCACTTCTGGATTATTGTGGTAGCGGGCGGTCTCCAGGGGAGTCTGACCTGCCTAAGGAAGAGGACAGGGAGGACAGATGAGAAAGCAACACCAACTCTTTACACCCATGGCCCAGCTGACAGCCCTCACCAGAAGCCAACAACTTCACACTCACCCATGCCCAGCAACTCCCTGTGTTCAGCAAAATACAGCCACATATATGACATGGCCTGTCCTACAGTCTCACAGCACCCAGTGAGGTAGCCAATGCACACCAGGGGACGTGCCAACTAATGATGACAGCAACACATGGCCCGTGCTGCCCAGGAGAGCAACTAGGTTTGGGAGGTGACAGTCTGGGCACTGCCCACAAGGAACACTCACCAGAAAGGAGAGGAGGGAAGGTAAAAGTCAGACAGGATCAAGGTGGTACATTTTATTGAGGAAACTACACAAAGGATCATAAAATCCAGCCTCAATGAGTTTTTCCCAGAAAATAGTGGAGAAGGTATTGAAGGGAAATCAGGACCTGGCCAAAGACTCTTGGGAATTGGACTGTGAAAAGCAATTACAAAGCTTGGGACCAGCAGTTAGCGTAATAGCTATGTCGCTGGACTCCCATGTAGTCAACCGCAGTTCGAGTCCTGGACCCACTGGCTTAAACTCATGCCGGGTGTGTGTGCATGTATGCCCAAGATCCCAAGAGGAGAATGGAGGAGAAGGGATTGTGGCATGGCCATCCCCCCTGGGGGGTGATTTCTCACTTTCTATCTCTCTGTCTCTGTCTTTCTGGTGAGTGCATGTG
>NW_006159949.1:127282-143148 GCF_000334495.1 Tupaia belangeri chinensis
ACAAAACGTTTCACAAAAAAAAAAAAAAAAAAAAAAAAAAAAAAAGAAAAGAAAAGAAAAGAAAAGAAAAGAAAAGAAAAGAAAAGAAAAGAAAAGAAAAAGCAATTAGAAAGCTATGGCCATAGTGTAGGTTCTCAGGAGATCCAGCCAAAACCCAGTGGTTGATAAAATAGGGCTCAAAGGGAAGGGGAAGGTATTCATGGTGGCACGAAGGGATGACTTAGCTATGTAGGGAAGGTTCTAGAACCATGAGAAGGCAGGGGAAAGAAGGGCAGAGATTAGATCCGGGAGCCAAGGAAGATCACAAGCCGTTCACCAGTTTCAACACTCCTGACTCCCCAGTCTCTATTCCACCCCAGTCCTCACTCGGGGACAGAAACAGAGGTTGTCCCCAAGGAAGAAAGAGAACCTGAGTTGGTCCTGCTGCAGCACCTGGGAAGGAAAGGAGGAGAGGGAGGAGAGAGAAAGAAAGACTGAGGCAAGATAATTTTGGAGAGAAAGAGGTAAGAGTTTTGAAGGTGGTAAATCTGATATCCATGTGGCCTTTTTTCCTGAGGACCACATGCATTCACAGGCCTGGAACTCTCTCTCACTAACATACACTTGTCAGTTTGCGTAGACATCCCAGATCTTCCTTTCATGCCAAATTGTGCTCATTGCAGCTGGGGGTCAAAGGCGGGCCCCCAGGCTGCTCAGAGCAGGGGGCCCTTCAAGTCTACCATGAGGGTCCCAAAGGTGTGGTTTGGCCCTTTGGAGTCTGCAGAGGTTTAGGTAGTAACAACTCACCTGATTCTAGAAAGGGGTGGGAATGGCCCTAGACACCACTGGTGTATCTCAACTTACATTATTAACAATGGTCACATCTGCTCCAGCTTCCAGTAAGATTTTAACCACCTTCTTGTGATTTAGGGCAGCAGCAATATGAAGTGCCGTGTCTCCAGCCTGAAATTAGTCAGAAGAAAGTCTTCTAAGCCCCATCTGCTCATAGGCACAGCCCTCTGGCTTTCCATCCCCTGTTTAGGGGCAGCTCTTCGAAGTCAAACTAAGATTTGCCCCAGACTGACAGGGGCCCTTTGTTAAAAGTATTACATGGTTCTACTTAAAGAGATCTTAGAACTTTGAACTGAGTTTTGAGGGCAATTAATCTGCTAAATGACCTATGCAATAACCGCTCAATTCTTTCTGAGAGGTGATACCAGAAGTCACAGAGCAGGATTAAATGCAGGGGCAAAGTAATGCTGGGCTGGGGTTGAGAGCAGTGGGACCCGCCTCACAGAGGTAGGATGATGGGCAGGAAGCCTGGGCCAGGGGGCCAGTCATCCCAGAGCTCAGGACCCCATTCTCCGCCCAAGGACACCAGAGGTCAGAGAACCGCTTGGTGTCTGAGTGCTGGATTGAGCAGGAGAAGCTGTGAGGATGGCTACTTTCGTAATCACTGGGGGACAGCAGCCCAGCTCAGCCGCCCCAGGTGGCTCTGAAGGGATCACTGGGACTCAATCCATCTGAAGGCTTAGGGTGTTCTTTGGGTGGAGAACTGAGAATGAGTATTCATGTAAGACCAGCTGTTTTCTATCTCTGAGCATACGGCCTGTAAACAAGTGTTCATCATGTCTTTATACAAGAAATATGTCTTCGCGTAATCAATTATGAAAGGGGGATAAAGATAACTGCAGCTTAGGAGCCAATTCCAAATGCAAAGACTGTTATTTTCCAACAGAATAAGATAAATAACTAGATAAATATATGAGAAACGAAATAATCCATTCTCTCTCCTGTCAGGTGATCAGGCAAAGCACCCTGATACTTTCCCCCCACTCGCCCGGGCAGCATGAAAATCCCACCACCTCTGTGATAACAGGGAAAATGTTTGATTAATTTCTAATATGGCTTTGTTGTGTGTGTTATGGGAAGCCCCATAACAGTGTGTTATGGCTTGTATAATTTTTTTGCTCCCACAAAGCTATGGCCATAATGTAGATTCTAAAGAGAATCCAAAAGTTGGTAAGAGTAGTATTCAAAAGGAAGGGGAAGGCATTCAAGGCCTCATGGAGGGGATGACCTAGCTATGCAGTACAGGTTCTAGCACCATGGAAAGGCAGGCGGAGGAAGACGGAGACAGGAACTCGATGGGTGGTGGTTGATGTCCCCCAGAATTCACGCGTTGGGCTTAGCTGCATTGTAAAGGTGTTAGGTGGAAACGTAACTCTTTGGTATCCCACGTGGGGCCTTCGGGTGTGATAATGGCATTAGGATGGGGCTTCCATGAGTTCTGGTGGGTTCACAAGGCGAGGACTTGAGGCAGCAGAAGCCATGTGGAAAGAGAGACCATACTCTGCTCTGCTTGGCTCAGAGTTCTTTCTTCTGCCATTTTGTGATGCCTTTGGACCATCTGGCCACTAAAATCCTCAGTTTTTTTCTTTATAAACCTCCCACTCTCAGATATTTCTGTTAGTAAGACAAAAAATGGACTAAAACACAGTGGTTCCCAGTCTTGGCTGCATATTGGATTCAGCTGAGGGGCACTGAAACTACTGGCGCCTGCGTCCCACTGGCAGATAGTCTGTTTCCATGGCCTGCAGTGTTGGGTGGCACACTGCAGGTGACGGTAACACACCACCAAGGTGCAACCTGGTGATCTAGAATCCACTGGGGAGGCTGTGGAGAGACAGGCTTTGATATTTTAGTAGGTCAGTGGCTACACAGACAGGGAACCTTCTAAAATACCGTCACCTGGGCCTTACCCCCCCAGAGATTCTGCTCTTTTTAACTTGGGTGGGATCCAGAAATGATATCTTTAATTCCCTTGTTGATTCTCATATATAGCCAGAGTTAGAAACTGCTGCTACAGGCTATATGATTCTATCTGAACCACAACCTGATTTTTAGAAAAAGCTCAGATTTATACACCCAAACTCAGAGGCCTCACTGAGACATCAATAAATACCAGGACAATCTTTTTTGATCCAAAGGACTATGGAAAAGCTTGCACATTTCTGTGGAAGACAGTAATAAACACAGCTTTACTTCAAAACCCTACCTTATGGCAGACATACAGAACATGTACCCAATTTTAAGGAAATAAGAAACTACCAGCTCAAATAAAAGTAAGTGGCAGGGCAAGGAACAGAACTCAGGGACTCATGAAACTCCAAATTTCTTTGCCTTTTTACTAAGTCACACTCTTCCTTGTGGGTTCCTTTTTAAAATTCATATTGAAAACACAATCTGCCCCAGGATATCCAGAAAATGTTCAACATGGGAATGTGATGATATGCATGGAAATGGTAAAGGTGTGCTTTCTATAGGAGGCCAGGTAAGCCAGGGCTGTGGGAACTCAGGGAAACACCCATGCACAGACCTGCACTGGTGGAGTCCCAGACAGGTCAGAGGGCAGTATTCCCAGCAGCCTCTGGGCCCGTCTGTGCTAACACACCTGTCAAGTAACTCTCAGGGAGGGGTGCTGGCAGCCGTGAAGAGGATACATGCACTGACCTGGTTCTTTTCATGGACAGAACAGAAAGCACTGAGGAGGAGCCTAATGATGGACAAGTGATTATAGCGCGCAGCGACGTGCAAACAGGTATCGCCTGCCTGCGGACAGAAATCAAACTCTAAGCATAGTCTCAGCAGTTACCAAACAAAACAGAAAAATGGTAAGACATATCATTGAAAAGCCGGCATAGTCTATAAAGCTATTATATAGTCTTTAGGGGTGTTGACCTGAATTGCAAGTATCTTTTTAACACAGATGCTCCACTCCAAGACCCCAGTCCTTTGTCACTGTGGTGGTTGGGGCAGTCCTGTTTCCATCCATGCAGAAGAACCATGTGATCAACCAGAATCTCTGCCTCCATGCTTATGAAAGTGGATCCCTGCTTCCCATAGACCTTTGGAAGAGGTCAGGTAAGCTCTGCATACCAGTATTTGATAAGGATCCACTGACCCCAGCCTCCCCCATAACTCAAAGGATCTTGAATAAACAATGAAGATCACAGCACTGGTTTAGAAATGGCCTTTCTCAGCATGGATTCACTGCAGTGGAAAGGCCAGGGCAGCAAGGTTAGTCAGATTTTAAGAGCACATGTGTCTCCCCATATTCAAGGAGCATCCCATTGCAGTAGCGCCCCAATAGCTTATATGGAGGAATAGCCTACGAAGCTAATGAGGAAGCAGTCAGTAGGAGCAAAAAAAAGGGCATTCAGAAAAAGTCAGGATCTTCATTTGTTTGTGGGCATGGGCCCAACGCTGCTCCCGGAGAGACAACAGCAAAACTGGAGACAGCAAGTCCTGGTGCTCTGCAGTGCTCTCCTGGTACTTTAACTGCAGCTCTGTCTAGAGCATGGCGGGGCGGCCACTCAGCAGAACTTTCTCCCCTGCATGCATAAGGAGCCGAGCTCAAAGCTGAGGTTTTGAGAGCTGCCTTCTGTGAGGCTGCTACTGTGGCAGCAGAATCTCTAGCCAACATGGCTAAGGCATGATTCATATGACCTTTCAGGCCAGGCCGCCTCTATGAACTATTGCCCCATCAGCTCATCAGAAGGACACCTCAGTTATTAGTAGGAATGTGTAACAGATCTCCCTGTAGGGCGTGCTAACAGCAGCGTGCTTTACATGGGAAAGGCTTTTCTCCTTCTTAAAACATTTACAGGTTTCTGAGACTATCTTGGCCAGACACATGCATTAAGAAATGATAAACTGAACTAAAGTGGAGCAGTGATGGGAAAAAGATGAGAGGAAAGCAGTATTTCTCAGATTCTGACTCCTCTTCTCATGCCCCTAGACAACCCCTTAGGAAATTAGCAAAAATCAAATGCTTCAGGGAAAGTCCCCCATACGCTTTGCATATTTGAATTTCTAAATGCGAATATTTCAGTTTGCTTTTGGGGTTCTTTTGCAAGGTGACATGACAGGGTGCACACGCGAGACGCCAGTTTTGTTCACCCACGTTATTTTTGAGGTCGGCGCGGGACCCGCCCAGCAGGAGGATGCGGGTGCTCTGGGAGTGGCTGTTCTGGCAGGCCAGGTGCAGAGCCGTGTTCCCTGCCTTGGAGAGAGGCAGAGAGAAAGGAGGACACATTAGCAACACGCTTCTGCACAGACCTGCTCTGGGCACGCCTTGCAGAGAGGTGATACTTACTCAGAGGGGAAAAGTCAGGACTCACATTCTCTGCCTCCTGATCCGGGGTCCCAGCAGGGTGCTTCAGAGGCAAGAACATTTAATTTGGAATCCAAAAGGCAGAAAAGCCCTATCTGTCTTAAAACCTTGGTTTCTAGTCCTCGCTCTGCCACTTACTAGTTGAAAGCCACTGGGCAGGGCTCTTCATATGCTCAGCTGGAATTCCTTACCTGTGAAATGCAGCATGACCCCCAGCCCTGAGGCTGTGAGGATGGATTCAGAGGGCCTAGGAAGACATTTTCTGAATGGTGCAATGCTGTATGCATGCACGACATTGAATTCCCTGCAGAGAGGACTTCCTCCTCCCCGACATGGACAGCAGCTGCAGCTGTAATATTCCATCAACTGGTGGAGTAAAAAAGGCAAAACTGGCCACTTCCAGGAAGTGCAAGCCAACGATAACTGTGAGTCTTTTTGAAATTGTTACCTTTTGTATTTTTCTTGAAACATCAAAATTTGAACTATGGGGAACCAGCAGTTAGCATAATGGCTATGTCGCTGGACTCCCACGTAGTTGACCACGGTTCGTGTCCTGGACCCGGTGGCTTAAAACTCACGCCGGGCGCGTGTGCGTGCATGCCCAAGATCCGGAGAGGAGAATGGAGGAGAAGGGATTGCGGCGTGACCATCCCCCCTGGGGGGTGATTTCTCGCTTTCTGTCTCTATGTCTGTCTCTGTCTGTCTGGCGAGCGCACGTGCCCTATAGCAAAAAAAAACCTCTCAAAAAAAAATTTGAACTATGAACAAGGTGCCCCACGTAACGGACAATAAAGCTGCATCTGTCACTTAGCATATGGGTTGAGACTCCCTTGTTCTTTGCATTCTACCTTCAACACACACGTCACAATGACAAGTAAAGTTCCAAATAATGGCCAGAGCGGTCTTGCAGAAAGAACCGCATAACATGACCAGAACATTTTGAAAAGAGGAATGAGTTTTAAAAAGAAGAGGAAGAGATTGAGGAAAGTTGATGTGGCCAGGTCACTTACCTGCCCCTCACAGTCTATGCTCTAGTCAGCCTGGGCAGACCTTTTTCCTCACTGTTACCTCCTGGCACATGGAGGACGGCAAGCCTGGGGGTTTGGTGAGCTCAGTGGTTCCCCACCCTCCGCTGCACATTAGAATCACCTGGGAAACTTTAAAAAGTACCTGTGTATAGCTGCAACCCTTCTAGGGACTCTGATACCCTTGGCCTGGGGGCAAAGTCTGGGCTATCCCAGCTTTTCACTGGAAGTCCCACATTTGGGAAAACCCGAGTTTCCAGAGCAAACTGGGTCAGTCAGTCACCATCCGCCTCCTTGTAGGTTTTTTCAGTTCTGTTTTGTTTTTGTTTTTCCTGTTTAAAATTTCCCAGGAGATGGGACCAGCAGATGGCATAATGGTTACATCACTAGACTCTCATGTAGTTGACAGTGGTTCAAGTCCTGGACCCAGCGGCTTAAAACTCACACTGGGTGTGCATGTTTGTGTGTACCCAAAATCCCTGGAGGAGAATGGAGGAAGGATTGTGGTGTGGCCACCTCCCAGGGGTGATTTCTCACTTTGTGTCTCCCTGGCGGCAAGCGCACACATCCTATAGCAAAAATCTCTCTAAAAAATAAATAAATAAAAATCCCCAGGAGAGCATACATGCAACCGAGTAGAAAACCACTGCTAGCTTAGTTCTCAGTAATGAAGAAGCTGCCCACAGTTTAAACACTACCCTCAAATTGTCTCCAAGTTTTTTGATTTGTGGCAGTCATTAAAATATGCTGAATAAGTAAGTAAAATAAAAGAATTTGGGGACTGGCAGGTGGAGGGGTGGTTGGAGTGGTAGACTCCTACATGGCCACCACAGTTCAAGTCCTGGATGTGGAAGTTTGGTTTTTCACTTTCCCTCTCTCTCTCTGATAAATTAAAAAAGAAGAATAAATTAAAATATAATAAATAATTCTTTAAAAAAAAAGAATTCTGATGACTATAGAAATACATCATACTAAAGTTTGTTTTGCCAGTAAGAAAATATTCATTACATGAAAAAGCATTTAGATCAAGAAACCTAAAAACCATAGATTTGGATAAACAAATTGTAGTATATTCATACAATGAAATACTACTCAGCAATGAAAAGGATGGACTCTTCATATTTGGAGGAATCTCAAATACACTATGCTAAGTGAAAGAAGCCAGATACAAAAGGATGCATACCATGTACCTGCATTTGTATATCATTTCTGAAAAGACAAGAGATCTGTAGTGGCCAGTGGCTGATGGGGTGGTGAGGGACTGCCAACAAAGGGCACAAAAGAACATTTAGGATGATACCTTCTGGTAGAGGTTACACATCTGCATATACATTGGTCAAAACTCATTGAAACAATATGACTTCATATGGAAGGACAAACTTACATATCTCAAAACCCGACATTAAAAAATGTGACTGGTGGGGCCAGCAGGTGGCATGATAGTTAAGGTGCTGGACTCCCACATGGCCAACTGTGGTTCAAGTTCTGGACCTAGTGGCTTGAAACTCATACCAGGTGCATATGTGTGTGTGCCCAAATTCCAAGTAGGCGAAGGGATTGCAGTGTGGCTATCCCCCTGGGGATGATTTCTCATTTTCCCTCTCTCTCACACTCTCTGGTATAAAAAGAAAATGTGATTACACACCAACTCATGTTCTAAACCATGCACCACATTGAAGAAATGGAGCAGCCACTGGCCTGGCAAGCAGAAGCCAGACATTATGGGAAACACTATCAATATAATGCAGAGCTTGCTTCTTTCTCTCAAGCTTTTGACCTATGAGGGAACCATAAGAGACATTTAAGTGGAAAATGATAGCACAAAAGTGTGTACAGGTAACAGGGGGGCAGCATCGTGGTAACATGGTGGTAACACGGCTAGCTCCTATGGGAAAATTCTGGGATCAGGTCCAGACACCTCCCCAAACACACGAGGCAGGTGTGTGTCCACAGTCTAGGGCTGCCTGGAGCTGGAGGTGGATCATGGTATGGGACCTGTTGGGGGTGCCTGTCTTCTCACACATGGAAGAGGGAAATAAATTTCTACCTTTTAAGAGAATCATTTTATTTTACCGTATTCATTTTATTTATTTATTTTCTTTAATTTGACCAGAGAGGAAGAGAGAGAGAGAGCAAGCGAGAGCGAGAGAGTGCCAGCTGCCAGGCCTGGGATTCAAACAATAGTCGGTCATGTGGTAGTCCAACTCCCTTAACCACCATGCCATCTGCCAGCCTCAGACATAAATTTCTTTTAAAAATTCGTTTTTAGGGGCCAGAAGGTGGTATAGTGGTTAAGGTGCTGGATTCTTGTATAGCTAACCACAGTTTGAGTCCTGGGCCTGGAGGCTTGAAAAATCTCACCAGGCAGGTGTGCGTGCATGCCCAAAATCCCAAGAAGAGAATGAAGGAGAAGGGATTGCAGGGTGGCCATACCCCCCCAAGAGGGGGGAGTGATCTCTCATTTTTCCTCTCACTATCCGTCTGTCTCTCTTTCTTTGGTGGGCACAAGTGCCCTATGGTAAAAACCTTTACAAAAATTCTTTTGTAAAATAAAGCTGGGTCTGTGCCAAGGGAGAGCTGCAAGAAACAGCCTAAGAGTTTTGAGGAAGGAGAGACCTTGGGGGCCTGGGTTGGAGTCCAGGCAGAATTGAGGACTGAGCTTGCCTCAGGAAGTGGATGACAGAGGAGACAGTGAGCCCCACTCTGATAGCACTGGAGGCACAAGCTGGGAAACAGTGCAGGGGAGAGGCTCTGGGTATAGGCTGGGGAGGGCCTTGCTACTGAGTCAGGCTAGACAGCTTTACTGGAGAGTTCTGAACAGAGGAAAGGCAAGATGAGCGGGGACTAAACTTGAGCTAGCTGACCTGCTTTGAGGTTTCTTCGACAATCCAGGGATACTGGGTTGTTGCGCATGGAGAAAGGAACAGATGGGAGACATGAAGGAAATGTCCTAGACGTGATGAAGGACAGGAGCATGGAGACAGGTGAGAATGAGCGAAGAGAAATGTTATAATCTTCCGCTGTATCCATGAGGACAAGAATAGCAGGCTTGATCACACCCTCTAACACATCACTGGGAAGAGCTGGGAAATTTCAAAAGTGGTCAAAGCCATGGGGGTAGGTTCTCTTGCTCACCATACAGACTGTTCACTAAAGAGCTTCACGTTTTCATTTCTATTTCCTGCAGCATATGTGGTCCAGAGAAGTCACTTCACTGATTTTTTTTTAATCTATCATAGTTTAATTTCCAGGGATAACCACTTCTTGGGGGAATGGCTACTCAGCAGTTCCTTCCTTTCTATTACCCTCTCAGGATCTCAGGCATATGCACACATGCACTGGGCATACATTTTTTTCTTGAAAGGTTTTTTGCTATAGGGTGTGTGTGCTTGCCCAAGAGACAGAGACAGAAAGCAAGAAATCTACAGAGGCACAAGAGATATGAGAAGCCAAGGGAAAATAGTAACTCCTCATCCTCCACAGACAGTACAATGGAAATTGTAGAAATGTCAGATAAAGAATTTAGAATATTCATAGTGCAAAGCTCACAGAAATGCAGAAGAAGAGAGACAAGGAGTTCCAGAAGATGCAGGAGAAAAGAGACAAGGAGTTCCAAGAGGTGAGGAAGTTCTTGCATGATCTGAAAGAGGAGATACACATCATAAAAAAGAATCAAACAAAATTGTTAGAGACAAAGGCTATAATACAGGAAATCAAAACCTCCCTTGAAAGTATTAAAAGCAGATTAGATCATGCCAAAGATCAAATCTCAGACATTAAAGACAGAACCTCTGACCTAAAAAAAGGTCACCAAAAAGACTGAGGGAAAATATATATGAGTAATACTAGATACCATTAAAAGCCCAAACATCCGGATAATCAGTATCGCAGAAGGTGAAGAAACTAGTAAGGGCATTGATAATCTATTCCATGAAATATAGGAAGAAAACTTTCTACACCTAGAGAGGCATTCAAATATCCAGACCCAAGAAATACAAAAAACTCCACATAGAATCAACCCAAGATCTTCTCCAAGGCACATCATAGTCCGATTGACCAAAATCGCAGACAGAGACAAGATACTAAAATTGGCAAGAGAGAAACGTCAGGTTACTTTCAAAGGATATCCCATCAGGCTAACAACAGTGGACCTCTCATCAGAAACAATGCAAGCAAGGAAAGCATGGGAAAATATAGTCAAGGTGTTGAGTGAAAAACAATTTCAACCAAGAATACTATACCCTACAAAATCATCTTTCATATGAGAAGAAAAGATAAAAACATTCTCAGATAAACAAAACCTGAAAGATTTTACCAACACCAGATCAGATCCCCAAGAAGTTCTAAAGGGAGTGTTATACCAGGAAAACTAAAGTTAACACACAGAAATAAGGGTATCAAAAACAAACAAGGGGAAAAAAACAAAACCGAGAGAGGGACTGGTGGGTGGTGTGGTAGTTAAAGGCACTGGTCTCCCACCCAGCCGACAGCAATTCAAGTCCTGGACCTGGTGACTTGCTTTCTCACTTTCTCTCTCTCTTTCACATGCAAACACACACGCACGCACACACATACACACACACACGCACACGCACACACACACACTGTCCCTCTCTGGTCAAATTTAAATAAATAAATTAATTAATTAAATTAAATAGTTCTTAAAAAAACAAACAAACAAGCAGAGAACGACCAACTTAATGGTAGGGACGAATTTGGAAAGATCAATAATAATGCTGAATGTTAATTTCCAGAGTTTAAACAGAAAGATCAGACCATAGTAACACTGCAAATTCAACAGAAGAGAGATTAGTTACATGAGACTGAACTGGTAAAATAGAATTTTATGACTTTTGACTAAAACATTACTGATTTTCTTCTATGCTTTGTTTTCCAGATTTAAGGATTTTTGTCTTCTCTTGAATTGTTGATAGTTCATCTACCTACTGTTTGAACTGAATCCAGCCTTTTTCCTGGCTTTAAGTCATAGTGAAATTTTTCTTAACCTTTTTTTATTTTGATCTATTAAAACTAAAACTGTCTTTCCTGAAGTTTAAAATGCATTAAAGAAATACCTATTTAATGACTGCAGTAAGCTATATAGTCCCAGCTATGTGCTACTTTATCGTATACTCATTCTACTCACTGAGGTTTACGCCTAAAGTCAGACATATGTTCATAGATATGAATATATCAGCTGCACTTGCTATTGAAAGTATTTAGATTAATTAAGAACTTTTGTGAATCAATAAAATGTGGGGCAAAAAAAGGCATGGAAAGCAACTGTAGATACCAGAGAATGTGGGAGGAGGGTGGGAAATGGCAGATGGTGTGAGGTAGGGAAGCAAGAGGGGAGAAAAAAAGAAGCAAAATATATAAGAAATAAGAAATCAGAAATTATTTGTTGAAGATAATACATATGGTAAAATCCTTGATTGAGCCAATATATAGTGTATTCTGGATGGAAAAATCTCATTTTATATACTGTAATGATGTACAGTGAATGTATATAAATAAACACATTTAAAATAAAATTTTAAAAAAGGTAAGAAATCACCCCCTGCCCCAGAGGGGGATAACCATGCTTTAATCCCTTCTCCTCCATTCTCCTCTCAGGATTTTGGGCACACATATACACATACCCGGCATGAGTCTGAATGAAGCCTCCTTGTCTGGGACTTGAACCATGGTTGGCCATGTGGGAGTCCAGCGACATAACCATTACACTATCTGCTGGTCCTGGGCATACATTTCTTCTTTCTTCTTTTTTTGGAGAGGTTTTTGCTATAGGGCGTGTGTGCTCACCAGACAGACAGAGACAAGAGAGATAGAAAGCAAGAAATCACCCCCCAGGGGGGAGACCACGCCGCAATCCCTTCTCCTCCATTCTCCTCTCGGGATCTTGGGCACGCACGCACATGCGCCTGGCATGAGTTTAAGCCACCGGGTCCGGGACTTGAACCGCAGTCGACTACATGGGAGTCCAGCAAGGCTGGCTTAACAGGTCTTTTGCCTGACATTGCTGATGAGAATCTTGTGTATAGATGTGTGTCCAGGAGTTTCAAGCAAGAGATATTATGGTTTCAGATCCTACTTTGTCATGAAATTGTGAACATACTCTGCATGTGTGTGTATGTCTGTGTGTGTGTCTAGGGGGCTATTTACTGCTGTCCATAGACCCCATGTTGCTGTCACCTAGAACATCTTCCTATGCAGCTGAGTTGGTAACCACCAGCCCCAAGTACAGTCACTAGCTGTGATTTGGGTGCACAAGTGCATTGTGGGAAACCCTCAGGCCCCTGTAAACCCTTGCCCTCAGACCCAGCCTGGTTGTCAAAGGACAGAAAAGAAGCAAGTCTTTTTATGACCTCTTCTTACCACTCCTGCACATATCTTGAGTTTTTAAATAAAATATACCTTTTCTTCCAGTTATTAAAAAATAATCTGTTCATTTTGGGAACTTTGAGAAAGGTACAATTAAAAAAAAATCTATCATAGTTTAACTTCCAGAAATAACGAATAATGTTTGGTGGATATTCTTTTTGTTGTTGTTAAAAGGTATTTGCCATAGGGTGCACGTGCTCATCAGCGAGAGACAGAGAGAGAAAACGTGTGAAATCACTTCCTGGGGGAATGGCCACCTTGCAGTTCTTTCCTCTCTACTCTCCTCTCAGGATCTTAGGCACGTGCACATATGCACTGGGCATGATTTTCAAGTTACCTGGTCTGGGCCTTGAAGCATGGTCAACCATGTGGGAATCTAGAATCTTGACCACCCTGCCACTTACCACCCCCAAAGCTTAATTTTTTTATATATATATAAAAATTTATGTTAAACATTGGGACACACAGTATATATGATTTTGTACCCCTCTGTCATGTTCTTTAACAAGAGCATTATCTTCAAAGCTATGATTTTAATGATATTAACTGCATTCCATTATATAAACAAACTGACTTTTGAATCCTCCTCCCCACATTTTAAAAAAATAACTACTGCTAGTATCAGCAGATGGCTTAGTGGTTACATAGCTGGACTTCCACATGGCCGGCAGTGGTTCAAGTCCTGGATTTGGAGGCTTAAAAATAACACTGGGCATGTGTGCATATGTGCCCAAAATCCCAAGAGGAGACTGGAGAAGAAGGGATTGCGGTGTGGCCATCCCCCCCCGGGGGGGGGGCGGGGGGGGGGGAGGGCAGGCGGTAATTTCTCAGTTTCTGTCTCTCTGTCGAGCACAGATGCCCTATAGGAAAAAAATCTCTCTTAAAAAACAAAACAACGAGACCAGTAGTTAGTGTAATGGCTATGTTGCTGGATTCCCATGTAGCTGACTGCGGTTCGAGTGTTGGACCTGGTGGCTTGAACTCACGCTGGGCGCATGTGCGTGCGTGCCCAAGATCCCGAGAGGAGAACGGAGGAGAAGGGATTGCGGCGTGGCCATCCCCCTAGGGGGTGATTTCTCACTTTCTGTTTCTCTGTCTCTCTTTAGCGAGCGCAAACGCTCTATAGCAAAAACCTCTCCAAAAAAAGAAAACACCACATAAAAAACCCAAAAACCAAAAAACAAAAAACAAAGGAACTACTGCTTCATGAACACCCCTATGAGTAAATTTTTACCAGTGTATTTTATTGCTTTTTAGAATAGAATCCTAAAAGGGTGGTAACTGGGCAGAAAGATTTGAGCTTCTTTAAAAAAAAATAAAAGAAATTGTCAGAGAGCACGTGTGCTTGCAGGAGAGAGGTGGAGAGAGAGGGGGAAAGGTAGAAAGCAACTCCCATGGGAAACAGTCATATTGTAATTCCTCCTCCTCCATCTCTCCATTCCTTGAGGATCTGGGGCAAGCACACGCAGCTTTTCAAGCCGCTAGCTCGGAGATTTAAACCATGCATTTGGTCACGTGAGATTCAGCAGCATAACCATCACACCACTGGCTGGACCAGATAGGAGCATTTTGTTTATTTGTTTTAGGTTTTTGCCATAGGGCATATACTTTTGCCAGGGAGACAGAGAGAGGGAAAGTGAGAAATCATCCCCCAGGAAGGATGCCCACACTGCAACCCCTTCTCCTCTGTTCTCTCAGGATTCTGTGTGAGCACAGGCACAAGCACCCAGAGCAATTTTTTAAGCTGCCAGGTCCAGAATTTGAACTGTGTTCTGCCATGTGGTCATGCCTTAACCATGTCACCTGCTGGCCACAAATAAAAGCATTTTTAAGGCTCCTAATTTGTTCTGACAAATTGCTCCCCAAAGGTAGCTATTCCTGTGACACTTTTCCCAGCAGTATCCAAATGAGCCCACTCACCATACTCTTGCTAATATTAGGTATTAGCATCTTAAAGTTCTTCTGCTGCTATGTTTTAAATGCTGGCTCTTTATTGCTATACTTTTTGTGTAAAATGATAGGGCTAGTAACCTGAGGCACTCAGGGGCCTCTCCCGTCAGCAGGGATTCAGCTCTATTGGCAGGCTTGTTTCTGACCTAGAGTACCAATCTGCTTCTAGCCTTCTCTGCAAATGAAACTTCTGGATGGGACTGACCTTCCACTTGTCCCTCTGAGCTCTCGCTCAGCTCACTAGAGGCACAGGAGGGAATCCCACAGCCATCCTCACCTGTGAACCAGGAGTCCTAGCACCTGCTGGGTCTCACCTTGTTCCTGGCAAGCACGTTGGCCCCTGCTTTAACGAGCAGCTTGGCTGACTGGCTGAAACCATGCCAGGACGCTTCATGGAGAGCCGTATTCCCATCCTAAGGAACACACGCCGGAAAAGGCACGTTACCAAAGACCTAATTGTTCTCAGTATAGGCAATATGTTACGAAGAGATTTTAAGATATCCCACAGGGCATTTTGCGACTGAGGCTCTCCTCTGAACTACCAGTTTCTCCAATCTCTCAGAAATGGTACATAATAAGAACCACTCAAGATGCACAGAACAGAAGTGAATTTGTGATGTACAATGGTTGCCTCAGACTTTAGGTCTTTGTACTCTCTGGGAGGCCCAGTGGAAAGGCTCCAGGGCCCATCCACTGCTCCAGATGAATAAAGGCAAGTCAAGACAGCATAGCGTCTATTCCTTCCCACCTCCACTGCACCCTGGAGACTGTTCTGGCCTGGCACCAGAGAGAATCCTGCAAAGACCCAGCAAAGAAATAGTTCACCTTAAGGTCCAGGGACCTGAAAGGAAGATTCTCCTCTCCTTTTTTCACTAAAATGTAATCTTATCCAATTTACCCAGAAGCCTCAGGGCCCCGAACAAATGAGCAGGCACTGAGAAAATAAGATAAATGTCCTCAATACATGGTTTTAAAATAAAGACTAAAATATAACTTGTATTAAAACTTACTACACACACATACACACACACATGAAGTAGCATTAGGTGCAGTGAATGAAGTGGGGTGGGGCCAGGAAGGCAGGAGGCAGAGACCCCCCCCACACACACACCAGACTGCCCCAGGCCTGGCACATGGCTGTCAGCCGGCCGTGTAGGTACACTCTCCAGTTACCTCTGGCTCAGGCTTCAACTTTTACTCAACCACAGCTGAGCTCTTGGAGATAGCTCACAAGGCTTACTGTGGCTGACACCCCCAAGGGGAAAGCTGCAGCCCTGAAAGTAAAAGAGTGGAGTGGAACTGGGAACGGCTTGGATGGTGTGTGGCCAGCCGGGGGGACTGACCCCAGAAAC
>NW_006159949.1:143168-171299 GCF_000334495.1 Tupaia belangeri chinensis
GGGGGGGAGACCCCCTGCCGCTACAGCTGGTTCACACAGGATGTTCTAGGAGTGAAATTCATCGAGCTGCAAGCTTATTTGAGCACTTTTATGTATGTATATTGTACTTTAATAAGACGTCTAAAAAAGCAAACAGGGTCTGAATTGCACTTAATCTCAAAGTTCTAGGTTTTGAGACTGTTTGACAATTTGAAAACACTACATTAATATGGGTCATTGGAATTCCTTAAGAGTTTGTGTATTTTTCTTCCAATGAAATTTAAATACATTAATTTGTTCACTTATTGGTGGAACAAAAAGTAAAAAAGGTAAACAGAAAATCTGGTCACACATCCTTCCCCTACCCCCATCCAAGCCTTCACAGGTCATTATTTTTAGATTTTTTTTTTTCCTCTCTACTATTTAGATTTATGATTGTCACTGATGCCACAGAATAGACAAAAGGATTTTTAAAAATAATATTACTGGCTGGGATATCAGCCATTTTCAAGGAAAATCTGGGCTGATTTCATGTGAGATCAAGGAACCATTACATCGTAAGCATTCAGTGAGTCTCCAGCCATGCTCCCCCCACCTTGGCCTGGAACTACCTAGAGGGATCTCTGCCTCCTGATTTCCTGGCCCCACTCCACTTGCACTTATCCTGTGCTCACTTCCTTGCACTAGAAAATTCCCAGTGTTCCACAGGACATTGCACTTAATGCTGTTTCTCCACGGTGAAGTCTCCAACTCCCCCACATCAGCCACCTGTACCCCTTGCCCCAGGAAGCAAGCGTGTTGATGCAATGCCCTTCACCTTGTCTTGTCTGTCCAGGGCACAGCCCTCTTGGATGAGCGCTGCGATGACTTCAGTATTCCCCACCACCGTGGCCCGGTGCAAGGCGGTCTGGTCCCCCTGCAAAGTGACACAGAGGCACGACAGAGGTTACCTCTTCCCAGTACCCCCATACCGTCTCTTCTCCACTCAGACCCAAGGACGTCTCTTGTCCCCACATAGAGCAGAAGAGCTTGGTTATCGCGGGGTTGGCGGACTCGTTAGTAGACAATGCAAGCTGGCAGAGCAATTTTCCTCAGGGACTTAAAGGGAACCTTATGCCAACAGCAAGCATAGCCCTTGGGCACAGGCCAACCTCTGAATGAGACCAGACTCTCCCCTGCCACCTGTGGGAAGTGACAAACGTGGGCACAGAGTGGGTCTGAAGCCCGGACTGTGTGAGCTATTGCGATTAAACCACTAATGCCTGGAATCTTTACTACCGACTGAGTCCAAGTTCCTGGCTTGCAGAAGAATCACCGCCTGGCTCTGTCAGTTAGCAGCACTAGTGATCTGATGGTGACAGGTGTGTAATTTGTTCATTGACTTGTACAGGCCATGGGCCATGCTAGGGTTTGCTCTGTTTCATCTGAGGAGTTGAGGAACTACAGCCTACCACTACATATTTCTAGGAGCCTTTTCTGATATTTCCTGACAACATCCTCACTGATTTATGCTGCATTTTGACTCCTTTTCTCTGTGATCAGATTCCTGGGATTTCCAACTCTATATCTCCTTCAGGCGCCAAAGGGAGCTTAACTCTTGCCCCCAGTGGCAGTTGAGAGAAAGATGAAGTACTCCGAGGTCTAAGAGGTCAAGTCTGTAACAAGAGAGCTGTGAAGTCTTTAAGAACATGTTTTATCTCTGATGTGCACTCAGGAAGTGAAGTCAAGGCAAATCAAATCAAGCGTGTGGGCCAGGCTTGAAAGGGGAGAGGAGTGAACACTGTGGGAATTTTCTAGTGTAACAAAGCGAGCCCAGGACAAGTGGTGAGGAGGCCTGGGCTGCGCACAGCCTTGGAAAAGACCTGTCCCATTTCTGGGCCTCAGATTCTACAAATATAACGGGGGGGGGGGGGTGGAGCTGTTTCCCCCCTGCCTTCCTCCCTGTGAGGACACATTGTTGACTCCTTCTGCTAGTGAAGATGGAGCAAGAAGGCCCTTATGAGACACTGAATGCGGACACCTTGATCTTGTACTTCCCAGTTTCCAGAACTATGAAACGATGAGGAAGGCACTACAAATGCACTAGCCGGGTCTAACGATAAAACTAAGAAGGGCTGGAAGAAGCCACACTGAACTCGGGGAACAAGGGTGTGGCACTCTGCTGGGCTTCTGGGCCTCCCCACCTTCTCCTCCCCTGGAGATGGAATGTGGTGAAATAGACCTCCATTTTGAACTCCTCTCTATATTAGAAACCTGCTTTCTCCTTTTCCCTAGAGTGGTTAACAGTCCTACTGTCATTGCTAAATAACCCAAAACTCCCTACCCTAAGATGTTCCTTAGTGATGTAATTGTCTGTCCCAGATCCCTTGCCCTGAGCCATGGAGACCATTAAGATTCCATGTGTTTAAGGAGCATGGAACATACCCTTAGGAATGATGAACCTGGTTGTTTTGCTTCTGTAATTTGCTTTTGCTTTTACATTGTAAAACCCTACCCCCTACCCTTTCAAGCCTACTGCTCTTAGCTCTTGTCATTGCCATGTCAACCTGGAAAAGAGCATGAATTTTGCCTTTATAGCACTGGGGGCTGTGGGGTTTTGAAAGACATGAGTCGATCTCCCTACCCCGTATGTCACTGGCTTAATCAATAAACTCCAATAAATTTGACTATGTTTGAGTAGACCAACAGTGGGACTACCCTCACAGATAGACTCGAGGGGCTGCAGGTGCATAGACCACACTGAGAAGTAGCAGGGCTTTCCAAACAGCCTCACAGTGAACTCACAGGACAGTGTTTCTCAACCCTGACTGCACTTCGGAGTGTTTCAAGCTTTCTAATCCCCAGATGCAGCCCATATTAATCAGTCAGTATCAGCATCACTCAGAGGGAGGGAGACCCTGGCTCTCCCGTGAAGCTGAAGTTAAGAACTCCTGCGGTGTGGGCTAGACAGTACTGCCCTTATCTTATGGCAGAAAAACTGAAGCTTAGAGAGCACATTACCTTGCCTAAGCCCTGCATGCAGTCACTGATGGAGGCAGATTTTGAGCCCTGGGCTTAAAATAGTCTGCCTGGTCCCAGACGATTCTCTTGGCCACTGCTCTCTGTGACCCCTAATAGAGATGACACTAGCTCACCATCTATTGTTATTAACTGAGAAAAGCAGATTTGCTCATGAGAAACAATTAGAAAGCAGTCCGAGCCCCTGGATAGTCCAGCACCAAGACTGTCTGTTTTATGGCTCTTTAGTAAGAGGAAGGTAGAAGGTTCTCCCTGTGGCTGACAACTCCAGCACCCTGGAACCCAGCACACAGCCCTGGAACTGACTACGCCTCACTGGGTCCCTGGATTTCTTATAAGCTCTGCCAAAAAAAAAAAAAAAAAAAAAGAGGGATGGATGATTAGATGATCCTCAAGTTCCCTCCCTTCTCTCCTTAGAGTTTTGTGCAAATGAAGTTTTCTTGTAGAGACTAGAGGGGCAAAGGTCACATGCCAGAGCATCCCTGATTCTTAGCCAGAGAGAAGAAAAAGAGACTATTAGAAGACAGAAAACAGAGTCATCATTGTTTTTAAAGGGGATACACTGCTGCCTACGTACAACCTTAATGAAATGCCAATTCTGCTCACTAAACTCTGCAACAAGCAACAATGCACATTAGAAGTATTAGCCCTACGGGCCAGCAGGTGGCATGGTGGTTGAGGTGCTGGACTTCCACATGACTGACCATCGGAGTCCTGGAACTGGTGGCTTGCTTTCTCATTTTCTCTCTCTCTCTCATCTGTCTCTGGTGAATGTATGTGCCCTATAGCACAAAGGAAAAAAAAAAAAAGTAGTAGTAGTAAATAATAATAAATAAAATTAAATAATTCTTAAAAAACAATTTAAAAAGTATTAACCTCAAAGCAAGTTCTAGATATGGATGGCAGTGATGGTTAAAGGACAAAGTGTACTTCATGCCACTGGGCTGTGCACTTAAAAATAATTAAGATAGGGGGCTAGCAGGTGGTAGGTGGTTAAGGGTACTGTATTCCCACATGGCAGACTGCAGTTTGAGTCCTGGACCTGGTGGCTTGCTTTCTTATTCTCACCCTTCACCCCTCATGCTTTATCACTCTGTTAAAATTTAAATAAATAAAGTTTAAAAAATGATTAAGATAGTACATTTCAGGTTAAGTGTATTTTTATTTATTTATTTATTTTGGAGAGGTTTTCACTATAGGGCACGTGCGCTCGCCAGACATACAGAGAGAGACAGAGACATAGAAAGCGAGAAATCACTCCCCAGGGGAATGGCCATGCTGCAATTCCTCCTCCTCCATTCTCCTCTCGGGATCTTGGGCATGCACGCACACGCGCCCGGCATGAGTTTTAAGCCACTGGGTCCAGGACGTGAACCGCGGTCGACTACGTGGGAGTCCAGCGACATAGTCATTACGCTAACTGCTGGTCCCAGGTTAAGTGTATTTTGTCCCAATTTAAAAAAAAAAAAAAAAAAAAGAAAAAGGGAACCACACCACCCACAGTCCAGTTACTGCCATGGTGTTACTCTTCAGACTTTTAATAGATAGCAGGTTTTTCCTGACACCGAGAGTTATATGTGTTAAATGTAATAAGTTACAAAATATTAAAAAGCCTAAGTAAGGGGCCAGCATTTGGTGTGGCGATTAAGGGACTGGATTCCCAGATGGCTGACTGAGTTTGAGTCCTGGACCTGGTGGCTTGAAAATCATGTTGAGCGTGTATGTGCCTAAGGAAGAAAGTTACTTCCCTTCATGGATTTTTACAGGGATACTTTTTCTTTTTCTAGGCTTTTGTTTAGTTTCTTTCTTTCCTCCATGAGTGTGAGAGACAGAAAGAAGTAGAGAGACAGAGACAGACTGGCAAGAGGTACTCCCAGCAGTGTCCTCATGCTACCATTCACCCCAGCTTGAGCCAGCCCCAGACCATGGGCATGCATGTGCTTGGTGTGTTCAAGGAGACCTCCGACATGAGCCCAGAACCTTCTCATGTGGGTCGGCCTCAGCATTTGCATAACCCACTCCTTCTCCACTACCACAGCTGCATCCACTGTGCTCAGCATCGCCCTCGCCTTCTCCCCCTCGGCACCCTCAGCTATCTTCCCACTTGCCATCAGGCTTAGACTGGCTTTCTGCTCAGCCACCTTCCTACACCCCTATTCGAAGACGACCCTTTCCATGTGCCTCTCTGTGGCGGGGACCACGACCATGGCTCAGCGCTCGCAGGAAGGGCTCTGTGCCATCGCGTGACCCATTCCACACCTTGTAGGAAGTATTTCCAGATGAGATGGAGGACGGATGCCCAAACGAGAAATCACACGACAGAATGTCCAAGACATTTTACAGTTTCCACGAGGATTTTCAGGTCTTATTTCCCTCTCATAATGACGATGAGTTTCCCCCAGATGAGCCTCAACTACAATTTATTATTACTTTCAAGTGGTGAAAGATGGCCCTCTGTTTGTAATAAGAACTATGAAATTGTGGCACCCTCTTTCAGGGTGGTACTGACTTGCTTAGATTTCCAAGTAGAGGCCTTCTGCTATTCCCACAAACTGCAGGCCCCCTAACCAGCACTCCCTGGGTCAGTCAGAACAGTCTTGTTACATAACAAAACTTATCACTGTCTTTACTGTGCAGAAAGTGAGAACCAGCTCTGAGCATTGGGTTGCCTCAGCCCCCTCTGCTACAGGAACTCTCACACCAAGGGCCTTCACCGGTTAGGAACCATCTACCCCGAGCCTTGGCTTAGGTCAAATGTTTGATCATGTTTCACGAGCTGCCCACTAAGCCATGAGCTGAGGCAGCTGTGGAACCAGCACAGGATTCATTACGCGCTTTCATCAACGATCTACTGTACATTGTTTCCTCTAAGGTAGCGCTGCCTGGTGAAACTCCAGCAGTTAAACCTAACTTTCAGTTCAGTCCTTGGGAGTGAATTTCCAGATGGATTATCAAGACTCAGAGATCTAGTGACTTATGTGAGGCTACAGAGAAAACACAAACACGAACTCTGTTCACTGACGCAGGGGTCTCCTGCACATCTCTCGCTGTGGGGATGGCTAAGTTACACAGCCTGTCTCCAGGCCACAACACCCCCTCCTAGCTTCCTCAGTCAGGTGAAGGCATTGTGCAAGCCAAGCTCAGCCTTCCCCACCACAGTGGCTGTCCTTAAGGGATGGTTAGCTTTGTATACTTGTAGGAATGGCTCTGGAGGACCGAGTGATACATCGCCTCCTACTTTTAAAAACCAGCCACTCTTGAGCGCTGGAAAGTGGTGCAGCAGCAACACGTGTTCTGCAAGGCTGATCAACATGGGAAAGTTTCAGGTTCTCATCCAAAGATCTCCCTGAGTATGCTGGGCACACATGACCGTGACCTGTGCTGCAGGAAACTGGGGGTAGACTGTGGCATTGGACCCTGCGGGGGTGCTGTCTGCCTCCTCCTCCTTCTCTTATTCATGGAAACAGTAAACAAACTAAAAAAGTAGTGGAGCGGCCAGCAGGTGGCATATGTGCTGGGCTCCCACATAGCCACATGGTTCAAGCCCCGAACCCAGTGGTTTGAAAATCGCTCTGGGTGCCTGTGCAAACATGCCCCAAATCCCAGGAGGAGAATGGTAGAGAAGGGATTGTAGGGGGTCATTCTCCTGGGAGGTGATTTCTCACTTTCCCTTCACTATCTCTTCTCTGTCTCCAGCAAACTCATTCATCCTATGGCAAAAAACCAAACCAAACCAAAACAAAACAAAAAACCTTAAAAATAAATAAATAAACAAACAAAAAATGGCTACTCTTAATTTGCCAAGATGACAATCAAAGGCTTTGAGATTCATGAAGCATAAGCAAAGGGCTGCCTCAGGTTATCATCTCAGAACCATTCTTCCCTAGAACACAACTTACCTCCTTGAGGCCCTCAGTCGAAATAGGGTCAATTACCTATAAATTAACTTTTCCTCTGACAAAATTAAAATCTACTGTTAAAACATTTCCTCTTTGAGATATGACACAAAAAAGAACTGTGCCCTTGATACACACTAATGGACTCAAACTCTGACATAATCCTTGTTCTATATGATCTAAATCAACCATGATATTCTGAAACTCTGAAAAGAAATGCTGGGAAAAGTACATTGTTTTCAATGATGTTTACTCAGTATTTATTCTGTGAATATTTACTGACCTCCTACTATGTGCCACCTGTCATGACATCTAATTCTTGCATTTTATTGATAAAGCCTAGCCTAGAGTAGCTAGCTACTCAGGGTAGCATGGGAGGACTAGAATTCAAAATGTCAAGGTTTTGGTTTCCATCTGGGAAGCCAGTTAACCTTAGGACAGACCTCAAAAAGAATGAGTTGTTTGGGCCAGCTGGAGGCCTAGTAGTTAAAGTGGCTGGATCCTACATGGCCAACTGTGGTTCAAGACCCAGACCCAGTACCTTGGAAAACATGCCAGGTGCACGTGTGTGCATAGTGTCCTGAAATAGAGGAAATAGAGGAAATGTGACTATCCCCCATGGGGGGAAGCTTTTCCTCTTTCTCTCTCTCTCTCTCTCTCTCTCTCTCTCTCCTTTTCACTCTCCTCTGTCTCTCTCTGGCAAGTGCATGTGCCCCCTGGCAAAATAAGCAAAACAAATTTTAAAAAAAGATCAGGTGACTGGAGCTAGGGCTGCCTTTTTATGGTGTCATAATGCTAGGTGCTTAGCACGGTGCCTTGGCCACTACAGGCACCCAAGAAGTATTGGCTGATTGATTAACTACAAAGAAGTAGAAGGGGAAATGCTGCAGCTAGAAACCTGAAGAGCCAGCCACCTTGCAACTTGGCACTGTGATGTGGAACATTCTGACCTGTTTGCAAAAGTAAATGAACTGCTAGCTCTCAGTTTTTCTGAGGCATCAATGTTCCTCACTTAGGGATTTTAAGAGCTTTGGAACCTCTGATGTCTAAATCCTTGTTTTAAAATACTTCTCTCTCTCTCTCTCTATTTTTTTTTCCCCCTATGTGATGAAAAAAAAGGTAAACACAGTGTCGGCAGACTCGAAAGACAAGGTCATGGAAAAAAACCCAGACATGCAAGGGTGAAGTGTGGCCCTTTTCAGGAAGAATCACCTCTAGCCAGCACAGGCAGACATGCTGCAAGGAAGCTCAAGACAGGGCAGGTTTGCAAAGCAAGTTCTGACCTCTTTTTCTCTCTCTGATCTTCTAGGGATCTTCCTAGCCTTTCTCCTCTGGTTTCTCTTATTTTTTTCTTCCTTCATGTCTTTTACTGTGGCCACAGGGTCCTCGACTATTTCTGAGATGGGGACTGTGTGATTACTCATTGACCAATCGGAGATGGCGTTAGCGCTCCAATGAGTGTTCTCAGGATTGGCGCGAAGCAAGAGAGAATTTGCTTCTGGAGTTGCGTATTCTAAAGAACTGGTTTCCGTGGGTTGAAATTCATAATAATCCCACTCCAGGCCACTGGAGGTCATTCTTCAACTAATTCTCAGTCCTTACCATGCAATAAAGATCAGTATCTGTAGAATATGAAGTTAAGAGTAAATTCTTTGTAACATTACACCTCACATGAATTTTTTTCCTAGAGGTTTTTTTTTTTTTTTTTTTTTTTGCTATAGGGTGCAAGCACTTGCCAGAGAGACAGAAAGTGAGAAACCACTACTGCCCCACCCCTATCCTGGCCCAGGGGAATGGCCATGCAACAATTCCTTCTCTTCCATTCTCCTCTTGGGATTTTGTGCATGCATGCGCACGTGCCCGGTGTGTGTTTTAAGCTGCCAGGTCTGGGGCTAGAACTACAGTCGGTTACATGGGAGTTCAGTGACATAACCATTATACCATCTGCCAGTCCCTCTTCCTTGAACTCTTGCATTATTGCCAGGCTGATCACCAGCAGGCATGGTAAATGCACTGAAGACAGATATGGAGCATACACTGACAAATGCATTACTTTAGAAATAGTGAAGGTCCATTCCCAACTGTTTTTACACTGTTTCTAGTTGTGTTTTTGTTTGATTTCAACTTAAGTTATGTGGCCAAAGAAATATATGCATCGTTTTTCTGGCACAAGGAAAAGATGCAAGAAAATGCGTAAATGAACACAGGTGTTCCTGCCTACAAGTCGAGCTGGCTTTCCTTGTACTGACATGTCTCACCTTGGCTGCCTTGTGAGAATGCCTGCCACTTTACTTCTCACCTTGCCTGATAAAAATAGCAGCAGTGGAGCTGGCAGGTGGCATGGTGGCTAAAGGCACTGGACTCCCACATGGCTGACCAATGTTCGAGTCCCAGACCTGGTGGCTTACTTTCTCACTTTCCCTTTCTCTCTCTGATCAAACTGGAAAATAATAATAATAATAAATAAAGTTAAATAATTTTTTAAAAAATAGCAGCAGTTTTTACTAGGAAATTAGCGCAGCTTTTGCTGCATGAGAACACAGGGACACTCGGAGCTCAGGACCTGAGGCGGGTGTGCTGGTTAGAGTAGGTTAGCATGTCTGGCGTTGCGGCCCTGCTGCCACGGCAAGCAAGAGCTTTAATTATGCAGAGAAGATCAGATGCATCCTGACATGTTGGCACCAGCAACTCAATGCCCTGCTTTTCTGTGGTCAGCATCTCTCCTCTCCCTATATTTTCACTCCTGTCATCCAAAGATATGATACAATCAGGAATTTTATGATGGTTACGATATGGGAAAATGAAAGTGTTATGATCCAAGGTAGAAATCAACCTAAAGCTAAATCAACACCTTTGAAAGTAACATCCTTGAGGACCTAACGGGTTCCAGATATAACCAGAGATTTAAGAAAGATATAGCCTTGGGACCAGCAGATGGCGTAATGGTTATGTTGCTGGACTCCCACATAGTCGACCATGGTTTGTCCAGGACCTGGCGGCCAGCCGCGTGTGTGTGCATGCTCAAAATCCTAAGAGGAGAATGGACAAGGGGTTGCTGTGTGGCCATCCCCCCATGGGGGGGGTGACTTCTTGCTTTATGTATGTTTCTTCAGTGAGTGCACATACCCAGTAGCAAAAATCTCTCAAAAAAAAGAAAAGAAAGATATAGCCTTCTGCCTATGCATGAAACAATGCCACATTTAGTGTTTTTTTGTTTGTTTTAGTTTTTTTTCTATAAAGCATGCTTGCCAGAGAGAGAGAGAGGAAATGAGAAATCAACTCTCCAGGGAGAGAGACCACACCACAATCACCTCTCCTCCATTCTCCTCTAGGGATTTTGGGCATGCATGCACATAGCATGATTCTCAAGCCTCTGGGTCTTGGACTAGGACCACAACGCTGGCCATGTGGAATTCAGCACCTTAATCTCCACACCACCTGCTGGGCCACTTAGTTATTTCCGCTAAGTGTGTTTGCCAAGTTTTAAGGCATTACACAGAGACCCAAACTAGAAGCACTTTGGTAGCACACCCGAGAGTCTGAAACTTTGAGTACTACTCTCTAACTACAGTTATAAAAGGTGAAGCTGGGAGAGGTATGGCATGTGCAAGTTCTCTAAGACTCCATATTCCTTACAAAAATTCTTATTTCTGAGTCCTACCTGAATTCTCATTCAGCTCTACCTGAAAGAGAGTTGAAATAGTTCTGTAAATAGTTTCTAATCACATTATCGTAGGCCCTTTCTCTAACAGCTCATTGGAGAACAAAATACATGATCCCTTCTTAAAGAATCCACCTTCTCCAAAGACTCAATAGAGCGACCCCATGTACCAGGTGATCCTGCTCCAGCAGTTGCTGACCGACTTGGGATTAGCCACTTGACCCAGAGGAGCAACTGGAGCCCTCTCGAAGTCTGATGACTCGGAGTTGAGTTGATTGGTATCCATGCCTCAGTAAGAACACAGAGCCAGAGTGGACTCTTGGTGAAAGCCTCCTTTTTCTAAGATTCCACAAGATCTGTATCCTTTGTTTTCCCCCCTTGAATAGGTCCTTTTCAACTAAATGTACATTGATGAGGAGAAATCAAAGTGAGGAAAGGGAAGAAAATAAAGTTTCTAAGACCTATTTTTCTCCAATGGTAAATCTGATTATTGATACACACTTCCAGTAGGGCTTGCCCACCCTCACTGGTGTGTGTGTGTGTCTTCTTTTTTGTACTCAGATAAGACATTGGCAAAATGCCTTTCAAGACTCTGTATTTAAATGATAACTAGCAGGGAAGGAGCTGTGATGGGAGAACCACTCCAAACTCTAATTTACTGGTGAGAATGGGTCTCAGAGCAGGTCTTCAAGAGGAAGCCCTTCCACCACAGGGAGTTAGATGCAGCTAAAAAGTGCTAGGAAAGCACCTACTCCCCTGTCCTCTCAGGGCTGCTTATTCTTTGTACTATGGAGTTCTATGCAGAGAAATGCCCTGCCAACTCACCCCCTGATAGAATGGTGGCTTCTACTCACATCATCCTGGACATCAAGGTCACAGCCAGCCTTCAGTAAGATCTGGACCACAGAAAGATGGCCTTTATTGGCAGCAAGATGCAGGGGGGTCCGGCCATGCTGTTAATGCAAAACAAACACTGACTTCAGAATGAGACATCAAAACCACTCCAATGGGGGGGGATGTGAGAACAAGATGCAAGGTGGGTTTAGGGAGATTACTACCCTCTGCCCCTGTGGTTTGGTACAAGGGGCAATTCAAGTTTGTCTTAGTTAACCAATGAATAACACATCCTCGAAATGTGAAGACTTCCTTTACTGCATACGTTTTACTCCCCACTCATAAACAGAAAACTAAAATCATCAAATGAGGGGGTTCGTGTCTTCTCTTTTTCCCACTGGTGCTAGTGCTAAGGGTGCTGAAGGAGCCATGGGGAACATGACGGGGCAAAAACTGAGAGAACAGCAAAATCTCAAGCTAACCAGCTTCCAAAAGACCTGGTTAGTAACTCCTTACAATCAAGCCTGCTGACCAATCAATTAGGAAACGTTTCTCCTTTTTCTTAAAAACTACTTTTCAAAAATATAAATACTAATTTAAATGTATATACTTACCAACTTAAAAAATTATCAGGGAAGCCACTGACATTGTGTGTGAACACCTTCCAAATCGCCTTGCCCTGCCATTCCCAGAGGTATCCACTCTCTTGAATTGGGCATTCATTATCTCTTTGCCTTTTATTGTATGCTGACTGTGTGTTTGTAGCCACAGACAGCATCTAAACATTGTATTGTTTGTTTTAAACCTTACGTAAATGATATTAGGCTGTACCATATTGTTCAGCATTTTTTTTTTGTCTAGCATTATATATAGATAGATAGATAAATATGAAAGATTCTAGCATTATATTTTTGAGATTTTTTTGATGGCACATGTAGTTCCAGTTCATTTATTCACCCGTTCTTCTACTGATGGGCACCAGGTTGTTTTCTTAGCCTTGCTGCTAGGTCATAAAGGAGACTGTTCCCTTCAACTGTCCTGAGCACAAAGATGCCTGAGGTTGCACACAGAGGGTGACACCAGGAACAATCACTTTCCAGTGCTAGTTAAATCAACCTTTGTCCAGAGAACCCTAATTAAACTCCTAATTCTCTAAATTTTAAGACATGTTCCCTCTGCTCTTTCCTTTAAATCTCACTGTGAAGAAATGAACATATTTTTAAAAATTTATTTATCATTATTTTTACTTTTTAAAATTTGCTACAGGGCATACATGCTCACAAGAGAGAGACAGACAGACAGACAGACAGACAGACAGAGAAAGCAAGCAGCTAGGTCTGGAACTTGAACTGCAGTCAGTCATGTGGGAGTCCAGCACCTTAACCACCATACGACCTTCCAGCCTCGATCAAACGTAATTTAACCACAGCTCCCACTCATGCCAAAATACACCTGAGGAACAAGGGTCTGTCCTAGTCCATTTTCTGTGGCTACAACACCACCACAGACAGTAACCTGTGAACAATAAGTACTATTTGGCTTGTGGTTCTAGAGGCTAGAAGTCCAAGAGCATGGTGCCAGCCTCTGGTGAGGGCCTTGTGCAGCAGGTCCAAGGCAGAAGGCAGAGTACTACCTCTTAATTCTTTTTTTTTTTTTTGGAGAGGTTTTTGCTATAGGGCATGTGCGCTCGCCAGACAGAGAGAGAGAGACATAGAGACAGAAAGTGAGAAATCACCCCCCAGAGGGGATATTAACGCCGCAATCCCTTCTCCTTCATTTTCCTCTCGGGATCTTGGGCACGCACGCACACGCGCCCGGTCTGAGTTTTAAGCCACCGGGTCTGGGACGCAAACTGCGGTCGACTACATGGGAGGCCAGCGACATAGCCATTACGCTAACTGCTGGTTCCCCTACCTCTTAATTCTGATGCAATGACAACTAAATTTCAACATGAGTTTTGGAGGGGACATTCAAATTACAGCGGGGCCTCACATGGCCAAACATTCTATTTAGCATCTTGGTAAAACTTCCCAAAGATCCTTACTGATATTCTAGCAGGACAGAACCATTTATAATCTCAGCAAAGCATCAGTTTGCCATGGCTAATTAGTTATGGAGGAAAACAGAGATAACAGACAATAAAGGATCTTAATTTCTACCCATGAAATGCAATCAAAACCGTAGAAGGATTCTGGAAAGAAAGGTCAGAGCTCACTTTAAAATTAGAATTCTTAATTAAGAATAAAGTTACTCCCAAGAAAGTGAGCTATAAAAAGCCTTTATAAAGAAGGCACTGTCTGAGGTGAGCTGAAGGAGTGACCTTTCTTGGCTGGCGACTGTGCTGAGCCATGTACTACTTAACCTTGACTCATGAAATGGAATGTCCACGGCTGATTGGATGGAGCAACATGACCAGGTTCCGCTCGCTGGGCCTGGTGCCAGGACCATCTGTTATCACATGTCTTTGTGAAGGACCTCATTCCTTGACATTAAAAAAGGACATCCACACTTTCAAAGGCATTCTCAAACACGGGAGAGTTCGTTATGTGTGTGAAAGACAGGTGCGTGGGCTAGGAGAGAGACGACGGTGTGGTGAGACGTAAGTACCTTTGAGCAACCAAAAAACATGGACCATGATGGGGAGAAGCTGCACTAAGAGAGACTGGAGAAGAAGCCACAGACTGAGGAGTCACTGGGTGTTGGGGTCAGGGAACATTCTCAGCAGCGACCAAATATCACTAGTGGGGAAGTTGAGGACTGAGGAGGTTAAAAGGTTTGTCCAAGTGAACACAAAAAACTGAAAGTCAGGAGAAGGAAATGCTGCTCATTCTGCTATAGATGGTTATATCCACTTCATATGTTGAAGCCCTAATCCTAATGTGATGGCATTTAGAGTTGGGGCCTTTGGGAGGTGATTAGGTCATGAGGGAGGAACCCTCATAATGTATTTGTGCCCTTATGAGAAAAGACACGAGAGCTTGCTTCTTCTCTTTCTTCCCACCACATGAGGATTTGGCAAGAAGGTAGCAGTCTGCAAACCGGACACTGGCTGCCAGCACACTGACCTTGGATTTCCAGCCTCCAGAACTGTGAGAAACAAATGTCTTGTTTATGCTCTCCAGTCTACGGTGTTTTGTTAGAGAAGCCCAAATGGACTCATGCAGGTCCAACATATCGCACCAGGAATGGCACTTCAGAAACTATAAGTTGCAAACAAGCTGGTCCTGGAATGGGGCACCTTCCTAGTCCAAAATCAGCAAAGAATACTCCTACAGAGAAAAGAAAAGGCTGAGGGAATCGGAGCCCCACGTGCCTAGCTCGACTCCCAGCTCTGATAATTACGCCTGTGATTTTGTGCATAACAATCTCCTAAACCTGATTTCTCATCAGTACCATGGGCACAGCCTCCACTGCCCAAATACTTGAAGTAAAGAGATGAGGTAACATCTGCCAGAGGACATGGCTTTCCCCAGCCTCCACTGTCCTCGGCCTCACCCCTGGGGACACCCCAACCACTTCCTCTCCTCCTTGATGCCTTCACAGCTTTGTTTAAGCAAGACCAGTGATCCATTTTCAATGTCAGATGGACCTGAGCGAAGGAGAGTTGGATCTCATTTCACTCAGCAGCCAGACAGGCTCTAGCTGGACGGCTGAGGTTCCTACCAGCCAGTCCTGACGTGCTCATCCACTTCCACTTCTGAAATACAGTCCGAAATTCCCAACTTCTCTATCTCTGGGAGGGCTTTTTTTAGCCAGAAATATTCTTCTCTAACCTATGCTTTTTCTGGTTCTCTAAGAAGATGGTTCCCAGTCTGTCTTCACCTTCGCAGCATTTCAGCTCCCTGCTGGGAAAACACTGCATCCTGCTTAAGGTGTCACCCTCGGCTGACTGGCCGCCTTCTAACTAGGTCGAGATCACCGTGAGGGCAGGAATCGTGACTTCCATGAATGACAAATTGGGCTGACTGTGGGGCAGCATAAAGGCTATATCAAAGAAGCGCCAGTGCTCCTCAGACACAGGGCAGACATTCTGAGCAAACTCCACCCCCCTAGCCTCGACCTCAGAAGAGGCAGACATCCTGAGGTCTTCAAGAGCATTAAGCAGCTCCAACAGTGACACAGGGTTGCCTGGCTCCTTTTCTGACATTCGGTAAATTTACAGTCATGCACCACGTAACAATGTTTTGGTAAATAAAAGACCGAATGTGTATATGATGGTGGTGCCACAGATTATAATGAAGCTGAAAAATTCTGATAGCCCAGAGACAGAGCAATAGTGCAACACATTACTCATATGCTTCTGGTGATGTGGTATAAACAAACCTGCTGCACTGCCAGTTGTGTAAAAGTATAGCATGCACAGTTATGGAGAGTATGTATCACTTGATAATAATAGTGACTGGGTTACTGGTATATCTGTTTACTACACTACATTTTTTACTGCAACTTTGCAATGTACTACATATACACACATGCACATATATATAATTCACTGTAAAACAGCATGCTATGTCATGCCAGTAGCAGCTTCATGCATTTTCTGTATAGCATCTATATGCATTTTTAAATAATTATTTATTTAATTTTATTTATTCATTCATTTATTTTAATTTGACCAGAGAGAGATACAGAGAGAGAGAGAGAGGGAAAGTGAGAAAGCAAGCCACCAGGTCCGGTATTTGAACTGCATTTGGACATGTGGGAGTGTCCAGTGCCTTAACCACCACGCCACCTGCTGGTCCCCTATATGCATCTTGATTGCATCATGTTCTCTCTCTCTCTCTCTCTCTCTTTTTTTTTTTTTTTTTTAGAGGTTTTTGCTATAGGGCACGTGTGCTTGCCAGAAAGAGAGAGACAGAAAGTGAGAAATCACCCCCCAGGGGGGATGGCCACACCACAATCCCCTCTCCTCCATTCTCCTCTCGGGATCTTGAACACGTATGCACACGCGCCCGGCATGAGTTTAAGCCACTGGGTCTGGGACCCCAACCACAGTCGACTCCATGGAAGTCCAGCAACATAGCCATTACGCCAGCTGCTGGTCCCGCATCATTTTCTCTTATGAGTGATTTAATCTCATGTTCATTCATCATGGCTCTTTCAGAGGGGCAAGATGCAGAGATAGAAGACAGTGATATGGATGATCCTGACCCTGTGAAGGCCTAGGGTAGTGTGTGTTTGTGTCTCTGTTTTTAACAAAAAAATGTTTAAAAAGTTAAAAAAAAGTTTCTAGGGGGACAACAGGTGATGCAGTGAATGGGGGCACTGGACTCCCACAGGGCTGACCTCAGTTAAAGTTCCAGATCTGGCACTTGCTTCCTCACTTTCTCTCTCTCTCTGGTGCATGCAAGTGTCCTACAGCAAATTAAAATAATAACAATAAATAAAATAAAGTAATTCTTTAAAAAAGTTTCCAGAATAAGGAAGTAAAGAAATAAAACATCTTTGTACAGTTATGTGTGTAACTGTTTCAAGCTGTTACTACAAAAGAATTGAAAAGTTAAAAAGTCTATAAACTGGGACCAGCAGATAATGGTTACAGAGCTGGACTTCTACATAGTTGACTGCAGTTTGAGTCCTGGAATAGGCAGCTTAAAACTCACACCGGGCATATCTCCAAGCGTGCCCAAAATCATGAGAGGAAAATGGAGGAGAAGGTATTGTGGCACGGCCGTCCCCAAGGGGGGGGATTTCTTACTTTCTGTCCCCCTAACTTTCTGTCTCTCCAACAAGCACATGTGCCCTACAGCAAAACTCTCTCAAAAAAAAAAGGGGGGGTGGGGTGGGGGGACGAAAGAAACAAAAAGTCTAAAAGATAAGGTATTATTTAAGAAAGAAAAATATTTTTTTAGGAATTGAGTGCGGTCTAAGTGTACAGTGTTTGTAAAGTCTACAATGGTGTACAGTGAAGTCCTAGGCCTTCACATTCTCTCACCACTCACTCACTGACTCACCCAGAGCAACTTCTAGTCCTGCAGGCTCCATTCATGCTCAGAGCCCTATAAAGCTGTACCAGTCTAAAAAATCTTTTTTACTATTTTAGATCTGTTTTGAGACATAAATACTTACTGCTGCGTTATAACTACACACGATACTCAGTGCAGTAATGTGCTGCACAGGTTTGGAGCCTGCGAGCAGGAGCTCTCCCATCTAGGTTTGTGCCAACACATTCTAGGATGCCGCACAATGATAAAATCACCTCACAGCACACTGCTTCGATGTCTCGGAACTGTTGAGCGATGCCTGACTGCACAGCAGTAGCAAAGGCAGTCATGGGTTTCCTATGGAACCTGAAGCAGTCCATTCCTGTGCCCTGGGCTTTCTCGACAGAAGAACAAACCCGTGAGACACACATACTCATCCTACCAGAGGAGAAAAGCAAGAAAGAAGTAGAAATGTACTTGGCTTTCCAGAACATTTTATAGTGAAAAGCAACAAAAGTAGAGCCCTTCAGAGAAGTGACTGCCCACACCCAGCACATAGGGATATCCCAGGTAATGCCTGACTTGCAGGGAAGGCTGGAATCACCCCCAGATATGAGGAGCATGTGAAACTGATCCTCAAGGGCATCTCTGAATGACTGAGCCTCAGGGGGGTGACTCCCCCAGGACTGTCCAGTGGAAGACACAGGAACAGGAGAAAAGACCAAGTATTATGAATACACAAGGAAAAAGAAGTTTTGGGTTTAAAGTGTTTTTTTATTTATTTCCTCCATGAGAGAAAGAGAACAAGCAAGCACACCCTTGACAGGGTCTTCGCACGGTGACCAGGGTAGATATAGACCTAGAGCCTTCCTGCATGGCTTCCAGCATCACGCAGCAGCACCCCGATTGCCTGCACCACTGTGGCTGGCCAAGGAGGAAGTTTCTGAAGCATTGCTTTGCCCTGGGTCTGACTGTAGTTACCATCAAAGACCAGTTCAGCCCCACTCAATGCAGGCCCTGCTGACCCGTGAAACAAATCACAAGGACCAAACAGCAGTGGCAGCGGCAGCTAACACTGCCTGGATGCTTAGTGCGTGATGGGCATGATCTTTTTTTTAGAGAGATTTTTTTCTATAGGGTACGGGCGCTTGCTGGAGAGACAGAGACAGACAGAGAGCTGGAAAGTGAGAAATCAACCCCCAGAGGGGATGGCCATGCCACAATCCCTTCTCCTACATTCTCTTCTGGGGATTTTGGGCATGCACATGCGCCCAGTGTGAGTTTTAAGCTGCAGGGTCCAGGACTTTGAATGGAGCTCAGCCATGTGGGAGTCCAGTGACATAACCATTATGCCAGCTACTGGTACCAGCTATCTTAAGAATTTTATATATATTAGCTCATTACATTCTCCCAGCCCCCCGCTAAGGTAGACACTATTGTAAGGCCATTTTATAGATGAGGAAACTGAGGAACTGGGAGTCTGTGGCTTGGTACATGTCACATAAGGTAACTGGAGTTTGGGCTCAGCCCTTCAGCTGACCCAGCCCCAGTGCTAGCACCCACTACTCTGCATGCTGCCTGGTTGTGCCCTGGGGTGAGGGTCTCCCCTGACAAAGCAGGAAGGCTCACATCTTATCCTTAGGAAGCTCCCAAATTCTTGGGTGTTGTACCCCAGCCCAGACACTGACCCCTGAGGTTGCCTGGAAAGAAACTGGTGTCCTTAGAATCTCAAGAACAAGGAGAGAGGTTCTCTATGTTCTCTGTACATCTGATCTCCTGGGCAGGTTGGTCTGTCTATTCTGGCACCTGAGCCCATTCCCAGGGTCTGATCAACTCTCTGTGGTGACACCCAGGTATCAGGTTTTATATGCCCTCTGATGTGTGACTGCGTTAAAACCTCAGAAGGAGATGAGAGGGGCTGGGACCCCTCCCGGAGTGGCCCTCAGGCTAACCCTGTGTAGGGCCTGCCCGAGCAAGAGCCATTCCTCCTGGTACATTCCGCACAGTGCTCCCGACCCCACCTGTTGGTACAAAATACCTAGAATGCTGCATCGCCACAAGCGGGAGATGGCTGTGTTCTCGGAGTATAAACAAGGCAATGACATTACTGAAAATTGGCAGGTAATATATTGTATATTTGATAGGTTCAAAAAAAAATAAAACAAATACTTCTAAAAATATTTGGAAAGTAAAAGCAAGTCATCTGTGATTGCATATCCAACAAAACAACTATTTTTATCTACTCTTTTTCAGTGCATCTCTTCTACTGAAGCTTTTTCGCATGGTTATACACATAGGTCACATAAAAATATCTTACTTTTTGCAATAAAATTGTGTCTTCAGCTAGTGTTCTTAAACTTTACAGGGCAGCAGGACTTTCTGAAAGGCTTGCTCAAGGGTAGATTACCGAGACACCTTTCCAGAGTTTCTGCTTTACTGAGTTGGGGGCCAAGCCCAAGCATCTGCTTCTCTAACAAGTTCTCAGGAGAACATACACAGTTAGTCAGGGACCACATTTTGAGAGCTATTGGCTTAAACCACTGTTTTTAACCGTATTGCACTTTAGAGTCATGTGAAGCCTAAAAAGCAAAACAAACAAAAACAAACACCAAAGATTCCCGCAGTCCAGAGTAGGGAGTGGTGTGGGTGTTTTTAAGTTCCAGGGGATTCTTATACGCAAACAGAGGTTATTACCTTGGGCTCTTTATAGGTGCCAGTTCCTCCAACTGCCCTGAGACCAGGAGGGACACCTGTGGCCAGCAGGGATGAGAGGGGGCAGTGTTCCCGTATTTCTCTTCAGCCCATCCAACTCCTTGAGTCACAGATTCAGGGCCAGGTTCACTCCTAGCAAACCCAATGGCAAAGGGCTTTGACTTGCTGCCAAGAAACACACACACATATTCACACCCCACACACACGCCACACACACACACCCCACACACATACCCCACACACACATCCCCACTGTGGCCCCACTGTCAACCACTCTGGGGCACTGGCCTGATGCTTTGCTTAGGCAGGTTGAGCCCTGCAGGTCCTAACTCCAGCAGAACTGCTGCCTGGGAAGATCAGAGCGACTCCATTCCAGCAGGAAACCCATAAATTACACTAACAGGTGATCATAAAGGCGCACAGCACAAAACAGTCCCTGCTACTCATTTTGAAGAGGCAACTCCCAGGTAGGAGGTGGTGGGGAGGGTTCTGTCAAAGAACATTTCAGGAGAAGGGTTTCTGTAATGATGATAATCTCCCAGCAGTGAGGATGACAAGGGAACCCAGCCAAAAGGGAACGAGATTAAAATAAACCTTGGAGGGAAGTGGAGGTGTTTTTGTCTGGAGCATGGGTCTGGATGTGCTGCTTATACTCCTCACTGGACCCTCTTGGACAGACCAAGTTACCTGAGAGAGACCTCCCTAGAGGGAGCCGGAGCAGGGAAGAGGAACAAGGGTCTTTTGAGAACTGTAACCTACAGAAGTAAGCCAGGAAGGACTCTGCTCATGCCATGGACTCCATGCCATTACTCCAGCCAGGACACAGATAACGCTTGACTCCTTGCTCCTGCTCAGGTAGCTCCAGTCCTAACTACTAAAGGGCAGGCCTTTCAGACCAACAATACTGGCCCCATGAACGAGGAGCTCTGATACTCCTCAGAAAAGCTGTATGGTCTCACCGAGTGCACCTGAAATGTGAGGAAGAAGGGCGCCATTCCTGTCAGCGCCATCGTTGTTCACTCATATTCTTACGGTCAGAGTCACACAGAGACCTGGAACAGAAGCCAAAGGAATGAAAAGGCCAAAACTCTGAAGAAAAGGGGGGAGGAGAGGTTGGATGAAGGAGTTGAGACTCATTAACTTGAAGAAATAAGACAATTTCATCATCTTAGCTAGGGGTTGTTACAGGAGGGCAGTTGCATAGATGTGACCCACACGAGGGTGGAACAGAAAGGATTTGCGTTAGATTAGGGTAGTCATATCAAATGACAAAGCTTCCTTCCTTGAGGAGGCCATGAGAGAGATAGCAGATCAGGTCACACAGTCTCTTTTAAAGCATGTGATGTCTATCCATATCATCTGCAGCATTAAGGAGAGAGAGGAGGCCAGAAAGCTGAAACGCCAGTGGAATAAGAGTGACACACATATTTAGAAGCAATATGCGGGTCAAAAAGGGTCTTCAAGAGTTTAATTTGAATGAGGATAATAAGGCTGACAGAGCCTAAATGATTTCTCAAGATCTCCTCTTACTTGTGGCAGAACTGCAATCTCTGGCTACCTGGCCACTTGACACCTTGATTTGGGGTAAATGTAGGAGAACCCCACCAAGTTTCCTGGGTATCCCCAGAGTCCTCTTGTTATAAACCGTATTCCCTGAGAGCTTCAGCTGCCTGGGAAGGTATAGATTTGGGTCTGGAAACTTTAAAGTCCTTCTCAGGTTATGATCCAATGAAAGCAAAGTTATGAAGACATTCAGAAGAAAATGAGAGAAGAAAAAGTGCTATGGATTAAAGGAGAATGAGAAAATAAAATTTAATTTAAAATCAATTTACAGTTTAAAAAGCTTTCAGAATTTTCTTGACAGAAATGTATTTCGTCTACTGGGATGAGTGACACATCACTTCTTGATCAGAATACGGTTGACAAGTTGCAAGGCAATATACCCCCCAGATGATAAGACCATCTCAGAATAGAAGAATAAGGTAATTTTAGCAAAACAAAACGTAATGAGGGTAGATGGTAGTTCCTACATGGGGGGGGTCAATATCTAATCACACAAAGACAGGGATGCTGGGATGATCCTATAAAATAACAATGGGCTAGCAGGTGGCATGGTGGTTAAGGCACTGGATCCTACATGGCTGACTCCACAGTTACAGTCCCAGACCCAGTGGCTTGAAAAACATGCCAGGTGTGTATGTGGGTTCCCAAAATGCTGAGAGGAGAATGAATTGTGGCATGGCCATTCTCCTAGAGGAGTGATTTCTCACTTTCTTTCTTTGACTCTGTCTCTCTCAGAGAGCACACACACCCTATGGCAAAAGTCTAAAAAAAAATAATAATAATAAAGAAAAATAACACAGAGAGGTGATTTGAAATTTGTATTGCTAATAACCAATTATTTCTAACAATTAGGTTTAATTATTAAAAGTTTGTTTTTAGAAAGTCCCGTGGGTAGGAAGGGCCAACATATTTCAGCCAACTTTATTAACTGTTAAGGATTTAGTCGGCACCTATATTATCACTTACCCCTAAGTGATAATACATTAGTCAATGGACCCCACACTCCTCATAGGTAGTTGCTTAGACTACATTTTCTCCTTTATTTTAAAAAATGTTGCCAGAAGGCATATGCACTTGCGGAGAGAAACAGACGAAGACGATGAAAGCACCCCCTCCTCAGCTGGGCCATGATTCCTTTGCCTCCATTTCTCCACCCTGTTGGGATTTGAGGCACACACGCACAGGCACCCAACGTGTTTTTCAAACAACAGGGGCTGGGATTCAAACTGCACCATCTGCCATGTGCCTCTTTTAACAACCAGCCATAAGCCAGCCAAGACTACATTTTTGATGGGTTGGCATCCTGACAAAGTATGGTGGTCCAGTGCATGATGAACTATGACTGGGAGAGCACTGTCCTTTCTTAGTCACCATGGAAACCAAAAGAGAAGAATCACTGTCTTTTCAGCTACTGATATTATAATCATGTGTTTTTTGCCCTTCCATTTTTTGGTATAATAAGTCATGAAACTATCCTTACATTCCTGGAACAAATCCACTTGGTCATACTGTGGGTTTTTTTTTTTCCTTCTGATAAGTGCTATCAGGTATTGTTATTAAGAATGTTTACATCTATATTCATAATTGAGATTGGTCTTTAGTTACTGTTTTTCTCTTATTTATATTTACTTGGTATTAAGATTGTGCTGGCTTGGGACCAGCAGATGGCGTAATGGTTACGTTGCAAGACTCCATGTAGTCGACTGTGGTTGGAGTCCCAGACCTGGTGGCTTGAAACTCACGCTGGGCATGTGTCTATGCATACCCCAAATCCCAAGAGGAGACTGGAGAAGGGCTTGTTGCATGGCCATATCCCTCAGAGGTGATTTCTTGCTTTCTGTCTATTTGGCAAGCACATGCACCCTATAGCAAAAATCTCTCAAAAAAATAAATAAATGAGTGAATGAATGAATGAATGAATGTGCTGGCTTCATAAAACAAATCTAGCATTCTATTCTGTTCTATGCTTTACAATAGTTTAAATAATATTGGAATTATTTTGCTTAAATATAAAACAGGGCTATGAAATCATCTGGCCTTAGTGCTTTTTTAAAGGTTATTTAATAATTTTCTGGTCTCTTCTATGGCAATTATACCATGTAAGACTTCTGCTTCTTTCTCAGTCACTTTTTGTGTGTGTGTGTGTGAGGTTTAAGAAAAAACAGGCTACGGTAACATCTTTTTCATTCTTCTCTTCTTTTATTACAGTGGTTAGAATTTTCAGCACTATACTGAGTATAAAAAGAGCAGATATCCCTGTCTTGTTTTTTCTTTTTTATTTTTTTAATCTTATTTTATATCTTATCAATCTTTCACTATTAAGTGGAATACTAGCTGTAGGTATTTGTAGATGCTTTGTATGATGTTAAGAGAGTTCTCTTCAATTTCTGGTTGACTGAAGGTTCCTATTACAAAAGGGTGTTGGATATTGTCAAATTTTTTTTTTCTTGTTTTTTTTGCACCCATTAATGTAATCACATAATTCTTCTTTGGCCTGCTGTTATGGACTAAATGCATCTGCCCCAAATTTTTATGTCGAAGCTCTAATAATCTCTAATGTGATGGTTTTAGAGTTGGGGCCCTCTGGGAGGTAATCAGGTTTAGATGAGATCATGAGGGTGGGGCCTCCATGATGGGATTAGGGTCTTTATAAGAAGAAAAAGAGGAGGCCAGCTGTGGCCTTGTGGTTAAAGCATCTGGGTTCCTCAGGGCTGATTGTGCAGTTTGAGTCCTGAACCTAGAGACTTGAAAAACATGTTAGGTACATGCCCATGGTCCTGAAAAGGGAGAGTAATGGAGGAAAAAGGATTGTGGTATGACCATGCCTCATAAGGAGTGCTTTCTAACTTTCCCTCTCTTTCTCTCCCCCTCCGTCTCTGAAGAGTACGTGTACCCTATGGCAAATGAAGATGAAGAGGAAGAGAGATTAGAGCCCTGTCTCTCTGCCAAGTGAGGACACCAAGACAAGGCAGTCATCTATTGGGTTGTTGGGAAAGTCATGATGCATTTTTGCATAAAAATTAGAAATATACATCATGACTTTCCCAACAAATAAGAAGTCCTTACCAAGAAATAAATCTGCTGGTACCCTAAACTTGAACTTCCCACCCTGCAGAACCCAGTGTGTGGCATTTGTTAGTGCAGCCTGAACTGACCCTTGACATGGTAGATTACCCAGGTTGATGCTGGTCTAACCTTGCACACTTGGAATAAGTTTCAGTGGATGATGGTGTGTCATTTTTTAATATATTGCTCAATTCAGTGGAAACACAGGATAAAAAAAGACCAGGCACAGTTGTCACCTATGTACCCACACACCCTAAATGATTGGTTTAGAACAACTTAAACACACAACGGCCAGCTCTCACTGGAAACAGACAGGTCTGATGAGAAAGGATTTTCAGTCTCCTAACAAGTTTCTGGCTTAATTTACTTTGAAACCTAAGTCATGATTAAGAGAAAGAAGGAAACTACTAAGAGGGACTCAAGATTCACAACAGACCCTGTACTGGCATCTGAGCAGACACCTGAGCGGGCAGCTAAGCAACTTTGAAAGCTCTTTTTCTTTTAGCTTCTTTACTTTGTAGCACTCCCGGGATGTGCATTAGGAGGTCGGTGCCTTGGAAATCTTACAGCATGCCGATTATTGGTCTGGAAATCAGGGACCTCCCACACATTTGGATCAGGAAAGATACTGGTATTTAGGGAAGATTTTTAAGTGTTGATACCCAATTGTGTCACAATATTGTACTGTCTCATTGGGAATGGTTAAGATCTACTAAATATATGATTTTAGGGAGTTTTATGGGCACATTAATCTGGATTATAAAACACGCAGCTATATAGTTAGAAACTTTAAGTGCAGGCTGCTGAGGCAACAAAATAAAAACAGCTTGGGCAGATCATGGGAAAGGGGGGTTGACAGCTGCTTGCTGATTGAACACCCGGGTGCTGCTGGGTATCTGGGCCAATGCTCCCACCCAGCCTGCCCAGAACTGGGTAAAGAGGTTGTGTCCACCTCTCCACCACTGAGCACCACCACAAACAGGTGGGCTTTCTACAAAGTACAGAGAGAAGAGGGCTTGCTAGTAAGGACTAAGACTTCTACCAAGTGGAGGCATCCCCAGCATGAGGGTCCCCATGCCAAAATCTTCCCCTAGCTAGTCAACTCTAGATTATGGTCACATGTGCATCTAGCATGTTCAGGGAGGTCTCTGGAGGCAAACCTGGAACCTTCCCATGTGGTAAGCCTTGCAAAGCTGTCTGGTGCCCCTGGACTCGCTCTCTCTCTCTCTTTTCTTTTTCTTTTTCTTTTTTTTTTTTGGAGAGTTTTTTTGTTACAGGGTGTGTGCACTCACCAGAAAGACAGAGAGAGACAGAGAGACACAAAGCGAGAAATCACTCCCCAGGGGGGATAGCCATGCCACAATCCCTTCTCCTCCGTTCTTCTCTTGGAATCTTGGGCACACATGCACACGCGCCCAGCGTGAGTTTAAGCCACTGGGTCCGGGATCACAGTCAACTACATGGGAGTCCAGAGACATAGCCATTATACCATCTGCTGGCCCCTGGACTTCCTTTTTAACAGTAGCCTCCTAAAATGGATGAGTCACCACTGAGGGGTCATTTCAAAAGCAAAGAGGCTTGATCTTCTCGACGTCAGCGTGTCTCCCCATAGGCCCAGGCAGAGGCCCATGTCTGATCAACCACACTAAATCTTACATGGTCCCTCTCAATCAGGGGCTGCCTCTCCTTCCTCTAAAGACCATCTCTTGGGGGCACCTACCTACCTCTGCTAAAACACAAGTCACTGGGGTGCCTGCCTAATTATGGTCTCCTCATCTTGTTAACACTTACTAAGGCTTTCCCACTGTCGATCCAGTAATTTCCCATGCACTGTCTCACAGAAAAGCCAAGCAGCAATTCCCGACACACATTTACACTCCCATAATGGAGACATTCATTTTCTGCTGGAAAATTGGTTTCTAGTTTGAATTGTGACACTTAGAATATCACTGTTTCATGGTATTCTATGAAGAGCACCATGACTACCAGGTGTCTAACCACTGGCTTGGTCCCATGCTCAGATGTCAGTATTGTCCTGCCCCACATGCAGGGCTCTGAGACCTCAGGGGGAAACACAGGACTGAGCGTTTCTCCACCTGGCTGCTCTGCACACTTCCCAAGCCCAGGCCATACTCTGAATAATTAAATCAAAGCCCCTAGACATGTATGAGCCTTCCCAGGTGCTCACATGAGAACCACAGAGCCAGCAGAACTTCTGGGCCTCTGAGGATGGATAGCCTCCAGCAGGGAAGCAGTCACTGTGACAATAACAACTACCTCGCCTGCTTAATTGCACTGCACTGAGCCCTCCTCCGGGATTGCCTCATTTAATCCTCACACCCAATCCCCAGGGAGGAAGGTGCCGTTATGCTGATTTCACAGACAGGAAACGAAGGCTCAAGTGAGCTAAGAACTTGGCCAGCCACAGAGTAAACATAATTCATTGCCTCTACACTTGGGAAGAAAGAATGTGAAAGACATTAAAACGGGTGGCAAATTCATGGACAGAAAGTGAAACTGGTAGTTTCTAAGGCTGAGTGAAGAGGAAGAGAGTTAGCATTTAACTGTACCATTTCAGTTTGGGAAGATAAAGAAAATTCTAGAGATGATGGTGGTGATGTTGCGTAACAAGTGAATGTACTTAAAGCCACTGAAATGTGTTCTTAAGAATAATGGAAACAGGTAGTTCCCTACCGCAGCTGTGGGCGGAGCTTGCCTGGGGGTTCCACCAACGCGAACCCTCTGAGGGCTCGGCTTTTCGGCTTTTCGGCTCTTCCTGCACCCTCCTGGCCCGACGTCATGGGAGTGACTTGTGTGTCCCAGATGCCTATGGCTGAGGGCAAGAGTGTCCAGCAGACTGTGGAACTCCTTACCCGGAAGTTGGAGCTACTTGGGGCAGAGAAGGAAGGAACATTTTGTGTGGACTGCGAGACTTACCACACAGCTGCCTCTACCCTTGGTAGCCAAGGTCAGGCCAGGAAGCTGATGTATGTGATGCACAACTCAGAATACCCACTGAGCTGTTTCGCCCTCTTTGAGAGCGGCCCCTGCCTTATTGCTGACACCAACTTCGATGTCCTCATGGTGAAGCTCAAGGGCTTCTTCCAGAGTGCCAAAGCCAGCAAGATTGAGACCCGGGGCACCCGTTACCAGTACTGTGACTTCCTGGTGAAGGTGGGCACCGTCACAATGGGGCCCAGTGCCCGGGGCATCTCTGTGGAGGGAGTCTAGCCCAGGATGCAAAGTGGAAAGCTGGGTTCTCAGTGGTGGAAAGTTTAGGAAGGCTGGCTTACTGGAGAAGAGAAGGGATAGTCAAAGAAAAGTGGGGAGTTTGATGTGTAGAGAACAGTTGATTATTCCAAGAGGGACTGAAGCAGACCCCAGACACCTCAAGCAACTTTTGGAAGGGGGGCTCTAAATCATGCATCCACACACCTCTCCTTAGCATGTTCTTTCTTCTTTTTTTTTTTTTTTTTTT
>NW_006159949.1:173751-176775 GCF_000334495.1 Tupaia belangeri chinensis
AAAAAAAAAGAGAAGAGGATAGAGAAAGATAGCAAGTGAACAATAGAGGGGATGTTAGTGAGAAACAGATATGGTTTATTATCTGTTGATGATGACGTGTATAGTATTCTCAACTGGACTGGTCTGGGAAGTATTTCATGATGGGTGAAATCTTTTAACAAGCAAAATGAGAAATAGTGATTGACTGTTTTAAAAAATTATAATAATAATAATTATTGGGAAATGCATGGAAAAGACATTGAATGATAAAGCGGGGAGATTGATGTCTCTGTATTGACTGACATGCATGGCATTCCCTTTTGAAAAAGCAATGGAAGTCAATGTAAAGTTATATGTAATCCAATGTAATATAAAGAAGATTATGATGATAAAAAAAGAATAATGGAAACAATAAATTGTACATTATGTGTATCTTATCATAATTAAAAAAAAAAATAACAGGTGAGAGAAACAGACGCACACACGACCAGGTGCTCATCAGTGCACAGCGCACACCCAGGTTGTCTGTGTCTCTCATTGTCTCTGAGGTATTTTGTCTCTCTGTAAGTTGCAGAGCATTCCTGGTGAAGCAAATCTTTTTGTCCCATAGCGATTCAGTGGACAGTTCCGTTTTACATCCAATAGGCAAATCCATCTGCTTTCCTGATGGCCTGCGTGCTTGTACGTTTGTAATTCTCTTTTGTACCAGATGTAACATCTGCTGGCCCCCCCACTAGTTAATGAGTTAAGTAAATACTACTAACGTGTTCATTTTGTATTGTTGCTTAGTGTTACCACATGCCAAGTTTCATGAGTGATTTCCAACAAGCTAAGATGCCAAGGTTTTCCTAGTTGAGATTTTCTTCCCACAGGGCAGTGTCTCTAGCTGCTACAGAACAAAAAGCAGATTTTCTGTTTTTTTTTTTTAATTATTTAATTTTATTTATTCATTCACTTATTTTTAGTTTGATCAGAGAGGCACAGAGAGAGAAAGAGGGAAAGTGAGAAAGCAAGTCACCAGGTTTGAGACTTGAACCATGGTCGGCCATGTGGAAGTGTCTATAGCACCTTAATCACCATGCCACCTGTTGGTCCCCAGATTTTCTGTTTGACCTGACATGGAACTGTACACCTTCAATGCCCTATTTGTTTCAAAGAACATGCCTGCTCCATGGAGCATGTGGCTGCACTAAGCAGGAGCAGAGGCAAGGCGCTGCATCGGTCCTCACGGAGAGAATGCTAGAAAGGGAAGATGAGTTCAGACAGTGAAGGGTCCAGAGACGGTGGGAGCAGCCAGGGGACAGAGCCTGATCTACCATTGGTCCCGGTGTGTTTAAAAGTCCACCCTAACAGGTCCCAGGTCCCTCACACATGCTGGGAGCGTGTAAATAGGCACAACCTTTTTGTAGGGCAATTTGGCTCCAGCCATCAAAATTACAAGGGCACACATGCTCTGATCCAACACTGTCCCCAAAACATAATCACAGCGCACAGTAAGACCTCAGGACAAAGTCGCTGCAGCATAATTTCTAAGAGCAGAAAATGAACGTCGTCTAAATGCCCACCAGGAGAAGCCTTCTTAGACAAGTACGGTTCACCCACATCATAGTGAACAAAAGCAAAGGCGTGAAGGAGGATGTGTGCAATAGCCTACAATCTGCATCAAAGAGGGAAACGCAGGTACATCACGTGCATGTATATGTGTGACATGGCTCAGGAAAAAAAGGTGACAGGGAAGGAAACACTGCGTGGTGGGAGACAGCATGGGAGGAAGCTTAGCCACCTTTTGTACCTCCGCATTAGAACCACTGTCAAGTCAGCATTTCTAAAATTGTTATGTCTCTTTAAACACGTGTATGGAGTCCTCTGGAGAAGCACAACATATTCTTTCAAGTGTAAAATTTCACCTAATAACCTGGCAAGCATCTATTTCTTTGTCTGCCTCCCTCCTGGGGACTGGCAGCTTAAAGGAAATGGCTGCACACCAGGCTGGCAAACACAAGTTCAGACCCTCAGCATTCCACTAAGTCCTCATATTAAACACAAACCCACAGACTCAAAAATCAAGCAAATAAACAAAATCCTGGCTTCCCACGACTCTTCTCAGTCCTGGGAAGCCAGCATCACCAAACCCTCCTAGAGGTTTTGCCCAGACTGGAAACAGGTTAAAGAGCCAGAAGTCGAGGGTATAGCAGTGGAAGAGATGCTCCCTAGAAGGCCATTAAGCTGTATTTCTTTCTTTCTTTTTTCTTTATTTAGGGCACCTGTGCTCAGTGGAGAGCGACAAAAGGAGAAAGAGAGAAAGAGCCTCCCTCCCCCCATGGAGATCATTCCACAATCCCTTCTCCTCCATTTTCTTTTCAGGATTTTAGGCATGCACACACATGTGCCCAGCATGTTTTTCAAATCGCTGGGTCCAGCACTCAAACCATGTAGTCGACCCCATGAGATCTAGCCACCACAACCACTCCACCTAGCTGGCCCCTGCTGCATTTCATGAGGCCATGAATGTACATCATCGACAGATTCCAGCCTTTTCTAATTTTTGGAGAGGTTTTTGCTATAGCGTACGTGCGTTCGCCAGAAAGACAGAGACAGACAGAGAAATAGAAAGCAAGAAATCACCCCCCCAGTGGATGGCCACGTCACAATCCCTTCTCTATTCTCCTCTCGGGATCTTGGGCACGCACACACACATGCCCAGCATGAGTTTAAGTCACCAGGTCCAGGACGTACAGGAGTCCAGCAACATAGGCATTATGCTAACTGCTGGTCCCTTGATCCCTGCCTTCTTTTAAGAGTGGCTACCAATAAGTAAATAGAGTTAAATAATTCTTTTTTAAAAGAGGGGGAGACAGCAGGTGGCATGGTGGTTAGGGGCACTGGACTCCAACATGGCTGACCACAGTTTGAGTCCTGGACCTGCTGACTTGCTTGCTCTCTCTCTCTCTCTTTCTCTCTCGTCAAATGTAAAAATAAGTAAATAAAGTTAAATAGAATAACTCTTTAAAAAAAAAAAAAAGTGGCTACCACGAAATACCTAAC
>NW_006159949.1:176798-177332 GCF_000334495.1 Tupaia belangeri chinensis
TTTTTTTCTTTTCTTTTCTTTTTTTTTTTCTTTTGCAACACCATCAAGTGCTCATGCTGGAGAAAGCAACTTGACTACTGTCAAATCCTTTGCATTTCTTTTTTAAAATTTTACAGTTTATACTAAAGGACAAGTATTCACTAATATAGGGCGATGACATGAGGCAGAGATTCCACAGGGACCACAGACAACTTTTAAATGACTTGAACACTTCTTCAGCTCCCTTAAGCTTGTGTTTGCTTGTCTAAGACAATTATTACATTATTAGGACAGTTATTTCTTAAAATAATCAAGTTTCTTGAGGTATAATTTCCAGTCAATAAAATTCACCCTATAAAAGTATACAGTCTGGAGCCAGCAGGTGGCATGGTGGTTAAGGTGCTGGATCCCACATGGCCAGCTGCATGGTTGAAATTCCAGCCTGGCAGCTTGAAACACATCACACTGGGTACATGTGTGTACATATCCTAAATCCCAAGAGGACAATGAAAAAAAGGATTATGGTGTGGCCATTCTCTGCTCAGGAGTGAGTTT
>NW_006159949.1:177342-238121 GCF_000334495.1 Tupaia belangeri chinensis
TCTCTCCAGCAAGCACATGTACCTTATACCAAAACAAACAAACAAACAAAAGAAAAAACAAGAAGTATCCAGCCTGATGCATTTGGAGAAATATATACAATCATACAACTATCACCACATGCAAAGCAAACATCGAAGACTGACTACTCACACCCCCTAAAAGATGCCCTCCTGTTCCCTTGTAGTCAACCCATCTACCACCATCTCCAGATCCTAGCAATCACTGGTCTAGTTTTTGTCCCTAGAGTCAACTCTTCTAGAATGTCTTACACATGGAATCATACTGCAAGTGGCCTATTGTGTTTTGTTTCAAGTGCATAATGCTTTTGAGAATTGTACATGTTGTTTATTCAATTAGTAGTTGAGTGGGAAAAAAAATTCTACTCTTCTCTCAATACAGGTGACTTTGGTAATCCCAAAATGTGTGGGGCTCTCTTCTCCACCAACAAGCAAGAAATTTTTCCCAACAAGTAGGCAATCCTGCAGCAGGTGCCAGCTGGGTGTCCTCTAATTAAATGCAGTTTTGACACTAGATAGCATAAGATCCCATAGTCCCATAAGATAGTCCCCCACTGCTGACACAGTTGTATGTTTGGACCTCCAGAACTTCTTTTTTAAAAATTTTTTTGAGAGGTTTTTGCTATAGGGCGCATGTGCTCACCAGAAAGACAGAGAGAGTCAAAGAGATAGAAAGCGAGAAATCACCCCCCAGGGAGGATGGCCATGCCGCAATCCCTTCTCCTCCATTCTCCTCTTGGGATCTTGGGCACGCACGCACATGCACCAGGCGTGAGTTTAAGCCACTGGGTCCAGGACTTGAACCACGGCTGACTACATGGGAGTCCAGCGACATAGCCATTATGCTAACTGCTGGTCCCTGGACCTCCAGAACTTCTGACTGACTGGCTTTAAGTTGGGATTCACATGATTCTCCCCACCCCCACCCAGGAGCAACTGATTTTCTAGAGCTGCTCTCAAGACTCAGGGGAACACTTACTTAAGGTTACTGGTTTATTGTAAAGGCTATTTCAAAGGATAGAGATGATAAAATACATGGGGCAAGGTATTAAACCAGTTTGCAGCTTCCATGCCCCCTATGGGTGTAGCACCCACCAGGAACCTCTACATGGTCAGCTATCTGGGAGCTCCCTGAATCCTGTACTTCTGGGTTTTTATGGAGACGTCATCACATAGACATGAAATACTAATAGACTAGGTGGGGGAGATCCAGCAAGGCCCGTCCAGATTCTCCTTGGCCTCCCTGTGTAGCATTCCTTCCTCCTGAGTATGGAGGACTCTTCAGGAATGAGGGTCTTCATTTTTCTAGGATCATTACTAAGACCTGCCTGGGGGAACTTTAGGAACCAACGACAACAGGACAAATGCCTATGAGCCAGGAACCATGGATGAAACCAAAGCCATATATGTGACGTACGTGCGTGTGTGTGTGTGTGTGTGTGTGTGTGTGTGTGTGAGATAAGATCATAGTAGCTCATTCCTTTTACTGCTGAATAGTTTTCCATATCTTGTATCAATTCAGCATTGACAGGTACTCCAGTTGTTTCCACATTTTTGGCATTTCTGAATAGAGTTATAGTCATGTGCAAATCTTGGTGCATTCAAGTTTTTGTTTCCTTTGTCTAGATACCTAGAGGACTGGATTGCTGAGTCACGTGTTAAATTTATATTTAACTTTTGAGAAACTGACAAATTGTTCTCCAAAATGTCTACCACTTTGCATTGTCACCAGCAATGTACAAGAGTTCTAGCTGCTTTACATCCTAATCAATACTTACGGGTGTTTTGAACTTTAGCATTCTAGTAAATGTGAGGTTTTCTTTTACTTTTCTCAAATGACTAACTAATGTTGGGGATCTTTTCATGAGTTTGTCACCTGTATATTTGTTTATATGTTTATTAATTTTAAAAATTAAGTTTTTTGTTGTGTTATTGAATTGTCAGTTTTTATGTATATATTTTTAAAAATTTGCTATAGGGCACATGCTCACCAGAGACAGAGAGAAAGTGAGAAAGCATCCCTAAAGGGGGACGGGGAATAAGCACACCAAAATCCTCTCTCATCTCCAGATTTTGAGCATGTACATGCACATGTCCAGAGTGTCTTTCAAGCCGCTGGGTCTGGGACTCAAACCACAGAGTCAGTTGTGTGGGATCCTTGTGGCTAGCCCAAATCGTGAGTCTTTACATATTCTGGATACAAGTCAATGATCAGATATAGATTTTGTAAATACTTTCCCCCAGTTTTTGTAGTTTGTCTTTTAATATTCTCAATAATGTCTTTGGTGGAGTAGAAATTTCTCATTTTGATGAAGACTGACTTTTCAATTTTTCTTTATGATCTGTGCTTCTGCACTCTGTTTAAAAACTTATTACCTAATCAGGGTGTATTTGTCAGGGTTCTTCAAAGAAACACACACACAGGGAACCAGTAGTTAGCGTAATGGCTATGTCGCTGGACTCCCATGTAGTCGACCGCGGTTCGCGTCCCAGACCCGGTGGCTTAAAACTCACGCTGGGCGCGTGTGCGTGTGTGCCCAAGATCCCGAGAGGAGAATGGAGGAGAAGGGATTGCGGCGTGACTATCCCCCCTGGGGGGTGATTTCTCGCTTTCTGTCTCTATGTCTCTCTCTGTCTGTCTGGCGAGCGCACGTGCCCTATAGCAAAAACCTCTCCAAAAAAAAAAAAAAAACAAAAACGGGGGGGTGGGGGGAGAAACACACACACAAACACTATACTCATTCACTCACTCTGTGAGGCCTTACAAGTCCCAAACCTGCGGGGCAGGTCAGCAGGCTGGAGACTCAGGGAAGAGCTGTTTTGCAGTTCAGGTCTTAAGGTAGTCAGCTATCTGAATTTCCTCTTCAGGAGCTGGCAGGTGGCATGGTGGTTATGGGTGCTAGACTCCACATGGCCAACCACAGTTCAAGTTCTGGACTGGGTGGCTTGCTTTATCACTTTCTCACACTCTCTCTCACTTTATTCCTCTCTGGTCCCAAGAAAATAAATAAATAAATTGATAAATAAAGTTAAATGAAATAATTTAAAAAAAAAAAAAGAATTCCCTCTTCCTCCAGAAACTTAGTCTGTTTTCTCTTAAGGACTTTAAGTGGTTGGATAAAGACAGGGTAAGGACCACCCACATCAAGAAGGACCATCTGGGGACCAGCAGTTAGTGTAATGGCTATGTCACTGGACTCCCATGTAGTCGACCGCGGTTCGAGTCCCGGACCTGGCGGCTTAAACTCACGCCGGGCATGTGTGCGTGCGTGCCCATGATCCTGAGAGGAGAATGGAGGAGAAGGGATTGCAGCGTGGCCATCCCCACTGGGTGGTATTTCTCACTTTCTGTCTCTCTGTCTCTGTCTTTCTGGAGAGCACACGCGCCCTATAGCAAAAACCTCTCCAACAAAATAAAGAAGTACCATCTGTTTTCTTCAAGGTCTACTGACCCAAATATTAATCTCATCTAAAAATTACCTTTATAGGAACATCTAAAATAATGGTTGACCAAATATCTCGGTGCTGTGACTCAGCCAAGTTGACACATAAAATTAACCATCACAGATTATGAAGATTTTAACCTGTTTTATCCTAGAATTTTTTCACCAAGTCCAAGACTCAAACTGTGTAGTTGGTTGTGTGGGATCCAGCCACCTCAACCTCCATGCCACCTGCTGGTCCTAGTCCTAGAATTTTTATAGTTTTAGTTCCTACATTTAGGTCAATGACCACTTTTAAGTTAAATATGGTGCAAAGTAATGGTGATGGCTCACCTTTTATTTTTCTTATATACAAATGTCCAATTGTTCCTGCACCATTTGTTGAAAAGACTATTCCATTCCCAATTAATTTTCTTGGCACTTTTATTGAGACTCAATTGACCATACATATGTAGCTTCTCTGTTCTGAATGAATAGATTCTCTATTCTGATTCCTTGATCATCTATGTTTATAGTAGGGCCATTCTGTCTTAATTACTATAGTTTTATAGTAAGTCTAGACACCAAATAGCAAAAAGTCCTCCAACTTTGTTCCTCATAATTTCCTTGGCTATTCTAGGTCTTGGGCATTTTCATATAATTTTAGAAGCAGTTTCTAAACTTATACCCCCCAAAATCAACAGTTCTCATATATTAAATGCTGGACATTGTGCTAAATGTTTTACTTATCTTCTCATTTATTCTTCATGGCTATCTCACGAGACTGGAATTACTCTCATTTTTCAAGTGAGGGCACTGAATGGCCTTGGGACTCCCACACAGGACTCTCTGCCTGATACTACTCAGACCATAGAATTCAGGCCATGATATGGTGGTCACTAGTGCAGGGTTACAATATCTCCTCACAATAGTTACCACATTTGACACTTACCATGTGCTAAGGACTGCTCTAAACTGTTTTTATATGTTGATTCAATTAGTACTTAATGTATTAGCCATTAATATTTATCCTCATTTTAGAGTTGATGATATGATGCACAGAGAAATTACATAATTTCCCCAAGATCATGAAGCTGGTAAATACTGCTGACATTTGAATATAGGACCATCTGACTCTTGTGTCCATCTTCTACCTTCTACACTGCCTTCATCAGGAATTTCCGAACTTTTTACAAAACTCTGGGAAAGGAGAGTTTTTGCATGAGGCAAGGATGGGGAAGGAGAAAAGACCCTTTGGCCTAGCCCTCTTCCACCAGACAGTCTCTTTCTCTGTCTGCATTGAGGGAAGGAGGAGCTGGGAAGGAGTGGCTGGTATAGCAACAGAAGAGTCAAGGACTGTGGAGGCACTAGAGACAGGGCTGGGGGTGTTCTGAGTGTGGGCCTCAAAGACAGAGCTGGTTCTCTCCAAGATCTATCCCCAATGCTTATTTGGTTATGGTCAAGTTACTTTCTGCGTGGCAGCTCCCATTCCTTATTGACATCACAGAGATAAGAATACCAGCTTCTCAGAACAGCTATGAGAATTTCAACCAGACAGAATGTGTAAAGGACCTGGTCCTGAGCCAGAGCAGGCTCTCAACATATATTTTTAAACTTGATTTTATCTTTGGCAAATTATAAAATTAATAAATTCTTGGGACCAGCAGATGGCCTAATGGTTATGTTGCTGGATTCCCATGTAGTTGACTGTGGCTGGGGTCCTGAACCTATCAGCTTAAATTATTGCTGTGCTTGTGTGCATAAAATCCTGAGAGGCGGATGGAGGAGAAGGGATTGTGATGATCCCCTCCGGAGGGAGTGCTTTCTGTCTCTCTCTGTCTCTCCAGTGAATGTATGCGCCCTATAGCAAATCTCTTAAAAAATGCATATATATGTATGTATGTATGTATGTGTGTGTATATATATATATATATATATATATATACACACACACACACACACATTCTTATTTTAACAGGTAAAACAATATAATGAAAAAAAATCTATAAGAGCAGAGCTAATCATTTTTCCCACTGGGGAGTCAATGTTAGCAGTCTCAGGTATTCTGTGCAGTTCTCCAAGCTCACATAAACACAAGGATAGGTTTAAAGAGAGAGTAGATTTATTTTTAACTGAAACATATCATACTGTACCTATCACTTGCTGCTTGTCTTTTTATTTATCAATGTGTATGACTAGTCAGTATCAATTCTAACTCTCCCCCCAATTTTCTTGTGCATAAATACACATAAAAATGCATAAATTTACATACATTGGATACACACAATGACTGTGTAAGTTTGTATATGCTCTTTGGTTCTCACTTTTTCTCACCTCCTTCCTTATCTCCAAAATGTACCCACGAACCAGGCAAATTTTGTGTTAACCACCTCTCATGTATACCCTACTTTCTCTTCTCCATGCTTTTACAACCAGGTGAAAATAGATTATGTACATATAGCTTTATTTGTCTTTGTCACTGTTTGATTTTCAAAAACAAGAGCATTAATTACAGTTCTTATTTTATTTTCATCTATGTCTTGTGTAGAAAGACCTAGCCAGAACTATTAAGCAAAAGAGAGAAAGGACATCTATGAGGCTGGCAGGTGACATGGTGGTTGAGGTGTGGGACTCTCCTATGGCCAAAGATTGAGTTGGGGACCTGAAGCTTGCTTTCTCATTTTCCTTCTTTCTCTCTGTCTCTCTTCAGTCAAATTTAAATAAATATTTTTTAAAGGGCATCCAAATTAAAAAAAAAAAGGAAGTCAAATAGCTCATTTGCTGATAATAGGATCTTATGATAGAAAATTCCAAAGACGACACACAGAGTACGCACACACACACACACACACTTCTTAGACCTGACAAATGAATTCAGTAAAATTTCAGAATACAAAAATCAGCAGGTTTTTTTTTTTTTTTTTTTTTTTTCTGTTTTTTTTTTTGTTTTTTTACCAAAGAGAGACAAAGAGAAACAGAAAGAGAGAAAATGAGAGGTCATCCCTCAGGGAGGATGGCCATGTCACAATCCCTTCTACTCCATTTTCCTCTCAGGATTTTGAGCATGGATGCACACATGCCCAGCCTGATTTTTGAGCCACCAGATACAGGGCTCAAACTATAGCTGGCCATGTGGGAGTCCAGTTCCTTAACCATCATGCCTCCTTCTGGTCCCTGTCAGCAGTGTCTTTACATGACAATAATAAAATAGCTGACTTAAGCACCATGTCACCTGCTGTTCCCTGTCAGCAGTGTTTTACATGCCAATAATGAAATAGCTGAAAAAGAAATTTAAAAAAGCAATCACATTTACAACAGCTACAAAGAATATAAAAATTTCTAGGAATAAATTTAACCAAGGTGGTGAAAGCTCTCTATAATGAAAACTTTAAGCCATGATGAAAGACAGACAGACAGACACACACACACACACACACACACACATACCAGATAGATATCCTACATTCAAGAATTGGAAGAATCAATATTATTAAGATACTCATACCACCTAAAGTAGTCTACAGATTCAATGTAATATCTATCAAAATGCCAATGATATTCTTTACAGAAATAGGAAAAAAAATCATGAAATGTGTATGGAATCACAAAAGACCCAGAATTGCCAAAGCAATCCTTAACAACAATAACAAAATGAAGCTATAGACATTATACTACCAATTTCAAAATATATCATAAAGCTATAATAACAAAAATAGCATGGTACTGGCAAATGAAGACACAGACCAATGAACAGAACAGAGAACACATAAATAAATCTATGTATATATAGCCAGCTGATTAGGGACAAAGGTGCTAAAAATATCCATTACGAAAGGCAATCTTTCAATAAATGACACCAGGAAAACTGGTCATCCATATGAAGAATAAAGCAAGACCTAAATGTCTTACCACATGCAAAAATCAACTCCAAATGTACTGGGTCATCAGAAAAGTCATGATGTATTTTCCTATGCAAAAAATGTGTCATGGCTTTTCTGATGGCCAATATTAAAGACTTAAATGTGACACCTGAAATTATGAAGCTACTAAAAGAACAGATAGGGGAAACACTTCAAAACATTGATTTGGGGAAAGTGTTTATAAATGAAACCTCAAAGCACAGACAACAAAAGGACAAACAGAAAAATGGGATTATATCAAACTAAAAATCTCCTACAGCAAAGGGGACCAGCAGTTAGCATAATGGCTATGTCACTGGACTCCCAAGTTTCAACAGCGGTTCATGTCCCGGACCTGGTGGCTTAAAGCTCATGCTGGGCGCGTGTGCGTGCGTGCCCAAGATCCCGAGAGGAGCATGGAGGAGAAGGGATTATGGCGTGGCCATCCCCCCTGGGGGGTGATTTCTCGCTTTCTGTCTCTATGTCTCTCTCTGTCTGCCTGGTGAGTGCATGCGCCCTGTAGCACAAACCTCCCCCACCCCCCCAAAAAAAATCTCCTACAGCAAAGGGGACCAGCAGTTAGCATGATGGCTATGTCACTGGACTCCCAAGTTTCAACAGCGGTTCATGTCCCGGACCTGGTGGCTTAAAGCTCATGCTGGGCGCGTGTGCGTGCGTGCCCAAGATCCCGAGAGGAGCATGGAGGAGAAGGGATTATGGCGTGGCCATCCCCCCTGGGGGGTGATTTCTCGCTTTCTGTCTCTATGTCTCTCTCTGTCTGCCTGGTGAGTGCATGCGCCCTGTAGCAAAAACCTCCCCCACCCCCCCAAAAAAAATCTCCTACAGCAAAGGAAAAAGATCAATAAAGTGAAGAACAACTCCCAGAATGGGAGAAAATATTTGCATACTATACATCTGACAAGTTAATAACTAGAATATACAAGATAACTCAGCAGCTAAAAAGTAAATAACCCCATTAAAAAACAAATGACTTGAATAAACAATTCTCCAAAGAAGATATACAGAGCTAGCCAGTGGTGTGAAGGTTAAGGCAGTTGGATCCCACATAGCCAACTGCACAGTTAGAGTCCTGGACCTGGCAGTTTAAAAACAGGAGCATATGTGTATGTGTGCCCAAAGAGGAGAATGGAGGAGAAGGGATTGTGGTGGGGCCATCCCACCTGGGAGGTGCTTTCCTCAGTTTCTTGAGCACTCTGTCCCTGTCTCTCTCTAGTGAGCACATGTGCCCCATAGCAAAACTTAAAAAGACACAGAAATGACCAACAAGCAAATGAAAATAGTATTCAACATTACTGTTCAATAGGGAACTCCAAACCGAAACCACAATGAGGTATCACCTCACCCCAGACAGAATGACTATTACCAAAAGACAAGCAAACAAACAAACAAAAAACCCAAGTGCTAAAGAGGATGCAGAGAAAGGGGCACCCTTTTATAATATTTGGTTGAGGATGTACACGAGTACAGCCATATGGAAAATAGTATGGCATTTCCTCAAAAAACGAAAGTAGAACTTCCATATGCTCCAGCAACCTCACTAATGAGTGTAAAGACAAAGGAAAGAACATCAGAATGTTGTAAAGATGTCTTCGCCCCAATGTTTACTGCAGCACTATTCACAAAAGGCAAGATAAGAAATCAACTTAAGTATCCACTGACAGATGAATAAAGAAAATGTAATACAAACAAACCTACATACATACTCACATACATGTACACACATAATAGAATACTATTTAGCCATTAAAAAGAAAGAACTGTCATTTGAAGCTAAGTGGGCAAGACTAAAGGACATTATGTTAAGTGAAATAAGCTACAGAAAAATACCACATGTTATTTCTCATACATGGAAATTAGAAGAGGGGGAAAATCTCATAGAAATGAGATGAAGAATGACTACTAGATGCTGGAAAGGATGGTGGTGTGACGGAGAAGGGTAGAGAGGGTGAATGGAAATGGAATTACAGATAAATAAGAGGAACAATTTCTAATGTTATAAAATACAGTGAGAAGAATACAGTTAACAACAACCTGCTGTGTATCTCAGAATGAAAAAAAGATGATCACAAAGGAATGAAAGATGGCTGAGATGAGTATACTAATGACTGTAATTTAATCATTACACATTATAATCTTGTACAGAAAAAGTACAAGTACCACTATAAATGTACAATTATGTCAAGTTTTTTAAAAAGCAAAAACAAAAAACCTAGTACCTTGTACAATTACCTCCAGGTCATCTAGGACAGTGTCTTAGTCCATTAGTATGTTCCCAAAAGAAAAACCCAAAAGACCAGGTAATTTATAAAGGAAAACAAAGTATTAGTTGAAAACTTATGATTCTGGTAGCTGGAAAGTGCAAAATCATCATACAATGGCAGAAGACAGAATTTTTAGCAGAGCAGAACAGAGTATGAGCTGTTTCAATGAGTTTCTTGTTTTGATCTGTTTATAAGCCCGTCCAAATGCAATAACAGAGACCTACCTAATAATCTTAAAACACCCAAAGGCTCCACCTAGGGATATCATGAAAGAACAAAGTTTTCACTTAACATCCAACAATATAATCAAGTCCCAACACAAATTTTTGGAAGATATCCAATTACCACCTAGTAAGACCATACCAAAACATGAACTTTTGGAGATAAGCCATTATCCAAACCATAACTAAAAACTTTAATTCATTCTTTTCAAAGATGATATAATATTTCAGGTATCAATAAATATTTCTTTTCCCTTCATTAGATCTGTTTCTTATTGAGAATGCAAATAACCAGTTGCATCAAGGACAGCTTTGTGACAAACTGAAATAAAATAGGACCCTACCCCAAAATGCTACCTGTATACTAGAGTGATCACACATCCCTATTGGCTCAGGGCTACCTAGCTCATTATTCCAAGACTATGCAAATTAAGGAGTCATTAAAAATTTTATGGAAAATGTAGAGTATAAAAAGAGCTGTATACATTTTAAAAATGTGCACTGAAATAAACTCATACTTTAATTCCATTTTCCACAAACAACATCTTGAAGTCCCCTCATATTAACAGAAACCTTTTCATTCTCAAAGATGTCCTGCTTTGGATAAAAATATTAGGTCATCAGGAAAGTCATGACATATTTTTCTATTTTTTTCTATGCAAAAATGTATCTTGACTTTCCCAACAACCCAACATATATAATCACCTCACTTAGGCTCACTTGGGTTTTTCCAAATTATGACACTTTTATTTAGATAATGGGATAAATGTCCTATGTCTTTCAAATCCCCAGCCCCAACTATCCCCAAAGACATCCTCTCCTCCCATGTCCTTCCAGGTTAACTGTACTCCTCATCCTCTTCATAACTGCTTTCTGATATGGGTTGAACTGTGTTCCCCCCGAAGTCCTAACCCTCAAAACCTTTTGGAAATAGAGTCTTTGCGGATATAATTAAGATATAAATTAAGATGAGATAATGTAAAAGTATGCTGGGCCTTATTCCAATATGAATGGTAACCTTGTAAGACGAGAAGAAACAGAGACAAATTGGAAGAAAACCAAGTGAAGATGAGCCAGAGATTAGAGTGCTACAGCTGGAAGCCAAAGAACACCACAGACTACAGGCATTCTACCAGAAACGAAAGAGAGGCAAGGAAGAGTTCATCCTTACAGGTTTCAGTCAGAGCACTGCCCAGCCAATACCTTGATACCCAACTTTTAACCCCCGGAATTGAGAGACAACACATTTCTGTTATTTCAGTCGCTCAGTCTGTAGCAGTATGTTATAGAAGCCACAGGAAACTGATACTGCCTCCTATCCAAACCCTGGCTCTTCCCCCAGGGTCCATTGAACTTCATTGCCAAAAGCTGTTCTAGAGGAGAGATAAATTATTGTGGCTAAATAATACCTTCTAGAGGAGAGATAAATTATTGTGGCTAAATAATATCTTTTTGTGGGGGAATCATTAACATTTTCCCTCAGGAATTTAGCTAATAGAGATAGTCTCACAAATCTGGAAGACATGTATACTAAACCCATTGCACCATTGTCTGTAATAGCAAACAATACAAAACCTATGAACAAGCTAAATGCTGCCATCAGTAAATGAATAAAATATTTACAGTTTACCTGCACAGAGAGATTATAGGGGTGATGAAGGTAATTAGACCTATACTCAGTGAAATGTCAAATCTCTTAGGTATGCTATAAAGTGAAAGAAGGATTATTATGTATAATATGAGCCTACTTATGTTTTTTAAATGGTTTTGATCTTCTTTTACATGCATAAATATTTCTGGAAAGACACCCAAAAGTATTTCTTGTTGCTGGGAGCAAGATTTAGGATGAGAAGCTTATATTTAGACAAAGAAAGAAAAAGGCAAATGAATGCTTATTCTAAAGCCTTTTCATGTGCTGGTTCCTTGAGCCCCTCCCAACTCTACAGGGTATGCAGTATACTGGTATTTCCCCCAGCCTACAGATGTGCAGAGGTCACTCCACTGTTACTAGAAGAATCCAAACCCAGCAGCTGACCACAGGGCTGGCACTGCCTACACCTCCATGTTGTGTGCCCACCCCACCTCGTACTCTTTATTCCTTTCTATATCATTTGAATTTTGTGTCACCTCCATGTATTAAAATGAAAAGACAAAACAGTGCACCATGGAGCTTGTTTTAAGATACCCTTCACCAGGCACAGAAGCCCTAATGCACACCTTGACTGATCCCCAATCACCTGTTCTCCTATTGCTACCCTCCTGACTTGTCTGCCTACCCATGCTGCAGGGAATTCTGGGGTGCTCATCTCTATGAACAAGTTCCTTGACACCATGGTTTGTACTTTTTTTTTTTTAAAGGTTTTTGCCATAGGGTATGTGTGCTTGCTAGAGAGACAGGGAAAGTAAGAGGGAAAATGAGAAATCGTCCCTCCAAAGAGGATAGCCATGCTACAATTCCTTCTCCTCTATTCTTCCCCAGAGAATCTGGACACATACACACACACACACACACACCTGGCATGATTTTCAAGCTGCCAGGTCTGGGACTCAAATTGCGGTCAACTATACCGGAGTCCAGCACCTTAACCACTATGGCACCTACTGGTTTAATTATTTGTACATCTTTTTTTGGGGGGAGAAGTTTTCACTATAGGGCATGTGCACTGGCCAGAAAGACAGAGAGAGACAGAGAAACAAAAAGTGAGAAATTACCTCCCGGAGGAATGGCCACACTGCAATCCCCTCTCCTCCATTCTCCTCTCGGGATCCTGGGCATGCACGCACATGCACCCAATGTGAGTCAAGCCACTGGGTCTAGGACTCAAATCGCGGTCGACCACATGGGAGTCCAGCAACATAGACATGCCAACTGCTGGTCCCAATGGTTTGTACATCTTAATCATCTGAATCCCTATTTGGTTACTCAAGAATAGTGGTAAATAGCAGATGGAGATCTGGAAACATCAATTTTATGAATGAAACTACATTTTTCCTCTTAACCCATGAAGTATCAAGTAACCTTTGTCTGGTTAGTTTTGGAGAAAATAAAAACTGTAGTGAACCATTCCCAGGACCAACTTCCTAACAATCTATAACGAGATCCCCTACCTGAAGATTCTTTGATGCTAACATATGGTCAATGCTTGGCATTAAGGAGCAATGTAACAGTTATCAAAAAAAAAAAAAAAAAAGAAACCAAATACCTCCTGGGGTTAAGGTAACAAAATTAAACTACATGTGAAGATATTTAATTAAAACATAGGTTATATTTACTTACAAGACCAAAATCTTTCTTGCAAAAAAAAAAAATTACCTGTTTCAGTATCAAATATCTCAAGTAATGTCAACCACTGGGTTGTTGGAAAAGTCATGATGCATTTTTGCACAGAACAAATATATTATGACTTTTCTGATGACCCAATAGAAAGACTCAGAACAGATGGAAGAGTAGAGGATGCTGCACTGGGTCACTGAGTGTATGTGTAAGTGGAGGGATATCAAAGATCTAAAAGAAGAAAGAATGGCTTTGGGCTTCTGCTTGAGGGACTGCACAAATGGCAGTGCCATCCATTAATTAGGAGACCATTGGAAGAGGACCAGGTTTAAGGAAGGGGCATGCAGGTTCATTTAGAATTACAGTGCCTGTGGATCATGCACAGAAAGATGCACATGAAGGCAGCTGGACGGGGGCGGGGGGGGGGAGGTCAGGAAGCAGAGCTGAGCTGGAGAGGGAGCCACAGTGACCACCTAGAGCTGGCAAAGTCAAGGTGGTATGCAGAGTGAGGGCAGATGAGGGCTGAGGGCCCTACGGAATGCCAGCTGTAGGAGCAAGAAGAACAAAAGGAGATGGAGAAAGCATCTTAGAGGCAGAGCCTAGAGGAGCCAAGGGGAGCTCAGGCACAGTAGGGCTCTCTGCTGTCAAATTCTAGTCTGTATTCCTAACAAAATACCAGCTCCATGAGGGCCAACCCTATTTTTTTTCTGTCTTGTGAGAACAAATAGAAAAGTAAGGAGGCAGGAGTCAAATTATGGCATTCCTAAGTTACTATTTCTAATATTCAGAAAATTCACTCCAAGGATATGTCAGACTTCTCAGGATACCCGTGCTTTTTTCAAATTACCTGTTTGAATGGAAAATGTGTTGGTCAATACAATGAAATATAGTTAGTCTAGGTATGAAAATTGTGCAACTGGAAAATCAGAGTTTGCAGTGAGACTTTCTCTTAAAACATGCACTATGGGGCTGGCAGGTAGCATGGTGGTTAAGGATGCTGGACTCCTACATGGCTGACTGCAGTTCAACTCCCAGACCTGGTGGCTTGCTTTCTTGCTTTCTTTCTCTCTCTCTCAATCACTCTGCCCCTGTCTTGTCAAATTAAAGATAATTAATTAAATAAAATAATTCTTTTAAAAAAAACATGTACTATAAGTTTTTCTTCTTTTCAAATAGAGGGGTTTTTGTTGTTGTTGTTTTTTGGCCTGAGGGCTCATGCACTCACTGAGGAGAGAGAGACAGACAGAGACAGTGAGAGGGAAAGTGAGAAATTATCCCCCAGAGGGGATGGCCATACTGCAATCCCTTCTCCTCACTCTGCTCATGTGTCCTGGCTACAGAGTTCAAGTTCTCCCTCCCATTTGTGAGTGCTGGGCCCTGAAGCACAGTGGATCACACAGGGCCTGAGTTAAAGCTCCCTCCTACTCGGGTCCACACAAGCTAGTCACCATTTATGTATGGACTGCTTAGGATCCTCGGATGATTTACAACTCACTCAAAATTTTCTCTCTAGAGACCAACAAAGAATAGAGAGAAACTGCATATGAGTAACTGAAAATGTGAGCTGACCAGTCTTTGCCACAGGAGGTTAGAAGTTAACATAATAGTTTAGGGACCAGCAGATGGTGTAATGGTTACATTGCTGGACTCCCACATGGCCAACTGTGGTTTGAGTCCCGGATCTAGAGGCTTCAAATTTATGCTGGGCGTGTGTGTGTACATACCCAAAATCCTAAGAGGAGAATGGAGGAGAAGGGATTATGGCATAGCCATCCCTCTTGGGGGGGTGATTTTTCACTTTCTGTCTGTCTCTGCAGTGAGCACATGCACCCTATAGCAAAAATCTCTCTTCAAAATTAAAAAAAAAAAAAAAGAAGTTAATGTAATAGGTTCCCTTACTATTTGAAAATTAAACATTTTCCCTTTCCACAGCTCTCTCTGGGGTGGTCTGAAAGAGGGTGGGCTTAGGAGCAAGACTCAGTTTCTGCCATTCTAAGGGAACCTAGGCAAGTCATGTAAGTCACTTTCCCAATCTCCAAAGTGGGAATGAACAGAGCACCCCTCTAGAGAGCTACAAAGCACTTGGGCTACAAAGGGCCTGGAGCAACACTAGATAACTGTCTGCCATTGGTGTTACCTTGTCGATGTATTAAAACTTGTCATCTATGTGGAGCTTGCATTTTCTCAGCGTAGGTCCCAAATTGCCCGGTGAGGTCTCTCATCTACCCCTATTTGTTGGTGAGAGGTAAGCAATATCCTCCAGAGCCAGCGATGTAAACTATGTGAGACCAAAGCCCACAGAGGTTGTGGTGGTCCTCTGGTCCTGGCTGCCACTGTACGATGGGGACATGTGGAGGGACTCCCTAACCACAAGCTGGTCCAACCCCCCCAGAAGATCTAACATAATTATCACTAATTCTCTACCCAATGAGCTTTTGTGTCCAAACCTCTCCCAAGAGATTTCCTGTCCACTTGGCTAAAGAAATAGGTGAGAAAAGCCACGACCTGATTTTAAAGACTGTCAAATGCTAATTATAAGTCACTCCATTTGAAAGATGGCAATGAAAAACATTCTTAATCCTTCTTTCTCCCCAAACCTCCCTCATTGGAAGAAAGGCCAGTTCTTTGAAGGCTGTGAACCAAACACAACAGTTTTGTGGACAATGGTTAAGAGGAAGGCTAGTTCCCAGGGAATGGCTACAGCAAAATTTTTTTTCTGCTGTTACCTTGGTAACCGCTACCTTGGCGCCCTTGTTGATGAGCTGAACCACATTCTCTGCTTGGCCTTTGTACGCAGCTATGAGAAGACGTTCTGAAAGTGCAGCGACCGCATCCTGCTGGCTCATGAATTAGGAGAGAAAGACTTCGGGAAGCAGTAGACGAGTTCCTTCAGCTCAACAGGAAGTCACTGGCCTGGGCTGGCATCCACGGGTAAAGATGCTTGCAACCACTGGAAGGTGCCTTTGTTACTATGCCATCTTCGGGACCTATGGATTACAAAAACAAAAGCTGCCGTCAGTGCCACATCTCACACACGGACCTGCCACACCTCTTCTCTGGGACTTACGGCATTCTGCTGGTTGCACATTGTAGGGGAGGGAGGCTGGGGAGGGAGGACATGCAGGAAGCACAGCCTCTGCACAAAGCCCCTGAACTGAACTTCCAAGTGGAAGGCGGCAGGAGGTGCCATCTTCTCCATCCCTTTCCTCCTCCCTTTCCTCCTCAGGGACATTCTCCAGGAGTATGGCCAGAGCTGCAAGGTTTACTCTGCATTGCTGTCCTGGTAGCGTAAGCCTGATATAATCCCTCAAATGCCACCTAGCTTACACAGCCACATGTTCTGTGGGTCGTGCTTTATAGGCTGACCACAGCTAACATGCTGATACCTCTGGGCTGTACCCTACACAGACCCAGACAAGTGGGTTCTCTCCTTGGAGTTTTCTTCCAGCATTTACTGTAAGTTCTCTTTCTTTTCTCACTGTAAACAGTGCAGTTTCTTAAACTCTGAAACAGATGGAGATCTGGGTATAGGCCCAGTTCCCAGCTACTGAAACAATCCACTTTGGGAATAACATAGATGATAAACACAGAGAGCATGCTTTGCCAATTTAGAAGGGGTTGACTATGGAAGATAAATGGCCACTAAAACCACCTATCAGACACTAACCCTGACTCAGAGCAGTGGCCTGGAGGGTAGTACCTGAAAATAAACTTTAAACTCTTCTTCTCAATAAATGGCCAAAATGAACAGAATTTAAATGGCCCAGAGCACAGTAACTGAAATTTAAACTCTTCTTTCCAACAAATGGCCAAAATGAATAGAAGAGAGTCCTCCCAGTAGTTCTGGGCCACCATTAGACCAAATCATAGTTATTAGTAATTGTTTCAAACGTGAAGAGTTCTTTTGGTAGAAATGTTTAAGGTTCTAATCCACTCCTGCTAGGAGAGGAAGTGAGGGCTTCTTTGTGTATATATATACTTTGTGTGTATGTATGTGTATGTATATATATATATATATATATCTTTTTTTTGAGAGAGAGAGAGATTTTTGCTATAGGGTATGCATGCTCAACAGAAAGAGAGAAAGAGAGACAAAAAGCAAGAAATCACCCCCTTGGGGGATGGCCACAGTGCAATACCTTCTCCTCCATTCTCCTCTCAGGATTCTGGGCATGCCCACACACGAGCCAGGTGTGAGTTTAAGTCGCCTGGACTGGGACTCGAACCATGGTTTACTATGCAGGAGTCCAGAGATGTAATCATTATGCCATCTGCTGGTCCTGGCTTCTTTGTATTTTAAAACATACCAATTAAAAATACCAATATACATGAATTGAAAGAAAGTGCCATATCATAGAGGTACCCTGTTCAACCCAGATCTTAGAAAACGATATAATTTTGCAGGTCTGGAAGATAAAGACATCTTTTTAGTTGCTTCCAGGTACAATGATCTTTCAATCTCTAAAGAGTAAGGATCTGGCCATGATATGTCAAGGGAAGATTCTGGACTGGGTCCTGCCCTAACTCTCCACCATGGCATTCAGACAGGTCCTTTGGCTAGACACTCTCGGAAGCTGCGGTTTAATGCCACATGTAGAGCAGGCATAAGAACATCTTTCCCTGAGGACTGAGGGAGGGATTAAAGATGGTGTTTTATGATGTAAAAATGTTGGCCAAATGTGAATATTGTTACTTCAGAAAGCCAATTCTCACTCGTCCCCCAAACTTGTGAATTACGAAATTTTCTCATTGTTCTCCATCTGTGGCACAAAATGTGGGTAAAGAATAGCAAGGAAAGGGACCAGCAGTTAGCATAATGGCTATGTCACTGAACTCCCATGTAGCTCACCTGAGTTCGAGTCTCAGATCCTGTGGCCTACATTCACACTGAGCGCGTGTGCGTGCGTGCCCAAGATCCCGAGAGGAGAATCAAGGAGAAGGGACTGCAGCATGGCCATCCCCCCTGGGGGGGGATTTCTCGCTTTCTGTCTCTCTGTCTCTCTCTGTCTTTCTGGCGACCACATGTGCCCTATAGCAAAAAAAAAAAAAAGAAAGAAAAGAAAAGAAAAAAAAAAAAGAATAGCAAGGATAGAGACAAGAGGACCCCTTGCAAAGCTACCTGCTCCGGCTCCCCATGCTCATTAGAAGCCAATACATACAGTGAAGGGTATGCTCCTACACAGAGGACTCTTTGGTCAGTGATGGTCAGAGATCCCTGGGTTGCACCAGAAATATTTTTTGAATAAGCCAATGAAAAAATAAAATTGAGACTCAAAACATTGAGAAATGGAACTAGAAATGCCTCTGGTATGTTCTGCAGACACAATGGAAGATTATATTGCGTTGTGGGGAAAGTGATGATGCATTTTTGCATAGAAAAATACATCGTGACTTTCCTGACAACGTAATAGCTTGGAGCTTTATAGGTCTTGGACTGCTGCTGTATTTTGAAGTGGTTTTTGTTTGTTTGTTTTATAAACACAGAGTACATCGTCCATTTCTACTCACAGAACCTGTGGTACATTCAAACTGAGTATACTGAGCCTCTATTCTACCTAAATAATGCAAAATCACTCTAGGCATAAACGGCGGGAACATTCAGAGTATTAGCCACAACTTCCTTAATCTCCTTCCACAATCACATTCTTCTCCCTTATCTGCCCACTGTTATCTCTCTACACTCAACTCAACCTCTCACCTTCCACATTCCATTCCTGTACCGTTCTTGCAATGGGTATGTCTCAAGTCTGACGGCCCCAGCTCATACAAATATCACTTTCATGCCTAAAAGTCTACTTCTATGCTGAAGTTTAGCTCTCAAAGGTGGAGAGCTCTGCTGCAATCTTAGTAGGGTCCATGAGCTGAGGTCACGAGCTCCACACCAGCACAGCCTCCTCAGCAATGTGGTAAGTTGATAGCCACTCCCCTCCCACCTCCTGTCCATGCAACAAATTCAGCCTCTCAGATACTGAGACGACAGGTACACCTAGAGCCACTGATCACTACTGTTGGTAAACAGCTGTTTGCAAGTCCAACCCACGTTACTATTCCTTTTTTTTTTTTAGATAGAAAAATACTAAAGTGATGAGAAAATGTTAGCCAAGTAAAAATGCCATTTTCTTTTCTGCTTTTCAGTTACAGTTATTTAGGAATGTCTCCCAGATCTGCCCTACACTCCCTGCACCACCCACAGAGAAGCTTCTAGGACTGGTAGCCACTCACATGGAATTCTGGACACTCTCCTCATCAGAGTCCCCCAGAAAACTGCCTGAAATATCAGGAACAAAATCTGAGGTTTTCAGTTCCTGATATACTGCTCACACCATCCCTGTGCATTTGAGTTTCTTGAGTTCATTCTCAAAATAAGCCCAGTAATCAACAGCCTCATTGCTAGGACCTCCACATTAACCTGCAGTTACAAGAACACATTGGGTGGGAAGGGATCAAAGTAGCCAAATCTTTTTCCTTTCTGTCTCCTCCTATGCATTTGGCCTTGTGGGGGTGGTGGGGGTGAGGGGGAACACCACTTCACCTCTCTCACAGTCACCGTCCTAGATCTTAAATCCTCCCATCTAGAACAATAATCCCCCTTCCATTGGAGCAAGAGGAGATTCAGCTTCTTGTCTGATCACTCTGAATGATCAAATCAGGCCAGACAGTGGGTTAGTGGACACGGATAAGAAGAAATGGAGGATCCTGACAATGGATAGAAAGGGGTAGTGATTCTGCAGACAATAAGATAAACTTCACTGCCAACCTGTTGGGTTCCCTGGTGGTAGCAGCCCTATTCCCTCATTAAATCTGAGCCTTTTCTTCCAAGTAGATCAGCTCTCATTCAGGACACTTCCCATTGCTAGTTGTGAGGAATTTCTTCTATCCCAAACCTATCAATCACATCCCTTCTTGTCACAATGCTCATTTTCAGTGTTCTGGAGGAAATCTTAAATGCAAACATGTCGCCCATTCTTTAAGCAGAAAAGAAATAAATACATGAGCATAAGTATGCAGTGAATACCCTGAGCCCCAAAAGGGCTTTAGCTTTCTCTCTTTCCTCAGTCTACCACCCCATTTTCATTTCTCGCCAATTTGCCAATTCTTTTGTCTCTCATCATAAACACCCGAGGGTCACACAGCTGCTTGGTCTGTGATGCAATCGGTTTTCTTTTTATAGAAAAAGGTCTGTAGTCTGTGAGATTTGCTTTGGCTGACTTTTTTTGTTTTTGCCTTTTTTTTTTTTTAAAAATTTACAACAAAGTCTTCTGGTGTCAATCTCCCAAAGCTACTACATTCAGTTTCCCACAGGCAAAATATTCTAAAAGAGAGATGCAAACAAAAGTCCCAGACAGGCATTACACACAACCCACCCAGAGGCCCGCAGGCACCCAGGAACCAGTGGTCTGGGAACGCCATCAGTTATAACAACTAGCTGTGCTCCCGCTGCTCCAAACCCTGTGGAAGAGATGGTACTCACATCTGGGGTCTGTCCTCCCTGTCTACATCGTGTTCAGTTTCTGGAGAACTGTGGTCAGTTCTTTCCTGGAGAGATCATGAGCTTCCTCGGGCTGTCACTCCCAGCGGGTCTGCAGTGATTTACGTTACAACGCTCGCTGCCTTCTCCCTTTAGCCTCCTCTGCCGACGCTGGCCAAAACACATCTACAAGCTTATTGAGACATCCATTCAGCTCGCAATGTTTTGAGGCTTGCAGTCTGCTCGTCACAGCTTCTGAAAGTCTTGGGTCTTCAGATTCTGTTAGACTGTTCCCTCTTGCTGGCTGAGGACCTGTAACACTGCCCTGATTGAAGTCGGGGAACAATTCAAAGACCAGAGGAATGTTTCTGAATGACGCTTGGATGACAGAGGAGCGAAGTTTGCATTCTTTCGGCAGTGGTACGAGAAGAAAACGTGCATGTCGTAAGGGAGGGAGGATGCAGAAGGGTCAAAATCTATAATGAACTGCCTTCATGTGCAGAGTTAGGGCAATGCTCGCTTTGTGAACAGCGGAGCCCAGACACTCCACCCTCCTGGGCAGAGAGATCCAGCACAGTGACTGCGGCAGCTGGAGACAGGGTCTGGCTGGGCAGCCAGTCCTGACGCTGGTAAATCCAGTTTGTCTCGCAAGCCTCCACTGAACAGTCTCTGCCGGGAAGGGGGAGGGGAGGAAGTGGGGAGCACAGCCCCTTCAGAAGCTGTCACAGTGCTGTCAATGGCCCTGAACACCTCAAGAGTATCCTCCAGCCCACTTGTTGAAGCAACAGAAATCTAACTTCCCACAGGAGAGATCACAGAAAAGCAGAGGGCTTTCAATTACACATGCACCAATATCCCCACATTTTCCTTGTTGCTATTAATTTATTTTTAAAACTTGCTCTAGGGTGCGTGCACTTGCCAGTGAGAGAGTGAGAGAGAGAGAGAGAGAGAGAGAGAGCGAGCAAGCGAGCGAGCGAGCAAGCATCCCCAGGGGGAGCGCTGGTCATGCCGCAACCCCTTCTCTTCCTTTTCTCCTTTCTGGATCTTGGGTATGCACGGACATGCATCTAGCACGTTTTATAAGCCACTGGGTCAAGGACCTGAACCGCACAGTCAACTATGTGGGATTCAGTGGCCTGAACCACCACGCCACAGGCTGGCCCCTCCTCTGTCTCTAAAAATAGTCTTGGTTCTGGAAATGGGAAAATCACTGTCAGCACAAACCCTCAGAGCACTCTCCATGCCAAAGCCTGGCCCCATCTACCTGAGGCTAACAATGCTGGAGATGACAGTGGCTGAGATTTGCTATGGCCACTCTTAAGCTTAAACCAAGGGCAGGAGAACAGCCTGGGACTCTTCCAGTGAAATGTGGAGAAAGAGACAATTCTACAGGGGGGCTATTACTAGTAGATTTGTTTTTAATACACAACATTCATGCTAGTTTACCAAAAGTGATTCACCACTGGGATACTGTGATCACAACAAGGACAAGTGAGGTTACAACAGAGACAAATGTGACACAATCTCTGCTTTGAAGAAACTCATCATCTGACCACTAAAAAGTCAAGATCAGGGTCCAAAACACCAGCTGCCAAAAGAGAAATACAAACTGAGTGAGGCAGATGCATAAAGCAAGGACCATTTCATTTTCTTTAAGCTTCTAGGACATTCCTTTCCCAGAGGCCATTTACTCCCATAGCCAGGGACCCTCAACACTTACTCTTCATGAGGACAGATAACACTGGCAGCTCACAGAGCCTGGTGTCCTCAAGTGTTCCCTGGGGGAAGAAGTGAACGGCAGAAATATAACTTTTTTTTTTTTGGAGAGGTTTTTGCTATAGGGTGCGTGCGCTCGCCAGAGAGACAGAGACAGACAGAGAGATAGAAAGTGAGAAATCACCTCTCAGGGGGATGGTCATGCCACAATCCCTTCTCCTCCATTCTCCTCTCGGGATCTTGGGCACGCACGCACACGTGCCCAGTGTGAGTTTAAGCCACCGGGTCCAGGACGCAAACCACGGTCGACTACATGGGAGTCCAGTGACATAGCCATTATACTAACTGCTGGTCCCAAGAAATATTCCTCTTTAACAAGCCCACAGCTCATTCTGTACATCCCGCATTGCAAAAGAATGGGTATGTTTATTTCCCGAGCCAGTTCAAGTACAGTAACTCATCTTTTCCAGATGTGACGGTTACTAATTCATAAAAAGGCTACTGCAGAGAAAGTTGAGAGATATCTGGATGTTAATCAGGAAAACTCCAACTAACCCTACCATCAAGAGATGCTGCTTACAGATGTAAAAATCACACAGGAGTAATACAGACATATCCCTGAAGAGCAGTGTGCCTGGCAACGCTTGTGCTATAGAGACCCCCTTTTATGCAAGACGATAATGTGTTGACTGGCCAGCACAGCCAGACCACCAGAGTCTCCAGTTTGGGGCTGGGTACTCCTATCACTTAGCAAATGACCATATAGATGCTTGAAATCCAGACCAAGTGACAATTCTGCTGTGCCTTCTGCGATATATCCCCACCTTTCCCTAGAGCACATGATCATCCCCTCATCTATGTTTCCACATTTTCTATAAACTTCTAGTAACAGAATAGCATACCTTCCACAAGATTCATATGCTGGGACCCTAACCCCTAGCGTAAATGTATTTGGAATTAAGAAGTAATTAAGGTAACAAGAGTGGGGCCCTGATCTGATAGGATCGATATTCTTTTTTTGAGAGATTTTTGCTATAGGGCACATGAGCTTGTTGAAGAGAGAGAGAATGAGAGAGACAGAAAGTGAGAAATCACCCCTCGGGGTGAGGAGGTGGCCACATCACAATCCCTTCTTCTCCATTCTACTCTCAGGATTTTGGGCACACACACACACGCACACATGCACCCAGTGTGAGTTTTAAGCTGCTGGGTCCAGGACTCAAACCATGGTCGGCTGTGTGGGAGTCCAGGGACCTAACCATTATGCCATCTGCTGGTCCCAGGATTAACATTCTTATAAAGAGACACTATGGAGTGCTCCCCATGCTGGCTCAGAAGGGCCAGGTGAAGACAAAATGACGACCTGCGAGTCAGAAAGTCAGCCCTCACCAGAAACCAAGCCCTGCCACGTTTTGATCTGGGACTTCCAGCCTGTAGAACCGTGAGAAAGTAAGTTGGTTGTTTAAGATAGCCACTCTGTGGCGTTTTGTTATGGCAGCATGAGCAGACTAAGACAGCTCCCTTCACAGAGTAACTGCCATTATTGGCTCAAAGGTGGTCTACCTGGTTATACTGAACTCCTTGAGGGCAGGAATCCTGTTTTGGCATATCTCCAGAGCCTGGCATGGTCCCTGGAACATGGTTGACCTTTAATGTCTATTAAATGAATTACAGAAAAACTAATGAACTGTTTTAATTTTATTTATGTATTTCATAAGTGAGAGACAGAGATATACACCCTGGTTGGGTCTTGATGCTACGATCCACCCCCAGCCTCAGCCAGCCTGGATCATGGACACGCATGTGCCCAGTGTATTTCATATCCAGATGTGATCTGGCAACCTTCTCATGTGGGTCCACCTTACAGAGCATCATACTTCACTGTTGCACGCCCCCCCCCCCATACTTTATATAGTCATTGGTCTTCAGAAAACTGTAGGTCCCATAGGAAATAGAGGAGGTGCCCATCTAATCAGCAAGTCTTTTTCCTCTGCAAACAGATGAGGCAGCTTCTACATTAGAAGGGGAATGTAGTCCTTATCCTCTTTTCCTTCTTCCCCAAAATAGTGTACTACGGCTCCTAGGGCTAAAAGAATGACTGATCTCAAGGCAGCCTTCCTTACTCAGTGACACAGGTCTGTTAGCACCAAAGCATTAAACAGCACCACCGTCATGAGGAATTTTCTTCTCATTGGCCTCAACCCCTGCTGGGTAACGCCACACATACTAAAGACCCATCAAAATCAGCAACATCAAGTGAGTCCCTAGAGGGTACCCACCATTCATGTAGCCATAGCTCAAGTCCCAAATCTGCTTTAAACTTTCAGTCCCCATATTTTCTGGGGTTTGTTTGTTACTTATTTTGTGGTATATGAACCATTTATTAAAGAGATGGGCACAAAGAACAATGGAAACTGAGGGTGAAAGGAAGTGAGGAAAGTTTTCACAAGAAGTACTTCATGCAGAGAAGAGATTAAGAGGATGGGTTGGAACTGGGCAGCTAGAGGACAGAGCAAGAGTGGTCTGCAAGCATGCATTGGGTAGGAAAGAGGAACAAAGAGAAAAGTGAGCCTAGAGCCTGTACTACGTGGACAATGACCAGAGATAATTTTTTTGAGAGGTTTTGCTATAGGGTGCATGCACTCACCAGCAAGACAGAGAGAAATAGAGAGATAGAAAGCGAGAAATCACCCCCAGGGGTGATGGCCACACCACAATCCCTTCTCTCGGAATCTTGGGCATGCACGCACATGTGCCTGGCATGAGTTTAAGCCATGGGGTCTGGGACTTGAACTGCAGTCAACTACATGGGAGTCCAGCGACATAGCCATTACGCCAACTGCTGGCCCCTTTCTTTTTTTTTTTTTAAACCAGAGATCATTTTGAAAAATTAGATGGCAGTCAGGCTGCAGAAGTTTCCACATCATGCCCAAAGAAACTGGACCATATTTTGTATATTATGGGGAGCCCTAGAAGTTGGTAAGCAGCAGAGTGACTAGTCAGGCACAAAGAATGAGATTCATTATTACTTACAGGTACATGCTACACTCCCAGGATCGTATGTACACAGCTTTATTTCTCTTCCTTCCTTCATTTATTTGTTCTTCTATCCCTTCCTTGCCTCCTTCCCTCTTTCCTTTTTTTAAATTTTAATAATCATCTCCTTATTCTTCCTCTTTTTTTTTTTTTTTAAATGTTTCTGTCATAGGGCACATATGCTTGTCAAAGAGGAGAGGGACAGAGAGATAGAAGGAAAGAGAGAAATCTCCCCTGCCCAGTGGGATAGTCAGGCCACAATCCCTTCTCCTCCCTTTTTTGGGCACATGCCTGGCATGATTTTCAAGTCACTGGGTCTGGGACTCAAACCATGGTCAACCATGTGGGAGTCCTGTGGAGAGCAACCAATCTGAAAACATGTGATTAAAACATGTGGCCTGAAGACACGTGCAGATATGCGCTTCCCTAAGCTACTCTAGCAGGGCTATTGAGAAGCATCTACACATGAAAGCAGTACCTGCCTGTTGCCAATGGTTGTCTTCCTGTTATTGTTGATACCCAATACCCTATACTGCCCAGTATTAGGCTAAAGGAAGTCACATGCTTTTATTTGATTGTCCCCAAAAAAACGATCAGAGAAATTATATGGCGCCAGTTATTTCACATCCTCAGACGATTTACACCCACAAACAATTGGCTTTGCATTCTGATTTCTCTTCCCATATTCTCTTTGCGTCCCACTTCTTCTTCCCCATTCCTTTTGCATCCCATTTTCCTCTTCCCCCATTTTCTGCCCTATAAAAGAATAAACCTGAGGCTGGTTCTGGTAGCAACTTCTCTATCAGAGAAGCTGTGCCCACCCAATCCTCGCCTTTCTATACTTGTGTGTCTGTGTGTGTTTTGTTATTGCGTCTATTTCTAATCCACAGCCTTCCCCACTCAGAGAAACATGTTCATGCCGAGTTGGTCCCGGCAAAGTGGCACCCAATGTGGGGCTTGAACCCATGACCCTGAGATTAAGAGTCCCATGCTCTACTGATATGAAAGCACACTTCTGCATGTGTCTACAGGCCACATGTTTTAATCACATGTTTTCAGATTGGCAGCTGTCCACATAGTCCAATGCCTTAACCCCCATGCCACCTGACTGGATCCATTAATGGACTTTTAAGAGATTTTTGTCATAGGGCGCGTGCACTTGCCAGAGAGACAGAGAGACAAAAAGTGAGAAACCACCCCCCCCCCAGGGGGATAGTCACACTACAATCCCTTCTCCATTCTCCTCTTGGGATTTTGAGCACACAAGCATACACACCCGGCGTGAGTTTTAAAATGCTGGGTCTGGGACTTGAACTGCAGTCAGTCATGTGGGGAGTCCAGTGACATAATCATTATAACATTTGCTGGTCCCTGGACTTTTAAAAGAGCAATTTTAGGTGTACATAAAAACTGAGCATAAACTACAGAATTCCCATATGGCCCTTCACCCATCCCTACCCCCACACAGTTTTCCCTATTAATAGCCTCTTATATTAGCATGGTATACTTGTTACAACTGATGAGTCAATACTAATACGTTACTATTAACCAAAGTCCATGGTGTACCTTAGGGCTTACCCTGTGTCCTACAGCTCCATGGGTTTTGACAAATGCACAATACCATGCATCTGCCATTAATGTATCAGCCTAGTTTTTCTGTCCTAAAGACCCTCTGTGCTCACTATGCATACCTCTGTCCTCTGTAGCTCCTCAGGCCCTGGCAACCACCGATCTTCTTATGGTCTCTGTAGTTGTCCTTTTCCATAATGTCCCATAGCTAGAATGATTCCGTACATAGCCTTTTCAGACTGGCTTTTTACATTTAACATTAATTAAGATTTCTCTATATGTTTTTGTCACTTGATACCTCATTTCTTTTCAGTGCTAAATAATATTTCATTATAGATGTGCCATGGTTTGCTTTTTTACTCATCTATTGAAGGATATTTGGTTGCTTCCAACTTTTGGCAACCACAAATAAAGTTACTATAAACATTTAAGTATCTGTGTGCAGGTTTTTATGTGAACATACATTTTTATCTCACTTGGGTAAGTACCAAGGAGTGTAACTGCTGCATCATATGGCAGGACAGTGGCTCGCTTTTAAGAAACTGCTCTCCTGTCTTGTAAAGTGGCTGTAACACTACATTTCCACCAACTGGCTTTCCATTGACTTACTTGCCAATCGCAATGGTAAGTTTTGGCTCTCACCCTCAGGATTTCTTTGTTGCATCTTTTCTGTTGACCCATTCAATCCTCATTCTCCTACTATCCTGGACTTTTCCTTTTTCCTACCAAAGGGCTCTTCTTTCATTGGTACCTTAAATTGAAGGTTCTTAAGATTCTTAGCTATCTTCTCTGCTCATTTTCTTTTCTAGAAGAACTCAGTACTCCCCCTCCCTGCGGCCCACATGCTCTTCTGCTGCCTAGATACAGATTTTTCCAAGTCTTCTTCTTACCCTCAATCATCCCTTGAAGCTCTATATTTAAACACCCAGCACCCTAACAGACATCTTACTTGGATGTTCCCATCAACATGTTCATAAGTGAGTCATCACCCTTGTTTCCAAACCTGTTCCTTTTCCTGTGTCCCCATATTGGTGAGAGGCTCCATCTTTCCTTTTGCTACCTACCTCCCTAATCTGGAACATTCCTCCCATCTCCTCCTTCTCTCCTCACACCCTCACATTTAATAAATCACCAGATCCTCCTGGAGACTGAGATAGTAAGGTAACAAGACAACAACAACAACAAAAAACTAAGGGGACCAGCAGTTAGCGTAATGGCTATGTCGTTGGATTCTCATGTGTTCGACCACGGTTCACGTCCCAGACCCAGTGGCTTAAAATTCACGCCAGGTGTGTGTGCGTGCGTGCCCAAGATCCCGAGAGGAGGATGGAGGAGAAGGGACTGCGGCATGACCATCCCCCCTGGGGGGTGATTTCTCGCTTTCTGTCTCTCTGTCTCTCTCTGTCTGTCTGGCGAGGGCATGCGCCCTATCGCAAAAAAAAAAAAAAAAACCACTAAGCAAAAAAGCAAGCTTTGAGATCGGACGACCTGGGCTCACAGCTTAACTCTTCCACTTTCATTGAGCAAATTTCTTAATGACTCTGAGTTTGTTTCTTCATGTGTTAAATAGAAAGGGTACTATTTCCTGCTTCACTGGGTCCTTGCAAACACTGAGCAATTCTGTACATTCTCCACAATTCCTGGCACTTGGAAAGGGTTCAGTGAATACAAGCCGCCCCATGCTGCCTGCTAACATGCTCCTTGATCTGTTCCATCTCCAATTGCATGGTCACTGCCTTAGTTCTGGTCTCCTTTTCTCACACTGTACTATCACCATGGTCACTGGTGGATACTGACGATGTTTCTTAAATTTCTGTTTGTGATCATCTAAACTTAGAAAACAGGATGAAAGAGATGAAGCAGGTTTCAACTTGTATGTGGAAATATGCTTCTGCAGATGAGTTTTTCCTTCAGAAAAAATAGAAGCCAAGGCGAGACTAAAGCTTGGGATTCAGATAGCAAGTGTCCTTTGGCTCAAAATGCATCTTCAACAAAAGTTAACTCTACACAAGTCAACACAACCTGGTCAGAGAATTGTTGGGATTTATTAAAACTGACTCTCAGGAAAGATGGAACTATTAAGCCAACAGTGGTTAGATTCTCTTTGGGTCTTAGAGACCTGTAACCACATTACCCTCTCTGATGTGTCGGTGCTAGAAGAAAGGAGTACGGGGGCCTGCTGGTGGCTCAGCGGTAAAACACAATGTTCTGCCAGGCTGACTCCCATGGAATGGTACTGGGTTAGTAATGGAGACTGTTGTTGAGCCAGGCATGCACGTGCCTGTGATCTGGGGCTGGCTGAGGCTAGGAGTGAATTGTGGCATCAAGACCCTGGTGGGGGTGTTGACTTTCTGTCTCTCTTTTAATAATCTGTCTCTTTCACTCATGGAATAAATAGATAAATCAACTTTTTTTTTTTTTTTGAGAGGTTTTTTGCTATAGGGCACGTGCACTCACCAGACAGAGAGAGACATAGAGACAGAAAGTGAGAAATCACCTCCCAGGGGGGATGGTCATGCCACAATCCCTTCTTTCAATTCTCCTCTTGGGATCTTGGGCACGCACGCACACGCGCCCGGCGTGAATTTTAAGCCACCGGGTCCGGGACGCAAATCGCGGTCGACTATGTGGGAGTCCAGCGACATAGCCATTACGCTAACTGCTGGTTCCTGATAAATCAACTTTTAAAAAGAAGAAGGGAGTAAGGAGAAACTAACTCTTCACTTTGTTTCAAAATGGCAAAAAATGCAGAATAGCTAAGCTAAACTGCAGCAGAAGCCATGAGTACTGTGCCCATCTGCCAGGGGACAGACTAGTGGTGTGGCCAATTATGTTGCCTTTGTCTCTGGACCTCTCTTCCTCTATGCCTCTTGTCAAAGTGTTTTATGTGAATAGACTGTGTGGGGTTGAGTGGGACTGTTGATTGAGTGGGACTGCTGATTGAAGGGCTAAATTTTCTTGTAGAAGCCACTCTGTCAAGTCAGTCTCTACCTCAAGTGCTGTCCATCTCCACTCCCACCCCGTTTATGTGACCCCTGATGTCAGTATGGACAACACAAGTGTGATCCTGTCTCTCCTCTGCTTGTAACCTTCAGTGGCTCACATTCCCCCAGAACAAAGTTCAGCAGTACTCAAAGTCATGCACGGTTCTATCCCAGCCTCTGCTCCAATTGCGTCCTGTCCTCAGACTCCCCTTCTGTAATCCTGCACCATGGCTTGACCACGAAGGCACCTGGAAAGCACCATCCTGCCATAATTTTTTTCTTTATTCATGACAGCACGTGCACACAAGAATGGGAGAGCAGAAAGACAGAGAAAGAGAGAGACATGAGCACACTTCACAGGATCTGGTCATACTGAGATTCCTTTCTTCTAACTTTCCAGCCCTTTGGAATCTGGCCCTTTGGATCCTGGGCACTTGTGCACATGTCTGACATGACTTAGGCTGACCAGGCCAGGGATTCGAACTATAGCTGCCTTGCGGGATTTGGCGTCTCTCGAGTGGCACATTACTATTCTACCATGGAGCCAGCCTTTTGGCCACTTTTGCTTAGAATTCACTTTAGCTCTTTTCCAAACTCTTCTTTAGTCTTCACACCTGATTCAAAGGTGTCCTCTTCTCAGAAGATTCCCCCAGTACTCTTTAGTCCTGCAATTTTACCTACCTTGAGCTCATATCCTAGCTGCTACTAATTTTGGACAAGTTTCTTAATGGGTCTAAATAGGAAGAGTAATAGTTTTGTTTTGTTTTGTTTTTTCTTCCACTAAGCTGCTGTAAAAATGGAATGAAACCAGTAAAATTGTGTATATATATATTTTTTAATCCCTATAATACTTACCAAACTACAATGCATGATGCCAATGTTGTTGGCCTCTTTTCCTTCTCTCTGATTATAAGGTTTCTCTATCTGCCTCTTCTTCTAAGGAGACTGTCTTAGCCAAAGAAATTCCTGAGTCTTAGGATGCAGAATCAGAGGGCAGGCAGCAGAGATGGGAGAGAAGGTGGCTGGTTATCCAGGGAGGCTAGGGCAATCCATAGGACAAAGAACTAGGAGAGAGAAGGAAATGCCACGCAAAATGGGAGATGGAGCAACAGCTTCTGGAGGGTTGTGGTAACCAATAGCTCTCAAACATTGTGCAAAGTGAGAGAACTGGGAGAAAAGGGAATAAGAAAATTGTTACTGGGGGGTGACCTTTACTTTTGGGAGCAAAAAATTAATGATTAACATTCTCCTAGAAGTTATTTCTGGTCTTTGAATCTTCCCATACAAACATTGGACCATATGGGTCTAAAATGCTTTAGAGTTGCTCTTGTTTACAATGTATTTCCGTGGAGACTCAGTTCATCTAGCACAAGGGTTGTGTCTCATTCTCTGTAAACTCAGTACACACACACACGTCCTGGCATACGGCATGAAAGATGCATGCTTTCTCAATACATAAACAGAGCTACTCTTATCCAGCTGGATTATACACTCCTAGAGAATAAGCACCTTCTCTTATTTTTCCATATGTCCAAATAAATTCAGGAATTCTGTATGGTCACCCAAAGATACAACTATGCCTTAATTCCCAGAACCTATAGGTATTAATTTATATAGCAAAGATGCGATTAAGTATCATGAGAGGAGTTTACCCTGCATTAACTGGGGGAGCCCTAATGCAATCACATGTTCTTTTGAGAAAGGCAGAGAGTTTTGATACAGAAGAGGAGAAGGCACTGTGGCTACAGAGACAGGAACTGGTGTGATGCAACCACAGCGAAGAACACCTGGAGCTCCCGAGGATGGGAAGTGAAAGGGATTACCCTACCCTAGAACCTACAGAGGGAGGGCAGCCCTGCTGACCTTGACTTCAGACTTCTGACCTCCAGAATGGTGAGAGAATTAATTTCTTTTATTGAAGTCATGCCACAGGAAATGAGCACAAATGCCTTATGCATCATAGATAGTCAACAAGTCTTTATCAATGACTCACACTTGTCACCTATAGTCACAGGCTCTGCTGTCTTTGTAAAATCACTCACTCACACACTCACACACACACACACACCCCTTTGTGCCCAAGAGCCAGGGCTACACTGTCACTTTAACTTTTTGAATGCCATTGTAACTACTGTTTGAGGGATGATCAGGTTCCAGGGGATAAGAGTAGTTCTTCTGGTCAAATATTCCTTCAGGTAATTTCTAATATGTTATATGTGTCCCTATGTATCTAATGTCCTTCACTCATTCCTTTGGGATGGAGTACCGTAGGGAAGCACTTGGTGTTGCACGATGGCAGTAGGAGAAATGGCACTGCTGAAGGGACACCCCAACCAGTGAGGCAGCACTCCTGGCAGCTTCCCCACAGGGAACATCACTGAACTGAGACACAGTGATGTCCGTTTCTGATTGCGACCCACAAGCATGAATGGAACTGCAAAGGTGCCCTGCTAGCAAGGAACTGAGTGTCTGAAAGCAATCCTTTAAACCAGGTCCCAAACACGGCAGAGGGAGTCTGAGATTAGCGTGAGTGCCTGTCAGAGGTAAACACAGCTGTGATTTGCTACCCTAGTTTGGTTTTCAACAGTATTTCTTCTACGATATTCTGAACTAGACTGAGGCCTCCTCCCAGAGTGGGCAGAGCCTGCAAGCCAGCGAGCCAGTCACCTCCAGGGAGACTCCCACTCGACCTCTCTCAGTCACGCACATGTGCTTCTGCTCATCTAAGTCTACTGTGTGGTCCTCCAGAAACAGTTGTTTCTAACTTGCCTGGACCCTATGGTCATTTCAGGGGTCCCATTTTACTTACTGCCATTGAAGTGTTTCTTAACACTGTATCCAGCTGATACCAGAAATCCCAGGTAACATGACACACCCGGCATTTCCTGCCCACTGTCCATCTCCCTTAGCCCACACAACCTTCTCTAGTAACCCTATAGAAAAGCCACAGCTATCAGCAAACATGCCCTGGTTAGATGTAATTTTATGCTGATGTCTACTATCTATAAGAGGAGACAGATCAGTCTAGAAATGCCCCGTACTACATTGACCCTTTCCACACTGCTATTTGCTAAACACCACACAGGGCCTCCCTCTCAGTTCTTCTCCAAGGGTGGCTGAGGCACGAGTGGGTGGAAGCAAGAGAAGGGAGTGCTTTTTTAAAAAATGTATTTATTTATTCATTTTTAAAAACTTGACCAGAGAGACAGAGACGGAGACAGAGAGAAAGTGAGAAAGCAAGTCACCAGGTCTGGGACTTGAACCGTGGTTGGCCATGAGGGAGTGTCCAGCACCCTAACCACCATGTCATCTGCTGGTCCTGAAGAGGGTGTGTTTTAAACAGACCATGACAGAGAATGCTTCATGACCCTGGGCAGATGACATCACTAGCTTCCTTGAGCCTCTATTTTGTTCTTTATAAAATGGGGCTACTGTTAGCCACTACAGACTGCATGGGTTAGCTACAAGGACGACCTGAGGGAGCAGGTGACCAGTGCTTGGCAGGGAGAAAGCACTCAGTAAATACTGGGTGTGTATATGCATGTGTACGGCCAACACGAGGCAAACTCTCCATCCATCTCTCTACACTCTTCCCAACTTTTCATCCTTTCCATGTCTCTTATCACTTTCACTTCTTTTTGCTACAGGGTGCGTGCGCTCACTAGAAAGACAGAGAGAGAGACAGAGTGTGAGAGAGACAGAAAGCGAGAAATCACCCCCAGGGGCGGTGGGGGGGCATGCCACAATCTCTTCTCCTCCATTCTCCTCTCAGAATCTTGGGCACGCATGCACATGTGCCCAGCGTGAGTGTAAGCCACTGGGTCCGGGACTTAAATTGCAGTTGACTACATGGGAATCCAGCAACATTGCCACTGTGCTAACTGCTGGTCCCCAGTTTCACTTCTTTTTATTTATTTATTTTTTAAAAGGTTCTTACTATAGGGCACTTGTGCTCACCAGAAAGACAGAGAGCCATATATCATCCCCCAGAAGGGATGGCAATGCCACAATCCTTTCTCTTCCATTGTCTTCTTGGGATTTTGGGCATACATGCACAAGCGGTTGGCATGAGTTTTAAGCCATGGGGTCCAGAACTTGAACCAACAACATGGGAGTCCAATGAGGTAACCATTATGCTATGTGCTGGTCCCAACATCTTCACTTCTTTATAGTTCCCAAGAGCTGCCCCACCGAGAGTGTGGTCCCTTGGCCTGACTCAGCACACAGTATGACAAAGCATTTGGCTTCGGCACAGAGCTTTGCTGGGATCAAGCACTGCTGCAAAAAAGGGGGTTCAGGACTCAAAATATAGCCAGCCTTCATGGAAGTTCTGTGGCTCTCTGCCACACTCACGTCATCACACACTGATGAGCGGATACGTGTATGCACGGTCTACTACTCAAGAGGGAACACTTAGACCTGCGCTCTCCACCATGAGGAAGGCAAGGCTCTACTGAGGTGGAGGGCAGGCTTCAGGAACATCCTGCCCAGCGTCACACTAAGCCTTTCCCTAATCCTGCTTATTTCTGGTTATTTCCTAGCTAAGGCTTTCTTCCAAATTAAATATCATCTACATTTGACATTTTAGTCATAGATTAACCATGAGTCAGTCTGACCCACCAAATTATTTATTTATTTACTTCTTTAAATTTGTCAGAGGACACACATGTATTCACAGGGGAGAGGGAGAAAAATTAGAAAGTGTGTTCCATGGGGCATGGTCACCCCACAATTCCTTCTTCTTCATTTCTCCCTCCTTTTGAAATTTTGGACACACACACACGTGCACTCAGCTTGTTTTCCAAGCCATCAGGTCCAGGACATGAACCACACAATCAGCCAAGTGAGATGCAAGAGCCTTAACCACCACACCACCAGCTAGCCCCACTCCACTAAATTCTTTAGTAATAATTACATCACCTCACAAACACCCAAGCTGGTCACCATCATCAGTTATGAGGAATTATTTGACATTAAAACTCTGCCACAACTTTACAAGAGGAGGCTCCTACTGTGAAGTCAGCAAGAGAAATGGTACTGACCTTGAATTGCTTAGTAGAGGCCCAGAATTAGCCCCAGAGATATTCATTCCCAGGAGTTTTAAAAAGTCTTAAAATAGACTTCACTCTCAGGATAGTCTCATTATTATCACAAATTATTTCTACGATAAGAGTATATTTAATTAGTTGAGCTCCAGCAGTCTTCAGGATACAGGGTCAACCTGAGAAATTGCAATCTTCTGATCATTTTCTCATAGCAAGAGGTTTGCTTTCTCTCCATGAGAAAACAATCTAGATTCACTATGGTCAATGGTGGAGCTTTCTCTCATGGGTCTGCCTCTTCTCAGCTCTCAGGAGGCTTGGGATCTAGTCCTCAGAGAGTCTTTTGTTGGGAGAATCCACAGACATCTTCTGGGTGGTTATTCCAATCATGACAGCTCTTTTCTTGAGAGATTCTCCCTGGACCATGGCAGAGGGCAGTACCACACATTCTCCAGTGTTGGCAGAACATCTCTTTGGGGATCATCTATCATCTATGTCTGTGTCGAACAAAAAGTATGGTAGGAAAGGGTGACAGAGAAAAAAAAAAGAAGAGTAAAGAGCTGGGGGCAAGAGGGAGAAAAACAGAAGAGGAGAATGAGCTCACCAGCGTGTAGACGCAACTAACAAGAGGATGGCGCTCGAGCTCAGTCACGCCCAGTCCTCAAATCCCACTCCCTCCCCAGCTAGGAGACTTCTATCTGGCCCAGTCACCACTGACACATATTTCTTGAATTAATGAAGGGATTCTCTAATAGACCTTATTATATTTCCATAATCTGTTGCATGTTTACAATTTTATTTTATTTTAGAATTAACACTGGGGATGGAGAACGTAAGTGGGGACTGTACTTTCCTTTTATTATGAGCCTACTTCCAAGAACATGGTATGGATGGATTTATGATGGTGGAGCCCTCACGGCCTAATTAACTCTTAATGAGCACACCTCCTAATACTGTTAAAAATGACAATTAAATTCCAATATGAGTTTCTTTTTTACATTTGTCTTTTTATTCATTCATTCGTTCATTTTTAAGGTTTTTGCCATAGGGTGCTTGTGCTCACTGGAGAGAGATAGTGAGAAGGAAAGTGAGAAATCACCTCTCCATGAGAGATGTCCATACTGCAACCTCTTCCCCTCTATTCTCACGGGATCTTGGGCACTCACACACATGTGCCTGGTGAACCATGATCAGCCACTATGCCACCTGCTGGCCCCTTACTTAGTATTTTTAAAGTGTCTTCATGTTCTCATTCCATGAAGTAAACACACAGAGAGACAGCAGCCCCAATAGAGGGTTTTTTTTTTTTTTGCTACAGGGCACGTGCACTGGCCAGACAGACAGAGAGAGCCAGAAAGACAGAAAGCAAGAAATCGCCCCCAGGGGGGATGGCCATGCCACAATCCCTTCTCCTCCATTCTCCTCTCGGGATCTTGGGCATGCACGCACACGCGCCTGGCGTGAGTTTAAGCCACCGGGTCCGAGACGCGAACTGCAGTCGACTGCATGGGAGTCCAGCGACATAGCCATTACACTAACTGCTGGTCCCCCCAATAGTCAGCTATAGTGGAAGTCCAGTGCCCTTAACCACCACACCACTTGCTGGCCCCAAGTTGTATTCTTTATAATGACAAGAAATAAAAGTTTGTTACACACATAGGAAGGAAAAATCACTACTTGTTTGTGAAATTGAAATTAAAAGGCTATAATTAGGGGGACCAGAAGTTGGTGTAATGGCTATGTCGCTGGACTCCCTTGTAGCCGACCGCAGTTTGAGTCCCGGATCCAGTGGCTTAAACTCATGCCGGGCGCATGTGTGTGCATGGGTGCATGCGCGTGTGCGTGCCCAAGATCCTGAGAGGAGAATGAAGGAGAAGGGATTGCAGTGTGGCCATCCCTCCTGGGTGGGGGGTGATTTCTCGCTTTCTGTCTCTCTGTCCTTCTGGCAAGCACACGTGCCATAAAGCAAAAACCTCTCCCCACCACCCCCCCAAAAGGCTATAATTAAGAATTCCTTGGAACTAATTTTTGCTCTCACAATAGATTGTGGAGTGAAGTGATTTAGCCCAAAAATGTCTCACAGAAATATGCTTATGGGGGACCAGCAGTTGGCATAATGGTTATGTCCTATGCTCATTTTAGAAACTATTTTTAATTGCACAAGTAGTACACACAGATTCTCAATGTAAAACCAAATTCAAATATGATAGGTAAAGCAAAATTCCCCTTGACAACATCCTCTCCTTTCTAATTCTCATTCTATAGGAAACTGTATTCTCATTTTGGTGTCATAACTCTTCCCTCTCTCCCCACCCCACACACAATTTGCTAGAGGGTGCATGTACTTGCCAGAGAGAGAATGAGATAGAGAAAAGGTGAGAAATTACCCTTCATGGAGGATGGCTACATCACAATCTCTTTTCCATTTCTCTTCAGGATTTGGGGCATGCACATACACAGCCTGGCATGTTTTTCAAACCACTGGGTCTGGGACTCAAAACACCATTTGCCATGTGGGATCGAGTCATCTTAACCACTACGTAACTGGCCCTCGTGTCATAACTCGTAGTCTATTTCTGTACACACATACACACACACTGTCAATGGTATATAACTGTGTGTACATTTTAATATAAATTCAGATTTCATGTATTGTTTGAAACTTGCTTTCTTAAAAATTACTTTATAATATCCTATCGAATACTAGTTTATTCAACCATTCCTTTACTGATCATCATTCATGTCTCCAGTTACAGCTACATTCCGTAACAAACTCCCAACCCTGTCTTCTGCACTCAGGGCCACAGAAAGGAGGGCAGCTGCACGGCATCTCCCGAGAGCACATCCTACCACTGGCGAGAGCCACTGAGAGCCGCTCAGCGTCAATGGCCAAGTTCACAATTTCTTTCTACTAGTGCCTCTGTTGCTGAGGACGGGGCTCCCATGGTGCTTTACAGAGAAAGGGCAGCTGGGAAAACACAAAGGGGCAGAGGCCCCACCTGGAAGGCAGCAAACTCTGTAACAACGATGGTGGAGATGGTCAGAGAGCTAATACCTGCTGAGCTTCACACCATGGGCCACAGACTATGGTAAGACCTGTGTTTAACCTTCCTGACAACCCAAAGGGCCAGCTCTATTTATCCCTGCATTTCACCACGTAGGAAAGTAGGCCAGAGGGAGGTTAGCCCACTTGGGACTACACAGCTAGAAAGTGGTGGGGTTGGGAGGAGAACCCCAGGTAATTCTAGGGCAACTGCTCTGATGCACCGTGTGATGCTACCTCCTTGTCTTCAAGAAGGACTCAAGTACAGGTCAAGTTCTAGGGCATGATTTCAGATAAAACATTAAATACGTACAACTTCAATTTGCCCTGCATACATAAATGTGCCCTGCCAGGGGCGCTCTGTAGAGCTCTGCTCCATGGATAAGTGTCCCGTATATTTCATAGCCAGACTCAGAGCAGGACCTCAGCCAAACCAACACCTGTTCCAAACTCAGGATTTCTGCATTGATGTGTGTGTATGTATTTTAAATTCATTTGTTTTACTTTTATTGTTACAGCTGTCAAAATACAGTGGCTGGGGGAACATGCAAACAGGCTATAGAGTTTTTCAAGCAACGAATTTATTTTCCCAGAGTGGCTAATTCTTAGACATGTAACCCTGTATTTTACTGAAGACCTTTGTGGTTTACACTTAAAAACCCATAATGAAAGCCAAAAGTTGACAGCTGAGGGCATGCTCTTCCCCATCGCCTGAATCAGGATGCCTTTATACATCATGGAGGAGTTCAGATATTGTTACTTACATTTAAAAAGTTAATCATAAGGAAATTTTAAATATATATTGCATCTTAATGAACTTGATTAAGGCAGTGATTGGGGAACCTCACTCTTGTTTAAGATTTTGAGTGCCTTCTCTTCTCCCTAAAGAAGCTGTGTGCTCTACTTATCTGAGCTGGGAGTCCAAAGAGAGTCCTCCTAAGGTTTGCCAGGTTCCTGCATGGGCTTCCTTTTCCACCTGCCAAGTGTGCAGCACCACCTTCAAAAGTCAGGTAGGAGGGGCAGAAATGGGAACATTTCTCAGGTATTAGCTCCCTAGTCTATGACGTTTTTGGTAGGTCTAATGGACGAGCTGCCTCCCTCCCCCAGCTCCACACACTGTCACATTACCGAATCCTATTTTCTGCACAACAATCAACACCATGTGAGCTCATGAACTCACCTTGCTGGACAACACTTGTGTGTTGTCTGCCTCCTATCTCCCTCAACTCAGAGAGTAGGCTTTGTCCACATCTACCACTGCACCTCTGTGCCTGGCGAAGTCCCTGGGTAAGCAGCACTTACAAATATTGGGGCCAGGCAGTGGCATGGAGGTCTATCAGGTGAACCCACATGAGGAAAGGTCCTTGGTTCATATCCTGAGGACACAGGCTTGCTGAGAGTAGGGTGGGTCATGGTATGAGGACCCTGTTGGAGAAGTTGTCTCTCTCTCTCTCTCTCTTTCTCTCTCATAATAAATAAACCTCAAAAGTATTCTTGTTAAATGAATGAGTCAGCTGGATATGAGATGTCTAATTAAGAATACAAAAACGGGGCTGTCCTCTGTGGTGCAGCCAGTAGCACATGGGACTGTGGAGCTGGAATCCACATGCCCATCACAGTTTGAGTTCCTTGGCCTGAAAACACTGGGCCTGTCACATGTGCCCAGGATCCTAGCAGGCTGCAGAACTAGAGGAAGAGGACTGTGACGTGACCCCATCCTGTAGAGGGAACTTCCCACTATTTTGTGCATGAACTTTCTATTTAAAAATAACAACAGTAAAGAAACAATTATAAAAATAGGATCTGGGTCAGGCAGTTGGCCCAGCAGTAACTCACTGCTCAAGCAATACTGGATCCGTATGGAAGGTCACTAGTTTGGTTCTCTGGTCAACCTGCACATGCACAATATGTGCGTCCATGATACTGAGAAGGCTAGGGGAGGGATGGGGCAGGGATCGTGGTGTGTGACCCTGTTGAGAGTATGTCTTTCTGTCTCTGACTCTTGTACTTACATGAAAAAAAAAATCAACTTAAAAAATAGGAGGGAGGACTATCAGGCAGCACAGTGATGGGGGCACAGGACTCCACATGGCCAACCATGGTTTGAGTCCTAGACCTGGTGGCTTCAAACTCACACTGGGTTTGTGTGTGTGCATGCCCAAAAGCCCAAAAGGAGAGTGGAGGAGAGATTGCAGCATGGCCATCCCCCTGGAGGGTGATTCCTCACTTTCCTTCTCTCTGTATCTGTCCTCTCTGATGTGCTAAAACAACCAAAGCATCTGAAGACTGTTTTTAATATTTACCCTGAAATCACTTTATTATCAGGCTAGCCAGAAGAAAGTCCCAAACTTTCATTCCTCCCCTCTACTGAGGTGGGGTGGGGGTGGGGGGCATGCACTTTTTGTTTTGCCCCCGGTGAGGCCTTTTTTTTTAATTGCCAGAGGAGACAGAGAAAGTAACTCCTAAATGCAGTACAGTCACATGGCAGTCCTTTCTCCTCCATGTCTCCATCCTGCCAGGACTTGAGGCATGTGCACATACATGCCCAGCATGTTTTTCAAGCTGCCAGGACAGAGATTTAAATTGCGCTGGCCCTGTGGGATCAGAGTCACATAACCATTAGGCTATGGAACCGGTCCTCTCCAGACTAGATTTTAAGTTCAGAAAAACAAAAACGGGTTTTTCTTTTTCTTTATTTTAAAAAAATTTGGCAAAGGAATGGCCACAGGGTAATTATAGGCTTCATAGGCTTCACGTCTAACAGGATCTTAAATTAATTGAGAGCTTTGTACTTCCCACCACTCATCTCTTCTTTGACTGTCAGCAAGACTCTATTAGGGTAGCAACACGGTATCAACTCAGTGGTTAGAGATGAATGTTTCAAGTCAGCCATGAAATTGTCTAATTGTCTTTGAAAATTAAACTCTGTTACAGCTGAGCTACATTTAGCTGCATTATTAATATTGTTACTTGGCAAGGAAAAAAAAAACCTGCCCCATCATCTGGGAAATTAACTTCTAGGACATTAGTTGGTAATTTCACACAATGCAACAGGCATTTAGCTAACAGTACCCCCAGTATACTCGGTGTTATGGAGGTGCAGATGCACTCTAAAGTCACCGTAGGGAGACACCTAGCCTCAAAACATGTATGTGTACGACCGAATTTCAGCACATCAAATGTTACTTATCGGCACCAGGTACTACCCGACACCCTCCTGCCCAGATCACTGAGAGATGCCAACACAAGAAACGCAGTCTCCCCCCACCTACCCTCCCACTTGTCAACCTACATGGAAGACAGGAAGAGGGCGCTGCTGTGTGGAGAGTACAGTAATCAAAGAGGGGTGTTTCTCTCCCTCCACACCCCACCCCCACATACACATGAGGCAAGGGGTTACTTGTAAAGACTAGGGGTACCTTCAGAAAGGGGAGAGCATCATTCTGTTCTTCAGCGGGATGTCTGCGTAGCCAGCAGGCTTGTTAACCTGCCCCACTTACTGGGGTGAAGGAAGAGAGAGCTGGAGACTGGAGAAGACCTCAGAGTGAAGAGGGGACCAGAAGAGCCTCCCTAGAAGCAGAGCCTTCAGTGTGAATACTGGAGCGAAGGGACACTACCGTGGGGCATTTCAGGCTAATCATCTCATTAGGTTGCCGCAAGTGGTCAAATGAACAGAATAATGCCTGACCTAGTAAACGCTGTAAGTGCATGTGGTTGTAAGAAGGGTCTTTGGAAAGTCATGGGGAAATGAAATTAAAGTATGAGTTAATTTTGATGCAAAAACAAATTGAAATTGAGACACAGGTTTTCATAATGCATTTCTCCATGAACTTCTGAAGACTCCTCACCTCTATTATTATTTTATTTGGACTCCAGCTTCTACATGATTATTATTTTTTTTTGGAGAGGTTTTTGCTATAGGGCACATGCGCTCGCCAGACAGACAGAGAGAGACAGAGAGACAGAAAGCGAGAAATTACCCCCCAGGGGGGATGGCCATGCTGCAATCCTTTCTCCTCCATTCTCCTCTTGGGATCTTGGGCACACACGCACATGCGTCCAGCGTGAGTTTTAAGCCACTGGGTCCTGGACACGAACCGTGGTCGACTATGTGGGAGTCCAGTGACATAGCCATTACGCTAACTGCTGGTTCCCTAAGTGATTATTGATAGGATCTTAGGCAAATCCCTGTCTGTAAAAGTAAAGGTAGGTGGGTTCACTTTGCAGGGCTGTATCTACGTATGTTATGGGCCTACTATCTTGAAAGCTTTCAACAGTATAGGTTCTCCATTCATTCATTCATTCACTGAATAATCTTTGAACAGCTAATAAATGCTAGGCATATGACAGCAAAGTGGATTAACTTTCTTTCCTCATGGAGCTTAAAGTTTAGTGAGAACTGTAAGTGCAGCATATTAAAGTTAAATTCAGAGGGCCAGCAAGTGTCATGGTGGTGGTTCAAGTCCTGGACCCGGCAGCTTGAAACTCACGCTGGGCAGGTGTGCATGCATCCCCAAAATCCCAAGAGCAGAATAGAGAAGGAATTATGACATGGCCACTCCTGGTGTGTGTGTGTGTGTGTGTGATTTCTCACTTTATGTCTCTCTGGCGAGGGCATGTACCCTATAGCAAAAATCTCTCTCAAAAAAAGAAAAGAAAATTTAGTGTGTTCTAGTGATGTGTATTTCTAACATGGAGGGCCAGGGAAATGTCCTTTTAGGAAAGGAAATTCCAGTTGCCACATGATAGGTGAATGAGAGCAGGCCAGATACACTGCATTCCTGATGGAATAAAGAGCAGGCACAAAAGTCCAGCATCCAGAATTACAACAGAGTAGCACACCAGAAAAGCCAGAAGTGGACCAGTACTGACAGATGACAAAAAGCAAAGGGAGGAAACCAGGAGTTAGCATAAAGGCTATGTCGCTGGGCTCCCACGTAGTCGACCACGGTTCACGTTCCGGACCCAGTGGCTTTGCATCGCGTCCCGGTCATGTGTGCGTGCGTGCCCAAGATCCCGATAGAATGGAGGAGAAGGGATTGCGGCATGACCATCCCCCCCCGGGGGGGGGGTGATTTCTCGCTGTCTCTATGTCTCTGTCTGTCTGGCGAGCGCATGAGCCCTATAGTAAAAACCTCTCCAAAAAAAAAAAAAGAAAGAAAGAAAAAGAAAAAATGCATCGCGTCCCGGTCACGTGTGCGTGCGTGCCCAAGATCCCGATAGAATGGAGGAGAAGGGATTGCGGCATGACCATCCCCCCCCGGGGGGGGGGTGATTTCTCGCTGTCTCTATGTCTCTGTCTGTCTGGCGAGCGCATGAGCCCTATAGTAAAAACCTCTCCAAAAAAAAAAAAAGAAAGAAAGAAAAAGAAAAAAAAAAAAGAAAAGGGGGGGTGTGAGGAAAAATTATTTATCAACTCGGCTGGGCCACATGGTGCCCAAGTATTTGGTGATTCATCATTCTGGGTGTTTCTATGAGTGTTTTGGGATGAGATCAACATTTAAATCAATAGACTGTGTAAGGCAGATTGCCTTCCATAATGTGAGTGGGCCTCATTCATTCAGCTGAAGTCTGAATAGAACAGGAAGAGCCTCTCCCAAGCAAGAGAGAACTCTCCAGCAGACGTTCCCTGCAGCACTGGCCCTTCCCGGTTCTGTATCGGTTGGCTCTGACTTGAAGTACAGCATCAGCTCTTGAGACTCCAGCCTGCAGCTTTGCATCACGGACTCTCCTGGGTATCCAGCATGCCAGCCCACCCTGCAGAGTCTGGATTTGTCAACTTCCATAATCACAGGGACCAATTCCTAGTGACATATTTCTTTATGACATATCTCTTTAAACACATGCACACGCACACACAAATACTACTGCTCTTTCTCTTGTGAGAACCCTTGCTAATGCGGGGAGTGAGAAGTGGCAAGGTGGTGGTGTGGGTGGAGGTAACCCATCTGCCTAGTGATCCCAGTGGGTAAGTCACAGGGTGTGGGGTCAGGGAAGGGGTATGGAGGATTGGTGAGCCTTGAGGGCGTTTTAGAGGAAAGTCCGTGACTGATCTGTGGTGTTTACAGCGGTGCTGCATGAAGGTGGGAGGGGCAGGGCAAGAGCAGAGCTGCGGACATCAGAGTCACTGTTGTTACTGTGCCCAAGTAGATGCCAGAGGCTTGGACCAGAGTGCAGAGAGGGAGAGGCAGAAATAGAGGGATTCACCAGATATCAAGAAGTTCTGATCCATAGAGTCAGCTACTAGTCTTTTAGAAAAGGGAACTTGAACATTCGGTAATTCTCCTTCAAGGAAAATACTTGCTGATAAAATGGATTCACTGGTGCTTCCAATTTGAACATATTTATTTGCCCATATCTCCCATTCTATTGATTCTGTCATCTCCCTTTCTCAGCCTAACAGTGACATAACTGTGAAAACAGGGGCTAAGAGAAAGAACAGGCCGACATTTTGGCTGGGATCCCAGACAGGGCACACCTTCCTGCCCGCTGGGAGTGGATGCGTGCTCACAGGCACGAGGAGCCACCTCTCCCAGACACACGACTTTCTCTGGGCTCTGCAGTGACGACTTATCATGTGTCCTTCAGTTCAACTGCTAAAGCAAACGGAGGATAACAACACTGTCCATGCACCCCCGTGATTGCATTTTGTGTATGTGGGCAGTGAAAAACAATCCAACTGTATTCTCAACTCCTGATATCCCAGTGTAGAAGTTTAATAAATAGATTTCTTCCTTGAAGCAACCTCTGTGATTTTCAAATGGTCTGCCGCTTAGCAGCCTCAAAACTGGAGGGATCAGACCATGACGGGGGTGTTGATGTGGCCATTGCTGGAACCTCTCCACCCTGCAAGTCGAACTTTCAGAATCAGGTTACCCATGTCTCTTGGGATATTTTCAAAGCAAGCCCTCCTGGCCGAGTGTACCACTGCCTCTGCCCTGCTGATCCCGACTGCCCCAGAGCCCTGTGAGCGGCTGGTCTGACGCTGTCCGAGCACTGGACAAAACAAGACTGCTGTGGCTATTTCTCTGAGAGTAACTCTAGGTGTCCCAACTTCTTTCTGCCACTGAAAGAGTTTTTTTTAAGAATTATTTTATTTAATGTTATTATCTTGGGCACGCACGCACACGCGCCCGGCGTGAGTTTTAAGCCACCGGGGTCCAGGACGTGAACCGTGGTCGACTACGTGGGAGTCCAGCGACATAGCCATTACGCTAACTGCTGGTTCCCATCATTTTATTTTTTTAATTTGACTAGAGAGCAATAGAGAAAAAGAGAGAGGGAAAGTGAGAAAGCAAGAAAGCAAGCCACCAAGTCCAGAACTTGTACCGTGGTTGGCCATGTGGGAGTTTGGTGCCTGAACCACCACACCACCTGCCAGCCCCGCCACTGAAAGAATTTGTACTCACTTAAGTTCACCACATAATCAGATAAAACAAAAATGGATTCGAGAACAGCTACTTACTCCTTTTACCTTTATTATAATTAAGACACTTCCAATGGTTAATTTTATGTGTCATTTATTTTGACTGGGTTAAGGGATGCCCAGGTATGTGGTTAAACAATATTTATGGGTGTGTCTATCTGTAAGGGGTTTCTGAAAGAGCAACCTTTGAACTGTTGGACTGAATGAAGCAGAGTGCCCTTCCCAATGTGGCTGGGCATTATCAGTCCATTTAGGGTCTGAATAGAACAAGAAGCCAAATGAAGGTTGAACTCTGCCTGGGTGAGCTAAGAATCAATCTTCTCCCACCCTCAGAACTACTAGTTTTTGGATCTTTAGACTCAGCACGGAATCTACACCACTGGCTGGCTGGCTCTCAGGCCTTTGAACCATACACCTACTTACCTGGGTCTCCAGCTTTCGGATACCAGATTGTGGGACTTCTACGCACATAAGCTACTACCTTATATTAAATCTCTTAGTATTGATCTTGCTTATCTGGAGAGCCCTCACACAATAGTTTAGAAGGCCTTATTTCATACCCAATTTGGGAAACGGTGCACAGGGCATACATTTTTCTGCAGAATCTAAACCACAGTGAGATGGGCAGCTTCCCCCAGCAAATCCTCAGTTGGGTCCAGGGATGCAATTTGAGGAGCTATATTCCAGAGCCTGCACACAGGACCAAAGCAGCCTGGCAGCTGCCGATTCTCCCTCTTTTTTGAGACTTCATCAGGGACTGGCCATTGGGACACAGCTGAAAGGAGGTAATGGGAGGTTCGAACTCTCACCTCTTTGGTTCATGGATGATCAACTGTCCTGACTCTGCATGTCAGCACCAGGCCTATGGACAAAACTGGATAGAGCAGACCATCTGAACTACTCAGGACCATTCAAACCTTGGCCCCTACGCATGCACACACTTAGTGGGGAACCTGGAAGCCAACCAGGCAGCTCACAGCAGCAAGAAGATGCCACAGGAAAAATGAGAAGTGCACAAAAACAACAGCATGGAATACTGGTTTCCCCAGGAGAGACAGGAGGAGGAAGTATGGCTAGCTGTCAGCCAAGAGGCCTCAAAGGCAGGGGTACAAGTCTCTAGGGAGGAACCTGGGCACAGGTACTGACTTTTCTCTCTTTCTTTCGTTCCTTTTTTTTTTTTTTTTTAATTTTTTGACACTTATTTTACCTCTCTTTCTCTCTCTTTCTCTTTCTTTCTTTCATTTTAATTTGACCAGAGAGGAACAGAATGAGAAAGAGAGAGAGAGAGAAAGTAAGAAAGCACGCCACCAGGTTAGATACTCAAACCAAGGTCGGCCATGTGGGAGTCCAGCACCCATAACCACCATGCCACCTGCCGGCCCCTCATTTTCTTTTAGTTTTAAATTTATGTCTTCTATGAGCAAGAGAAACAGAAAAGGAGAGAGGGAAACAGAAACAAAAAGAGCACTTCTAAAGAGTCTTGAGACCACAATCCACCCAGTTTCAACCAGCCCATGGACACGTATGTGTATGGCGTACTCAGTAAGGCCTCTGGACACGAATCACAATCCACCCCCTGTTTCAACCAGCCCATGGACACGTATGTGCATGGCGTACTCAGTAAGGCCTCTGGACACGAACTTGGAACCCTTCCGTGTGGGCCAGCCTCACAAAGTGTCACTTTCTCACTACACCAATGTCCAGCCCTCGGACTGTGCTCTTACAATTGGAACTCTGATTATGTTACTTCCACCCTGAACGCCTTTCAGAGCATATTGGTTGCCCTCAATCTAAAATTTATAACTAACACAGGAGGCGGCCTTCAGGTCCCTGCAGCCCAGCCCCACCCCTTGGGGCTTGCTGCACTTCTGACCGGCCTGTGAATGTGCTGCTTCCTTTACCTGACTTCTCCCTTCTCCTCTTCATTTTAATTTTCACTCACTCTGAAGCCTGGGTTGCTTCCCCAGGGAGGACTTCTCTGACTTATAAGCCAAGTGAGTCTACTCAGCACCTTGTGATGTCCCTTCTCCAACTCTGTAATTCATCTGTTTAATGTCCGTGGGCGGCACTGTGAGCTCCTCCTGAGGGCTAGGGCTCCTGGAGCCCCGTTCAGCGTGTTAGTGTCTGGTAGGATCAATACGTAACTGAATTTGAATACTTTTTTTAAAAATGAAGTTCTGAATACCAAGGCAACATGAAATAAAAATCTCTATATATTTTTTTATTATCTCTGGTGATTCTTTAAGAATCACATTAAAAAAATCTTTTTTGAATTGCCAGAGGACATTGTGTGCTGGCCAGAGGAGACAGAGAGATAGAAACAGAGAAAGAGAAAGAGGAAGAAGGAGAAAGCACACACCAACGTGTGCTCACGTTGCAATCCTTTCTCTGTTACTCCATCGTGCTGAGATTTTGGGCATCCATGCACACACACATATGTGCCCAAAGAGTTTTTTTGTTTTGTTTTGTTTTTTAAGAGGCTTTTGTGATATAGCGCGTGCGTTTGCCAGAAGGACAGAGAGACAGAAAGTGAGAAATCACCCCCCAGGCTATGCTGCAATCCCTTCTCTTCCATTTTCCTCTTGGGATCTTGGGCACGCACGCACACATGCCCAGTGTGAGTCACGTCCACTGGGTCCAAGACTCAAACCACAGTCTACTACGTGGGAGTCCAGTGACATAGCCATTATGCAATTTGCTGCCCCCCCCCCTTAGGAGATTTTTGCTATCAGGCACATGCACTCGCCAGAGACGGAGACAGACAGAAGGCAAGAAATCACTCCCCGCAGGGGGAATAGCCATGCTACAATCCCTTCTCCTCCACTTTCTCCTTGGGATTTTTGGGCATGCATGCACATGCACCCAACATGAGATGTAAACTGCTGGATCTGGGACTCGAACTGCAGTTGACTACATGGGAGTGCAGCAATGTAACCATTGTGCAACCTGCTGTTTTCCCGAAGAGTTTTTCAAGCCACTAAGGCAGGATTCAAAACACAGTTGGTCATGTGAGATCTGCCTGCCTCACTTTACCACTAGAGCACAGAGTCAACCCAAGAATTACATTTCCTAAGAAGAGAATGTGGGATGATAGGCATTTATTGTGCTATTTTTTTCTGTATGTAAATATGTACTGTTCTGAGCTAAGATAAAACAGTGACTACTATTATAACAAAAACTAAATATTGTACTTGACTGCCTTTTGTTTTTATTGGGCCATTGGAAAAGTCATGACATATTTTTTAATAGAAAAACAGAAAAATACAACATGACTTTTCTGACAACCCAACAATTGCTAGAGAGCACATGTGCTTGTCAGAAAGAGGGGTGGGAGTGGGGGGCGGCAGTCCCCCCAACTGGTCACACCATAAACCCTTCCCCATTTCTCTAGCATGTTGAGATCTTGGGTATGCACACACATGTATATCTGGCATACTGGGGTGTTCTGTTGGTTTGTTTTGTAGTTGCCTTTTTAAAACATTCATGAAGCCAGAAGTTCTGCGTTATTTACCCCGATAGCCCATAGCCTAGAATTCCAAGTCTGAGAGAACACGCCTTGATTCGTCTGGCCATATGGATGCCAGGGCCCACTTGACTCAGCAATGCCATTAATAATCCAGGAAATAGTGAACAGTTGTCAGAAGTAGATTCAGGTAAGACCCTGAGCCCTGTCTTTCGTACCCTTTGTGTTCTAGCTGTGGCCATTGCTAAGCGATTCGAGTTTCTGCTCTGTGTTATGATGCCGGCAGGGCTGCAGCTGGGCCCATGCAGCACACTGCTGTCTCAGTATTGGTAGCGGTAACTGCCTGATGGCACTGCAGGCTCAACAGATGAGACGGCTGTAGGCCACGCGGCTTTCAAGAAAATGAAGAAATATTAGATTTCCATTCACTTTTGGAGCCTGAGTTTATTTTTCAATCTCTTTCTCAAATTCTTGTTTAAAAAGTCAATTATCCTGACACAAAATATCCCAGGAGCCAAAGAAACATTTAGTTTGTTTGGAAATGCATTCTACCATTTTCTTAAACCCCAGGGGTTTTTGTTGTAGGGTGTCTGCACTTGCCAGAGAAAGACACAGGCAGAGATGATGAGAGGAAAAGTAAGAAATCACCTCCCAGGGGAGATGGCCACGCCACAATCCCTTCTCCATTCTCCTCCTAAGATTTTGGGCATACATACACAAGCCCTGCGTGAATTTCTAGCCACTGGGTCCAGGACTCAAACTGTGGTTGGTCATGTGGAAGTCCAGCAACATAAACACTACACCCTCTGCTGGTCCCTGTAGACAGTCTTTCTTTGGAGATGATTATGCATGATACTCTGCTCTAGCCCATGGTAAAGAAACAGATTAGGCCACAAGTTATTTATTTCAATCAAAAACATTTATCAAGAATTTAAAATACTCCAGGCAGTGTGTTACGTACCATGTGTAGGTCCAAGACTCAAATTCATAGCCATATCCCAAACCTCTCCTCCAAACTCCTGACCCCTTATCTGTCTACTCATCTTTCCACATGGATGTATTAAAAGCAGCTCAACTCGAAGATTCAGATTTAAGACCAAACTCATCTTTCTCTAACCTAGTCTCCTCCATATTTCTGAATTCCAACTATGTAAATCTAAAAAGTTGTAGTCAAGCTTAAAATTTCCATTTTCCCATTCCCTCTACTGAATGCTTCAATCTATCACCACGGCCTGTTGATTTGCTTCCTAAATTTCTCTCCCATCCATCTACGCTACTACAGCTGGCACTGTATCTTGCCTGTGTTTCTGTAATAAATTCCTAAGTAACTATCCTGAACCTACTTTGGATCCCTTATAGTTTGACCAGAAGGATATTTTCAATCTGTAAAAATCTTCAATAGCTTCTGTATGGACTGAACTGTGTCCCCCAAAGATTCTTAAGTTGAAGTCCTAACTCCCAGTATCTTAGAATGTAACTATACTTAGGAACAGGGACTTCAATGAGGTAATTAAGGGGGTCAGCAGGTAGTGTGGTAGTTAAGGGTGCTGGACTCCCACGTGGCCAACTGCAGATTGAGTTTCAGACCTGGCAGCTTGCGTTTTCACTTTCCCTCTCTGGTCAAAATAAAATAAAGTTAAATAAAAGAATTCTTTAAAAAAAAAAGAAGAGGTAATTAAGTTTAAATGAGACTATCAAGGTGGGGCCTTAATCCACTACAATTGTTGTCCTTATAAGAAGAAAGAGACAACGAGGACATGGGTACACAGGTAAGGACACAGGACACAGCAAGAAGACAGCCATCTGCAAACCAGGAGGACAAGTCTTGCTGACACCTTAATCTTAGACTTCCAGCCTCTAGAACTGTGAAAAAATAAATTGCTGTTGTTTAAGCCATCCAGTTTGTGTAATGGCAATCCTAGCAAACTAATGTAGATTTCTATTGCTCTTAGAATAAAGATCAATGCCCCTAACTTTATTTAAAAGGCTCTGTGTAGGCATCCTCTCAGTTCATCTCTCTTGACTTCTGAGAACTGGTCACATTTGGCATTTGGCCTCGCTTCAGTTCCTTATTGGTCACGAGCTCTACTCTATCCTATGAGTGTGCGAACTGATTTGTCTTTCTGAACTACTCAATTCCTCCCCTTAGTCAAAGCCTGCTCATCCATCAGATACCAGCTTTATCCGTTCCTCAGGGAAGTCTTTCCTGATTCTTCCCAGCTTAGATCAAATTTTGTTTTATGTTTTCATGGACTCATGTTCCTTTCTTTCAGTTTCGTTTGTAATAAAATATTTATTTATTTGGAGAGGTTTTTTTTGCTATAAGGCACATGCACTCACCAGAAAGACAGAGACAGACAGAGAGACAGAAAGTGAGAAATCACCCCCATGGCGATGGCCATGCCACAATCCCTTCTCCTCCATTCTCCTCTCGGGATCTTGGGCATGTACCCACATGCGCCTGGAGTGAGTTTAAGTCACTGGGTCTGGGACTCAAACTGCGGTCGGCTACATGAGAGTTCAGCGACATAGCCATTATGCTAACTGCTGGTTCCTAAAACACTTACTTTTATGATTATTTGGTTGTCTGTCTCCTCTTGGAAAGCAAGAACCATATCAGTTTTTGCTGTTTGAAGTGTCTTTAGCAGCTGATACAGCACCTACTACAAGGAAGGGGAGTAATAACTCGCTACCCAATCAATCAGTGACGATATGAAGACACTGACCTTGTTCTCAAAGCTGTCTAGGTCAGTTTAGGTGAGCAATTGTCACCGGGGCTTTGACTAGTAAGATGCTAGGATCCAAGCTGATGTTGTGACAGCTACTTCATATTACAATCCACATTAGGAAAACAAACAGCTGGGCTTCTACTCTATTTAGTAATTTTGAACTGTCATAAGGACAAGATCATTTTCTCTTTTTAAAATTCCACTGACTGGTTAGAAATGATCAGAATAAACACAGGTATCACAATTGTCCTTGTAACAAATTATCATAACGATTATGTGTATTAAACAATGCATGAACTATAGATCCAAACTGCTTCCTCTTTAGCCACTGTATGTTCTCTTTCCACACAGACATTCTTAATCAGCACCTCAACAACTTTTTTTAAACATAACACTATGCTACAAAAGAAAAAAATTAATCATGGACATGTGCTTTCAACCTATCTAAATTCATCAAATTAGTTTCATGATTCTATTATTATAAGAGTCCAGCACAATATCTAATTTTATTCCATTATGCTGCTTTTCACAATGTATTAAAAATCACATACCTGTCTCCTCTATAAAGAAAGGATTGCATTCCACTAATTTATCTGAAATAGCAATTAAAATTTAAAAACTGACTGCAACAAGTTATTAAACTACTAGTCATTAAAAGAACTTACAGACAGGGGGGCCAGCAGGTTGTATGGTGATTAAGGCACTGGATTCCCAAATGGCTGACCAGGGTTTGAGTCCCAGATCTGGCAGTTTGCTTTCTTACTTTCTCTCTGTCTCTCTCTCTGGTCAAGTTAAATAATAATGATGAATAAAATTAAATTAAATAATTCTTTTAAAAAACTTACAGACAAATTAATGTACATTAGACCAACCACATTAGCTTTCTGTCACGGCTATAACACATTATCACATTAAAACAACATAAATTTATTGTCTCACAGTGTTACCGTCTCCTGGTAGGAAATGGTTTCTTTAGAGAAACAGAACTGATAGTGAGATAGATGTAAAAAAAAAACTAGGGAAAAAAAAAAGGAATTGTCTCACACAATTACAAAAACTGGGAAGAGGTTCCAAGATGGGGCCAGTGGGTTCTCAATGGCCAATTGTGCAGTTTAAGTCTCGGACATGGTGGCTTGAGAAAGATGACAGTATGTGTTCATGTGTACCCAGAATTCCAAAAGAAGAATGGAAAGAAGGCACTATTCCCCCAATGGATGCTTTCTCCCTTTCTCTCTCTCTCTGATGACCACACATGTCCTATAGCAAATTGAAAAAAAAAAAAAAAAAGACGAAGTTGTTCCATGATCTGCTGTCAACACACTGGAGACCCAGAAAAGTCAGTGGTGTAAATTCAAGTCCAAAGGCCTGAGAACCAACATCACTGATGGTGCGAGTTCTAGCGCAAGGACAGAAGACTGGCAGCTCAAGCAGTCAGGCACATATTTCAACCTTCCTCCACCTTTTTGTTCCAGTTAGACCCTCAATGGGTTGGATGATATACAATGATTAGATGTAAATTTAAAAATATTTGTTTGATGATGTTAGAAAATTCCCAAGGTACCAAGAACCTAAGTATCCAAGATCACACAGAAAAGGATAGAGCAAATGGGTGAGCCAAATGTTTGGGGTCACATTTTCCTTCGTGGCATTTGCAGATCTGCAAGCACCTGCTGAGAGTTTAGAGAATACAAAGGTGAAAAGGCCGAAGTAAATAAATATTCCAGACTTCACCCTAGAAAAGGGGTCACACTAGAAATAAGAGGGCAGACCTCACAAAGACTGACACTCAGTTTAGGATTAATTCAAGTGAAAAGGAAAACCAGAGTTTCTTTTTTCTTTTTTTTGTGGGGGGAGAGATTTTCACTGTAGGGCGCGTGCGCTCGCCAGACAGACAGAGAGAGACATAGAGACAGAAAGCGAGAAATCACCCCCCAGGGGGGATGGTCACGCCGCAATCCCTTCTCCTCCATTCTCCTCTTGGGATCTTGGGCACGCACGCACACGCGCCCGGCGTGAGTTTTAAGCCACCGGGTCCGGGACACGAACCGCGGTCGACTACGTGGGAGTCCAGCGACATAGCCATTACGCTAACTGCTGGTTCCCAAAAAGGAAAACCAGAGTAAGAGAAGAGATTTATATTTCATATATTCAGTTAAGATCTCATATCTAAAGACCAGCAGTTAGCGTAATGGCTGTGTCGCTGGACTCCCACGTAGTCGACCGTAGTTTGTGTCCCGGACCCGGTGGCTTAAAACTCACGCCGGGCGCGTGTGCGTGCGTGCCCAAGATCCCAAGAGGAGAATGGAGGAGAAGGGATTGCGGCGTGACCATCCCCCCTGGGGGTGATTTCTCACTTTCTGTCTCTCTGTCTCTGTCTGGCGAGCACACGTGCCCTATAGCAAAAACCTCTCCCCCCCACAAAAAAAAATCTCATATCTAGAATACATAATATCTTCAAAACCAGTAGAAAATGGCCCAGAGTTTTGATAGGGAACTTCATAAAAGAGGCTATCCAGATAGCTAAAAAGCATATTATAAGGTGTTCAACCTCGAAAGTCACCAAGGAAATAGAAAATAAAACCAATACATCCTGTCAAGAATGGCTAAAATGTTACAAAACAGAAAATACCAGGGCCAGTAGTTAGCATAGCAGTTACGTTGTTGAACTTCTATATGGTTGACTATAGTTCGAGTCCTGGACCCAGTGGCTTGAAAATCATGCCAGGTGCATGTGTGTGCATGCCCAAAATCCCAGAAGGAGAATGCAGAAGGGATTGTGGCATGGCTATCCCCCCAGGGGGTTATTTCTCACTTTCCCTCTCACTGTCTCTTTCTCTTTAGTGAGTGCACATGTCCTAAGGCAAAAGCCTCTTAAAAAAAAAACAAACAAACACATAAAATACCAAGGTTGGCACAAATCTGGAACAATGGGAGCTCTTCTACATTTTTGATTGGGGTGTAAACTGGCATGACCACTTTAGAAAACTGGTAATGCCATATACACATATTTCCTATGCCTGAACCCCTCCATCTCTAAGTATATAATCAACAGAAATACAAGCACATGCACCAAAGGCCATACAGAGAAGTTCACTATACCATCAGTCATAACAGTAACAAACTGTAAAATAAATTATTGGAATTCATCTAAGCATAGGGATGATAAGAAATGTTTCTATTTCTACAAAATATATTATGACAGGCTTTTGAAAATGTCTTATGTACACTGTAATTCCATTTATGGTTTGGTTAGTTAAGTAATTAAAATACAAGTCTGTTCATTCTTGTTCTCACAAATTGGAACATTAAAATTTTTCTGTGATGTTATAATTATAAAAACTTATCTACAGAAATAATTAATGCATTTTGAATCCATTTACCATGCCAAAAATAGGGAGACATTTAATCACTTATAATGAAGTATAAACTTTTCTGTCTTTTCTGCGAAACCATTGCCAACTAAGACAAACATTAATGCCTTTATATTCCAGAATAAAATTAACCAAATATTGGGTTATGTTCTGAAGCAGTTTATTATTTAGTAACTGCTTTAATAGCACACAAAGTTGAAAATCAAGTTTGAAATACAATGATTCTCTAAAAAATGTAAAACAACCAGGTTAGTAGGTGGTGCGGTAGTTAAAGTATTGGATCCCACATAGCTGACTTTGTGGTTTGAACCCCGGAGCTGGTGGCTTGAAAAAAAACACACTGGGCGTGTGTGCGTGCCCACCCAAAATACCAGAGGAGACCAGAAGAGGAGGAATTGAAGCATAGCCATCTCCCCTGGGGGATGACTTCTCACTTTCTCTCTCTCTGTCTCTGACAAGTGCTCATGACCTATAGCAAATCCATCCATCTAAATGCCCATCAAGAACAGAAGGGATAAAATATGAGATATTCACACTACATGGCAATGTAAATCAATCATCTATCATACCCTTAACCATGTGAATGAACCTCACACTTAGGAAAAGCAGCCAGATACAGAAAGCACATGCTGTATAATTCTCCATATACAGAATCCACAAACATGTGAACAAATTTATCATGTTAGAAGTCAAGAGTTTGGGGGCCGGCAGGTGGCATGGTGGTTAAGGTGGCTGGACTCCCACATGGCTGACCATGGTTTGTGTCCCAGACCTGGTAGCTTGTTTTCTCACTTTCCTTCTCTCTCTCTCTCTGGTCAACTTCAAAAAAAAAAAATAAATAAAATAATGACAGTAGATAAAATAAAATTACTTATTTTTAAAAAGAAAATCAGCAGCAGCAGCAGCAGCCAAGAGTGTGATACGGGGAAGAAGGCAAGTGGCGATGGGAATTGACCTGAGGGAGGATTCTGGAAGGTTGGCAGCGTTCAATTTCCTTATTGAGGAAGTAGTTATGTATGTTCACTTTGTGAAAATTCACGCATCTGCATGTTTATGATTTGTTCACATTTAATTGGTATATTTTAATTGAAAGGTTCAAAGAAAAAATAGCTATGAACTATGACTGTTTGGATCTGGATTTTCTGAGGGAAACACAGACTTTTCTAAGAAAGGCAATCAGGATTAATACTCTTTCAAGATTAGCTGAGAAATCTACCCAAATCGCTGCCTTTGGTCTAAATTGATATTAATACACGACATGCTGCAGCAGTCTTTGCTAAGCTTAGTGATATGTATGTCACTGCCAAGAAATTTGTTTCCATGCTTCACTAATACTGGAAAAGCACTGAAAATATCTCCTCCCAGTCAAAGTCCAAGTTCATGCCAACAGACAAACAGATGTGGCTGCCTGTGCCCAAACTGGCCCACAGCCCCACACGGCAGACAGCATGGCTGGCTCCCGATGACAGCACAGGGATCCCAAAAACCTAACAAGATACCTCCGTCCCCAAACTTGGACAAAGACACAAACTCTCATTTGAAAAACAAACAAACAAACAAACAAACAAAAAACCAATGGGTGGCTTAAGACTGTCCTGTGGCAGTGTCATTTGCTGACTTGCGAGCAGCTGCTGAGAGCTCAGGGAACACCAAGATGGAAAGGGGCATGGAGAGGATGGGGCACGGTGACTGCTGTATCTGAAACAAAATGTTAACACTGCAGCCTTTGCTTTGTTCATCAAGAGACTCAGCCGATCCACTGGATGTGCTTAAAGTTTTACAAATACAGAATTTATTGGGGTTTTAAAATATTGTTATAAGTAGGGACCAGCAGTTGGCGTAACGGCTTTGTTGCTGGACTCCCACGTAGTTGACCACGGTTCGAGTCCCAGACCCGGTGGCTTAAACTCACACCAGGCACATGTGCTCACATGCCCAAGATCCTGAGAGGAGAATGGAGAAGGGAATGTGGCGTGGCCACCCCTCTCCCCAGGGGAGTGATTTCTTGCTTTCTGTCTGACTGTCTGTTTTTCTGGTGAGTGCACACATCCTATATCAAAAAAACCTCTCAAAAAAAAAATAAATACATATAGTTATAAGTTGGGACCAGCAGATGCCATAATGGTTACATCATTGGACTCCCACATGGCTGACCGCAGTTCGAGTCCTGGACCCAAAGGCTTGACCCTCATGTGTGCATGTGTGTGCGTGCCCAAAATCCTGAAAGGAGAATTGAAGAGAAGGGATTGTGGTGTGGCCATCCCCCCGGGGGTGATTTCTTGCTGTCTCTCTCTCTCTGTCTCTTTGGTGAGTGCACATGCTCCATAGCAACACAAAACAAAACCAAAAAACTCTCTGAAAAAATTGCTATAAGTTTATGTTGGGAGTAACAAAATCAAAGTAGAATATAGTCTTTATTCTTCTACATCTGGGCACTGAGGTATAATGGCTTGTGTAGGCTTTTCACTTGACCCTTGTAGCTATTTTCAACTTATTTCCTTGGTGCTCAAAGAATGGTTGGGTCCATACCTCAGACAGACCAGACAGTAAGACTCTGGTCTCTGCTGCAGAGGGCCTTTCTCTTCTCTGTCTCCCCTGACTTCCCTCTTAGGAAATGAAGAGCACAAAGGAATCCAGTTACTCAATGAAAAATCATTTAGCAAACCATAAGGCAATTTAGAAAAAACAAATGTAATTCTTTAGTTCCCTAGGGAACATGTTATCAACAATATCATGACCCAATAACTACTGTTAACGGCATCAGCAAACATTATCCTGGGCCAGGCACTGCAGTAAGACCTTTACATGCATGATTCCACATAACCTTCACCAGCCTAGTCATATTATTACATAATTCATATGCCCATTGTACACATACAAGTAAAGGTTCAAGAAGGCTGAGAAAATTGCTGACAGTCTCACAGCTAATAAATGGTCTATCTGGTTCTTAACGCTCAGCCTGCCTAGCCGACAGACTATGCTTTTAACCACTCTACACTCTGCCTCCATGTAATCTTGACTAATATGAGTTGAATACTTAAGGCTGCACAAGCTTGGGGCTGTAGGTATGGACTGGAGATGCAGAGGCTGGCAAACCAGAAGGATCTATGTCACTATTTAGAGGAGCAGGCACTTCACAATGCCTCAATATGTGCCTCTGAGAAATGGGTACAACCCATGCTTTCAGGTCCCATCTCTGGCCAGGTAACCAGGGAAGGAAAGCTAAGGGCTTTCCTTTTATTTGTTAAACATCATTGGGAACCAGTAGTTAGCGTAATGGCTATGTTGCTGGACTCCCATGTAGTCGACCGTGGTTCGTGTCCCGGACCCGGTGGCTTAAAACTCACGCCGGGCGCGTGTGCGTGTGTGCCCAAGATCCCAAGAGGAGAATGGAGGAGAAGGGATTGCGGCGTGACCATCCCCCGTGGGGGGTGATTTCTCGCTTTCTGTCTCTATGTCTCTCTCTGTCTGTCTGGTGAGTGCACGTGCCCTATATTATTTAATAATTTTCTTTATTGGGGATAGATTTTTGCTATAGGGCACATGTGTTCACCAAAGAGACAGAAAGTGAGGAATCACTGCCCACCCTAGGGGGAATGGCCATGCCACAATCTCTTCTCCATTGGCATCTTGGAATTTTGGGTACGTATGCACATGCGCTTGGTGTGAGTTTTGAAGCCACTGGGTCTAGGACTCAAACTGCAGTCGACCACATGGGAGTTCAGTGACGTAACCACTATGCCAATTACGTGTCTCCTATTTTTAAATTTTTCTATTGGACTATGCACTCAGGAGAGGAGGAAACAAGCCATCAGGTCCAGAACTCAAACCATAGTCATGGGAAAGTCTAGCACCTTAACTGCCATGCTACCTGCTGGCCTCTCCCTGTCTGTAAATGAGTGGCTGTACATGGTGATTTCCAAGGTCTTCCAGGGCCAGAAGCTTGGAATTCTTTGATGCATGGGTCACTGCCTTGGCCTGATGTGTACTTTTCATTGTTTAGTCTCTGTTATTGGACCATAAAAGATGATCTTACCCTTCAAGTCAAATAAGCACTAAGACATTCCCTTGGTTCAGAAAGGGATCCTCCCCTCTGGCACTGCCCTCACCCTCTGATCTGGATCTCACCCTCTGATCTGGATCCCCTCCTCTGGCACTGCCCTCACCCTCTGATCTGGATCTCACCCTCTGATCTGGATCCCCCCCCTCTGGCACTGCCCTCACCCTCTGATCTGGATCCTCCCCTCTGGCACTGCCCTAACCCTCCGAGCTGAAAATGCACCCATTTGCTGCCAGCAGATCACCTGGAAGTTTCTGGAGAGAGGCAGGTCCCTGGGGCACTTCAAAGGAAGCACTTGCCTCCCAGGGACAGTGGAGGGAGTGGCAAACAGTCACCCAGGAGGCAGCTGGCCACGACCCAGAGTGTGGCGAGCTCACCTCCTCCCACCCCTGGAAGGTGATGTCAAAACCAGGAATGAATGGTCCATCTACCATGCGGAAGCACCTTTCCACCAGTGTCCCGGGTGGGTGTTGCACCCCGAGTTAAGGGGAGTAGCTGACATCTCATAGTTCGAGGACAGTCAAACATTTCCACAGACCTTATGGTTCTACAGTTAGATCCCACTCTGGGGTCAGAAAAGGAATAAAAATTTGAAAATTAGAAAAGTGTGCTGTGAGGTTGAGTGGTTTGTTTTTTTCCAAAGCTCCCAATGGAACACTGCTTTCGAAAGTGAGAGTCATCGCAATATTTTAACCTCAGGTTAACACACTGAATGTGTGAATAAAATATGGGTATCTCAGAAAGTAAGTCTGAGTGCTGCTATTTTTCAAACATTAATGCCATGCCTAACAATTTCAATCTCAGTAGCTATGGTGCAGTCCTTTTAGGATCCATTAAAGTCACCTCCCCTGATGTAATCCATCACCATAAACCCTCTTTGCCCCTCCCTTTGTGCTCCAACGCGTGCTCGCTGTCTGCTTTCTACCCCACGTGATTTTTCTCTCCATACCTGTGTTCTCATCTCCTCTGGCTAGAATGCTGTGCCCATGGGGAGGGGCTCCAGGAAGTTCCATCCCCAGGGAATTTCTTGAATTCCCCAGCTCTTCTCTCCACTTTTGGGCACTTATTATCAACAGCACCTGTATGACCCTGCCTTGTGCTATCTGTATTTTTTAAGTTTATGATTTATGATTTATTTCTTCCATGAGCAAAATACACACAGAGAGATAGAAAGCACCCCCAGTAGGGTCTTCACACCAAGATCCACCCTAACTTCAGCCACTCGCAGATCATGGTATGTGTGCAAACCAGGTGTGTCAGGGAGGTCTCCGGACATGAACTAAGAACCTTCCCCAGGTCAGCCTCCCAGAGCATTGCATTTCCACTGTGCCACCACCCAGCCCTGCTTTGTGCCATCTTTTAAGCTCCACACCAACAGCCATATGGGTGTGCCCTCTTGGAAATAGACTGTCCAGTCCCAGGCAAGTCACAAAAGACCACAACCCTGGTCTACATACCGACAGTGAACTCATGAGGGACCCTGAGCCAAAACAACTCAGCCAGGCCACTTTCTGATTCCTGGCTCACAGAAACTGTTGGATACTAAATACTTTATTTTAAATATGCCACTAAGTTTGGAAAAATGTGTTATACAGCACCAAATAATTAATACAGATGGATAAATAGGTGACAAAGCAAGTTTCATAAAATGTGTGAGATAGAACTGGGTGATGGGCATACAGGTGTTCACTGAAAAATGCTTTTAACTTTGTTGTATATAGGAAAATTTCCATAATCAAATATTGGGGGTAGGGAA
>NW_006159949.1:238152-246937 GCF_000334495.1 Tupaia belangeri chinensis
ACATAAAGTAGGCAGCTGGATGGGTCCACGAAACAGGTGCAGTAAGGTTTCCTGAACAACAGAAGAAAACGTTTTATAAGCATCATCAGCCTATTTTGCAAGCAGGTATCTTTACATTATTTACTACGTATATATTCTGTACACATTAAAGTACACATGGGTTTGTATAAGGTAGAATTACATGCTATTTTATTTAGTTTTATCCCAGTGTGCAATTTTCAAAAAGACTTGACCTACCAATTTTGGTTTTATCAGCCATAGCACTTCTCAGGAAGCCCGTAACTGACAAGGAATTACTTTTATTAGGCCAAAAGTAACCTGTTTCTAAGGGCGAAGCTATCAAATATCCATTTTTCCTCCTCAGTGTCCTGCTCCATGTTTGTTCTGTCTGATTTTGTTCCCAAATGAATTAAGCTAGCTTAATTCCTTGCTGCTTTATTGGCTAATAGTTAGAGAAAATTGATTTAGCTTTTACAGAATATGCTCAGCACAGAGCTGCAAAAAATAGGTAATTTTTCACTCCAGAGAAATCAGACTAATCAGATCAGAGTTAATGCCAGTTTGTGTTTTCCTTAGTAGCTACCTATGAAAACAGTGTTCTAAAATTGCTGTCCATATGAACCATGAAGAATGCATTCTTAGATAAATACTACAGCTAGTCCAGTCTTTTTTATGTAATGACATAAGCCATAAAAACATTTTGTGGTAAACAGAAATCGAGAACCATTATTTTCTTCAAATATAAATAAACCAAAACCTGCCTATTACTGATAGAGACCTGTGTTGTTTATTTTGCAGACATCAGAGAAGGTCATCACAATGTAGTTAATAATAAAAGGTACCTATTACAAAGTACACAGTATTGTACTACAGATAAATCTGGAAAGTACTGACCATTGGATTCAGTGTTTAGCATAGTCTTTTCTCTCCTCTTTATGAGAAAGAAAGGGAGAGGGACAGAAAGGAAGAGAGACAGAAATGGGCATTCATCGCAGGCCTTGTTGTATTACAATCCTCCCGTCTCAGCCTTCCAACTCCCCAACCAGTCAGAATTCCAGGCATGCACAACTGAACCGGAAGTGTTCAGGTTGGTGCAGGAACTAAACCCAAGCCACCATGCGGCCTCTAGCCTTCCATGTGGTGGTGCTACCTACGTACTACCATGGCTGATCCTAGGATAGAACTTTTTGTGTTGCATATGATATCTTCTCAACACCAGCCGATGCCAACCTACCTGGCAGAAGAGATCTCCAGAGTACTCACTACAGACAAACAAGTGGTGATGGGTTCTGGGGACTAGCCTGTTTAACCTCACCTCATTTGCCTCTTAATGGAGAGACAGAACACTCAGAACTACAGCTTGCAGGTTCAGCTGGTGGTGCAGGCAGTAGGAGCATGGCTGTGCCATGCTGGAGGCCCTTGGGGAAGGTTCTGGGTCTGCCTGATCATGCTGGCTGTAGTGCTGAAGGAAGGACTGCAACGTGAAGATCCCATTGAGAGTGTCCCCTTCTCTCCAAAAGAAAACAAATGAACTTTAAAAGTCTACACTCTCAGGCCTCATTCTTTCCAGCTTGTGGCTGGGATGTCAACCAGCCAAAGGCATCAGAACAAAATTGGGAAGTTGGATGTGAAGGTCGTCTCCCATGACTTTTGGCTGGCAAGCAAAATGTGGAATAATTTTTTTGGTCATTTGTTTGTTTTCCTCTAGGTTTTTTAAATTTTAATTTTATTTACTCATTCATTTACTTTTATTTGACGAGAGAGAGAGAGAAAGAAAGTGAGAAATCAAGCCACTATGTCCGAGACTCAAACCATGGACAGCCATGTGGGAGTGTCCAGTGCCTTAACTACCACGCCACCGGTTAGCCCCTCTTTGGTTGTTTTGGGTTTTTTTTAATTAAAATTGACAAACTAAACTGTAAATATTAAAAGTGGACCACTTGATGCTTTGATATACACAGACATTGTTACACGATTCCCACACTCAGGACAATGAGCACGTCCATCACCTTGCATGGTTACCTAGTGTGAAGATCTACTCTCTTAGCAAGGTACAAGTACACAATTCATTAATATAACTATAGTCAGCAAGCTGTACACCAGGTCTCCAGAACTAACCCATGTTATAACTGAAAATCTATACCCTTTCACCAACATCTCCCCATTCCCTTCACCCTCTCATGCCTAATAACCACCCTTCTACTGTTATGAGTTTGACTTTTTTAGATCCTACATAGAAGTGAGATCACACAGCACTTGTCTTTCTGTGTCCACTTATTTCACTTAACATAATGCCCTCCAGATTCATCCATGTTCTCAATCTACAGGATTTACTTTTCTTTTTTTTCTTTTTTTAATTTTTTTGTCATGGGGCATGTGCATTCACCAGAGAGGAAAGAGACAAGAGAGAGGGAAAGGAAGAAATCCCCACTCTCCCATCCACAGGTATGGCCCTGCCGCAATCCCTTCTCCTCTCAGGATTTTGAGCATGCATGTGCACATGCTTGGTGTGACTTTCAAGCCACTGGATCTGGGACTCAAACTATGGTCAGCCATGTGAGATCCAGGGCCTTAACCACCACGTCACCTGCTGGCCTTTTCTTTTTAAAGGCTGGATAATATCACATTGTGTGTATGTGCGTATATATGAGTACACGCAAGTGTAGGAAATGAGGCATGTACATACACAACACAGTTCTTTAATCCATTCACCTGAACACTGAGGTTATTTTCACATCTTGGCTATTGTGAATAAAGCTGTAAGGAACACAAGAGCTCAGATTTCTTTCAGATACTGACTTCTTTTCCTTTGCAGTTATACCCAGAAGTGGGATTGCTAGATCACATGGTAGTTCTATTTTCAATTTTTTGAGGACCCTCCTTACTGTTTTCTATAATGGCTGTGCTGAATGGGAGGTTTTCTTTACCGCATTCTGAGACCAGTCCCCAGAGTGCTGAGAGGTACCATGGCAGGAGCATGATCGCTGGAACCTAGGTAGGGAGTGAGTTCTTGAACCCACAGCTCCAGTTCATGTCCTCTGAGTTGCTAATCCCCTAGGGGGACTGGCAGTCACTTGGAGGGCTCAGGCTGTAGCCTGTTCCTACAGCCCTGCCAGTGATTCTGTAAACACACAATTCCCTGCCTCATCATGCATAAAATGCTGAGAGTGGCTGCTATTTCCTACACGAACTCCTACTTATTCACAACAGAAGCTGGTGCCTTTCAAAAACACTGTGAAATCTAAGTGTGATTGTCCCTCCTGTGTTTACTTTCCAACTACTCAGCCTGGAAACACTTCAGGATGTGTGGCAGGTGCTGAAGCTGCACAGATGGAGCTTGAGGGTGAGGAGAGCCCACAGCCCTGGAGAAGGTAGCAATCCATAGCCCTGGTAAGAAAATGGGGACCAGCAGTTGGCATAATGGCTATGTCGCTGGAATCCTATGTAGTCCACCATGGTTCAGGTCCTGGACCCAGAGGCTAAAACACACACCAGGCGCGTATGTGTGCATGCTCAAGATTCTGAGAGGAGAATGGAGGAGAAAGAATTGCAGTGTGGCCATCCCCCCTGGGGGGCGAGTTCTCACTTTCTGTCTCTCTGGCGAGCACACACACATGCCCTATAGCAAAAACCTCTCCCCCGCAAAAAAAAAAAAAAAAATAGAGAGAGAGAGAGAGGAGCACAGGGCTAGAGATAGGGCTAGACGGACTCTGCCTGCAGAGAAGGGAACAAAGGAAGAGGAAACACACAAGAAAACAAAAAGCCTCAAGCTCACCTGAGATCGACAGGACCCAGCAGCCAGAACCCCCACTGCCCAACCCCCCCCCATGCACTCATGTGACTCAGGGAAACCAGGCTGGCTGGGTTCAAGTCAAGGCTCATGTGGTGTAAGCTGAGACCAAAAACCGGTGTGATGGCAGGAGCTCTATTCTGTGTGTGTGATTTAACTGAGCACTTCCAGGCTGTGGTTTCACAGTGATTTAGGTGTTCAGGAAAGTGAAAGGCAAGAGGCGTTCTCTTTGGTTTCAAGCCACGAGTTCCATTCCCAATGCTGCCGTGTGGTTGGATGGGTGCATCCCGGACCTGTTCCCTGTGTGTGTGTCGAGACTGTGCTGCAAGACACAGGCCCCCAATAATGTAGCAGTGGCCACCCTTTACTGAGGCCCTAGGACAGCCTGCGCTCCATGTGCTCCACTTAATCTGACCACACTCCACAGAGGGGGAATAGATCCACTCCCCCCCACCACTACCACTTCGTCTTGGTCTAGGCCTCCACCTTCTGTCACAGGACGTGCTAGGCCTCATGCTTGGTCTTTTTGTTCCTGGTCTTCCTCTTCTCCATTACTCCCACACAACTGCCAGGCTGGTCCTTTAAACCTTATGTCACAGCTGGTCAGTCTTCTACTCAAACCTCCTCTCCCTGCCATCATCATGGCTTTTCATTTCACCCAGCACAAAAGCCTAGGTCTAGGGGCCGGCAGGGTGGTTAAGGTGCTGGACTCCCACATGGCTGCAGTTCAAGTCCCAGACTTGGTGGCTTGAAAAATCACACCAGACACGTGTATGTGCATGCCCAAAATCCCAGGAGGAAAATGGAAGAGAAGAAATTGTGTCATGGGCATCCCCCCTGGGGGCGGGGGGCAATTTCTCACCTTCCCTTAGAGTCTCTGTTGCTGGCGAGCACACATACCCTATGGCAAAAACCTGAAACAAACAAAAAACCTAGGAATGTACAATGGTCTGCAAAGCCCCTGGCACCTGCTCCCCTCTTAGCTCTCTGACCACGTACCTGGCTCACTCTGTTCCAGCCACACTGGCCTCTCTGATTCTCCTCCAACACACCAGGCACAGCCCTTAGGGCCTCTCTACTGTGGTCCCTCTCTGTGGGATGCTCTTCTCACCAGCTAGCTAGATGGCCCTGTCTGTTAACTCCTACAGGTGCTTGGTGTCTGTAATGCCCCCTCTGACCCTGATTTTAAATGACAGTTTCAGCATTCATCACAATCTTTATTCATTTTGTATATAGCTTGCCACCCTTCATAGCTCCTTGAGGGTAGGAATTGCTTTGTTCATCCTATGTCGGCCATAAGGTAAACATTTAGTATGTGGTGAAGAGATGAAGAATCTAAGGGATTAGGTAACTTGCCTCATCTGCACAGGTAGTAAGGGGCAGTGCCAGATTCTCCCTGACTGAGGCCCACACTCTGTCCACTGCACTCCTTCCATAGAGTTTGCTCCAAGGACAGCTGCAGATGAGCAGGCACAAGATAAACTACTCAAAGTCCTGGGGGACTAATGGAGCCCTGTCCTCACTCTATCCACCTTAGATACACTGGCCCAGACAACAGAGCTTCCTGGCTCAGGAGAGAGTACATGTACCCTTACGAGAAGTGAGATCCTGCTTCTGAAGACTGTCCTTGTCTTTGCCTTCCAATCCTAATTTGAGATTCGCAACTGCAAAATAACATCAGATCTACTCAAAGGTTTAATGCAAAAGGCAGGGCACAGCCTGAGAATTCTGTAATTTCAGTACACTTACTAACTGGACTTTTGCAAATTATTTCCGACTTGGGCTGAAATGGTTTCTCCAAACTATTTCTTTAAAATAATATAACATATAATTTAATGGCTTCTGCAAATTATTTCCAATGTCAGTGGAAAGGACTATATAAGTCCAGCCAAGAAATATCACTGCCTGTAGGATGAGAGAGAGGGTGGAAGGGTTCCTACTAGGAGGAGGCTGTGGAGGGAGCAGTAAAGGGTTACAGTCCAAGAAATAGCAGCAACAGCAAAGGAGACTAAAATCCTGTTAGAACCAGCCAACCCCCACCTTTGCGGAATGAAATAGATCCTTCTCATTATGGCCTACATTGAGATCTGTGTTTTTTAATTAAGTGAATTAATATAAATAACACACTTGGAATAGTATCTGCCACATTGTATAAGTACTACCTTTCTGTACCTATCATCATAAGGGGATTTAATTGCTCTATTTTCTTGGCAATAGCCAAGCTCATAAAGGGTCTTGTGTGATAAAGAATGCAATGATTGAATCTGCATATGCTTTAAAATCTAACCTTTTTAAAAAAGAATTATTTTATTTATCTTTTTTTTAATTTACATATATATATTTTTTAATTTGACTAGAGAGGGGGAGAAAGAGAGAAAGAGAAAGTGAGAAAGTAAGCCACCATGTCTGGGACTCGAAACACAGTCAGTGATGTGGGAGTCCAGTGTCTTTAACCACCATACCTGCTAGCCCTTAACTTTCTTCTTAAAAAAAAAAAAAGTATTTAATTTTATTTGTTATCATTATTATGTTTTAATTTGATCAGAGAGAAAGAGAGAGAGAGAGAGATAAAGCAAGTCACCAGGTCCGGGACTCGAACAATTAGCCACTGGCCATGTGGGAGTCCAGCATTTTAACCACACCATCTGCCAGCCCCTAAAAGCTAACTTTCAAAAAATACTTATTCATTGGCCTAGACTGTTCTAAAACAGTAAATAAGAAGGCTGTAAGCTTTTTGGAAGTCAGGTATCTGGACTTCTTCCTTGTAAAGTTTGTTTTATTCATGGTCGAGTGCAGGTATATGCACATGAAAGACCCTTGAGAGTGTTTTGTCACATCACAGTCTCCTTTCCCTGCCCTTCAAACTGATCAGGACCTTGTATACTTGCACATGTGCCCAGTGTTTTCAAGCTGACCCAGGGATCTGAACTCACTCAGCCACATGGCTTCTAGCACTACAACTCAGTCTGATACCAACTATGCCACCAAATGGGCCTAGATTTGTTTCTTTTTATGTCTTTGTTGGGTTGGTGAAATGGTTAGTCTGCATAATTTCATTATAGTTAGGTTATTTTTTAATACAGTTATGTTAATTATGGCAGTGTTACATATTTTTATTGCCAGAGGGATGTGCACTCATGAGAGAGAACACTCCCCATGGGGTATGGTCACGCTGTAATCCCTTCTCCATCTCTCCACCCTGTTGGGATTTGCACATGAACCTGCCATGTCTTTCAAGCTGCTAGGGTCAGGATTTTGAACTGTTGCTGGCCATGTGAGGTCAAGCTCCCTTAACCACTAGGATACAGAGCCAGCCCTGTTAGATTATTTTAAGTAACTAAATACATGAAACCAGAAAACCTTTTTCAATTCAATAGGTAGTGTAAATCCCAGATAGGACTAGTACCTTAATGATTACCATTGCTGCATGGAAATAAGGTGGCAGACCTCTGTAAAAAACTTGTAAACATCTAAATAACCAGTGAAAGACAAGCAATTAAAGAAAATTTAAGGGACCAGTAAATAGTGTAATGGTTACATCACTGGACTCCCACATAGTCGGCCGTGGTTCAAGTCCCAGACCTGGTGACTTAAACTCATGCCAGAAATGTGTGCATGATGCCCAAATTCCTGAGAGGAGAATGGACGAGAAGGGACTGTGGAATGACCATCCTCCCACTGGGGGGTTGATCTCTTGCTTTCTTTCTGTCTGTCTCTGTCTCTCCAATGAGTACATGTGCTCTACAGCAAAAATCTCTCTATAAAAGAAAAAAGGAAATTTAAGGACAAGTACTGTTAACAAGATTGTGCTAATCATCTGCCGTGACTGCTGACCAGAATTTCCAGTTGGAAACCAATGAAAGTGAGTGAAAAACGATGCCACAAACCAGATCCATTAAAAGTTGAGAGAAATCCTAGGGACCAGCAGTTAGTGTAATGGCTATGTCGCTAGGCTCCCACGTAGTTGACCGCGGTTCATGCCCCAGACCCGGCGGCTTAAACTCACACCGGGCGTGTGTGCGTATGTGCCCAAGATCCCAAGAGGAGAATAATAATAAATAATAATAAATAAATAAAAAAGTTGAGAGAAATCCTATAGGGTGGGCCAGCCCATGACACAGAGGTTAAGGCAACTGGATCTTTACATGGAGAATGTATGGTTTGAGTCCCAGACCCAGTGGCTTGACAAACATGCCAAGTGTGTGTGTGCACATGCCCCAAATCCCAAAGAAGAAACAGAAGGGCTTGCAATGTGGCCATTCCCTATGGGGGGCGGGGGATGCTGTTCCACTCCCCCCCCCCAAGCAATCGCGCCCTCTAGGAAAAAAAAAAAAAGAAATCCTATGGGTGACAGTCAGGTGGGATATGGTGTTATCCCAACCATTCAAATCAGTCATTGCTTCTTCTGGGGATTAACTTCCTTGTATTAAAGACTCAACACCATGATGCCTTTTAAATGAGAAAGAAATGGAAAAATTGTAGTTACAGCCCCAAACAAGATGCAAGGCATAAAAGCCCATCATTCTGGTGTGACAAACAGGCTATTTTCAAGCATCTTCAAATGAAAGTCACCCACAAAGCTCCTCGCCAAGCTTTGAAAAAAGTAATTTTCTTTAATACAAAAAAACAGCATGATATACAACTGATAGGTGTTTTGCTATATTTTGCTTCCACCCAGAGAGATGCCCCACAGGAGTAAAAGCTATGCTTTGAGTAAGCTCAGCATTCTTGGGGCTGGGAGCTCTGTGGAGCTCTTCTAAGACTGCAGTTAAAGAATGTTTAAGTAAGCTTAAGAAGCTCTAAGCAACCCAATACTGACAGATCTGGTGTCTGTTTACCAAGACGGCATTTCCCTTTTGAATCTGAAGGTAGAGCATAGCTCCATTAACTCAGGGCTCAAGTTGTGGAAAAGAGACACAAAGGCTTTTTGCTGGAAGAAAGTATTTACTTGTGTGTTTTTCTAAGCATGTGCTTTTTTTTTTTTTTTTGGAGAGA
>NW_006159949.1:247146-248643 GCF_000334495.1 Tupaia belangeri chinensis
GGGCGCGTGCGCTCGCCAGACAGACAGAGAGAGACAGAAAGCGAGAAATCACCCCCCGGGGGTATGGTCACGCTGCAATCCCTTCTCCTCCATTCTCCTCTCGGGATCTTGGACATGTACGCACACGCGCCCGGCGTGAGTTTTAAGCCACCGAGTCCGGGACGTGAACCGCGGTCGCCTACGTGGAAGTCCAGCAACATAGCCATTACGCTAACTGCTGGTTCCCTAAGCATGTGCTTTTTCATGGGCAAAACACTGGACGTGATTAGAAACAAACCTGGTGCTTCCATATGGGAAAACAACTAGACAGACCTAAATCCTGGTTTGTTGATAGAATTTCTGTTCCATGGAAAGATAAGTCACACTGATGATGAGAAGCATTCTAATTATCGTGTGTCCCGATTACTGTGTGGGCAAAAGCTGCTCCTCAGAAGTAACCTTGACTGTAGGCCCCATCTTAACACACACACTGGTGTCTTTTGGACACAGTAAAAGCTGTGCTTTTCTGGGCTGGAAAAAAATACAACTAAGCTGGGGACAGTCCTCTTCGGGCTTTGCTAAGTGCCTCCCAATTATCTTTATTACTTACTCAGCACAAAACCTACTGCCTTGGCCTGAAATAAGTTGGATCTAATAAATCAAAATATGACAAGAATCAATAGAAGCTTAAAACTATGACCACAATGCTACTACACTAGCTTGCCTGTGATTAAGGCGTCATTGCTCGAATGAGAATAGTAATTACCTTTGGTACAACCACTTCCCATTTCCAAAGCGCTTTCCTATCCCACACCCGCTTTAGTCTCCATTAGAGATCTGGGGGGCAGGGGTTGTGTTATGTCCTTCACCCTATCAGAGGCTGCCCACAATAAAGCTCAGAAATTGAGTGGCTTTGGCTTACTGAAGAAGACACATCTGGTTAAAAAGCCTCTACTACCAGGAACCAGCAGTTAGCGTAATGGCTATGTCGCTGGACTCCCACATAGTCGACCGCGGTTCGCGTCCCGGACCCGGTGGCTTAAAACTCACACTGGGCGCGTGTGCGTGCGTGCCCAAGATCCTGAGAGGAGAATGGAGGAGAAGGGATTGCGGCGTGACCATCCCCTCTGGGGGGTGATTTCTCGCTTTCTGTCTCTCTGTCTCTGTCTTTCTGGCGAGCACACGCGCCCTATAGCGAAAACCTCTCAAAAAGCCTCTACTACCAATCATGTATACATCAGAATACGTTATCGTTTACCACAACTGTGTTATAATTTCTTTAATCCAAGTTTCACTTAAAACAATCAAAAGCTAGGACACTTAATGTGGCTTTGAAATAGGCACCAAAAACACTGTTCTAAGCTGGTGTTTCCTCATGGTACTTAATACATGGAAGCTATAGAGGATGGAAAATAAACATTTGTTAACTGATCAACTCTGTTTTACAGATGGATTATAAGACTTTAAAAATAGCTATATTGCTTTCTTAATTTTGTGCTGTATTAAAGTATAATCAGT